>NC_056746.1:175876535-176054035 GCF_019279795.1 Protopterus annectens
CACTTATACTTTATGCAAAGACTGTTGGAATAACTAGCACTAGTGCCAATGACCACGTGACGTAACACTGTACAAATGATGAATGGCTAATACCATATGACTGAAACAGTTGTTAATATGTGTAGAAAGGTATGATGTACAGTGTAAGTTAACAATGCACCACTTGGCATAGCCCACAAGTAACACTGCATGCATCAAGTATTATATGTGCAGAGAAGTGCAGCTGGTTCATGCAGTGCCCCAAGCGATTCCCCAGTCTGGCACCCCTTAACATCATGACTGACTGGCAAAAAAAAAGGTCTATGATTTAGTACCTTATCTGTTGCTCCTGGAGGAGCAAATCAACCAGATAACCAACCAGACAGCTAGGTCCTGGTTCTCACTCCAACTCCTCCTCAAGAGACAGGTGCAGGGGTCAATCAGTTCCTGTTAATGCACCCTGCCCCTGCCCCTCTATCCTTAGATTTTACTTGAGGGGAAAAAAAAGAAACAGATCTTTTTTTCTTAAAAATAATAAAAAGGAAAAAAGAAAATCTTGTTTTCTTTTAGTCTGTGGCATTATTTTAGTTTAGGCCATAATGCGCACAATTGCATGATTGTTTATGTCATTATGTGATGAGGTTTGCACCCACTTAAAGAAACATGCTAGGAAAATGGAAGCAAAACCAATGAATTTATTATATAGAAAAGCAAAGCATGTATTGTAATGGACTTACTAAAAATAGGGACAGATTTTAAATATAACTCTTACAAATTCAGAACATTGCTAGAATAATAGGATGTGTGTTAGCATGCATGCATATTATATTCAGTGGAGTAAATAAAACTCTGACACCAGAAACCACCTATTTTCAGAGCCAGACTAAGGAACAATTAACAACTATTCCACGATCAGCTCTTGCCCAATCAGAAAAGGGATGGGCCAATTGATTGTGAGGGACCTGATGGTTGTCCGGTAGTGGTGAAGAAAAGCTACCTTAAAATAGCGGTCTTCAAGGTGGGGTTATTTTAAAATCCGGTAAGTATGTGATGGAGATGGCAACAAGTTGTCAAAGACATTCCCAACTTCAGAAGAGACAAGGGTACAGCCCTTCTTCAAAGCTTTTCATGCCATATTTGCCTTTACAATCTCAGTTTACTTAATTTGTGAGACTCTGGGAGTGTCTTTTTTCATCAGTTTCCCTTGATTGCATTAACTGTTGCTGTCCAAAGGGCGTGAACCTAGCTTGATTACAAAGTCATTGTTTAATGATTTCAGTCCTCACTCAGTGTTTTGCCAGAAAACTGCATATTTTACAAGGAATGGACCAAAACTATGAATAAAAATCTTCCTGACATTCATTGAGAATGCAAAGGAGAGACTGCAACACCTTTGCTGTCTTCATCTCTACATATAGAGTATTTGAAAAGAATTTCCACTGGATTGACAGTGCTTTACAGGGTTAACAGCATATAATGTTGTCAATTGTCCCTGTCCACTGCCCTAGTGGCCAGGAATCAGTGTGGTTTAAGATTAAATATCACTTTAAACTATAGTAAACTGCTTGTTACAAATCTAGCAAGCCTTTGCTACAGTGTGTACTCTTGCATGGAGAGCTCTGGTTTTCAATTAAAAAAATTAAATAAAATAAATCTTGTTTTCTTTGAAGCTGTAACAAATGATACAGTTTAGATCATACACAGAGGCCTACAGTGCTCAGCTATGACCCCAAATGCAATAATAGCTTTTAAAACTGGTATGCATTAAAGAGAAATCAGGGTAGCTGGATTGGTCTCTTGTGCCCAGCATAGTTTCCCCATGTTCTCCCTTAGCTATGCTTCTGTATATGCATGACTTTTCTCTGTCACAAAGTGAATGTCATAGCCCGTAGATATGGATTATACACCACCTCTTCACCTGCACAGTTGTGTACTGTGCATGATCCTGCAAGAGGGGTTTCCATGCTACTGTTGTTGCCTGTTCACTGTGGGAGAGCTAGATTTTGGCTGTGGTAGTTGCACACCAGACCAGTGCATAATCATGTTGTCCAAAATACAGCAGGCATTATATAGTAACAGGCTCATTCTGAAGGGGCCCTCTAAGTCATCCAGGCAATGGAAACAGGTTTTGAAAAGGTCAAATACTTACTCACTGACTGTATGCTTCTGGGGAAGTGCAGTACTAAAGCAGTCTTTTGCATATCCATGATTGTTGCAGACTGGTGTCATTAGCCAAGGTTTGAGTAGGTAGCCTGCTTCACCTGGAAAACAAAGCAGGGAGGGGACATATGAAACAGGTGGTAATTACTCAATGCTACCTATGCCATTCTATCGATACAGAAATAAGCATGTTAACAACATTAGAATACGTTACACTTACTGACTAGGAGACTATGAGGAATCTGTTACAGGATGTTTAAAGTATCACATAGTGAAAACTCTGGCTTGGCTGTTTTTATTTCTTGCAGTTTTTACTGAATGGTTTGCCTGCATGACCTTTTTACCTTTCAGATGGATATTAGTTGGGATATTTTACATGCAACTTAATATTTATAGGCATCAACTTATTTTTAAAGACCCCGTGTTTCTGAAGTATAGCCAAACTATCCACTTATGCTAAGCTAACAAGGTCAATAAAAAGGTTGAAACACAGCAAGTGTGGTTTGTCTTTATTGGTCTGAATTCAACCATAAGACAAAAATAAACAAACAAAAAAAAAATCTTAGATATTCAGAAGCCATTTCATTAAAACATGATGTCCTTAATGTGGGTCATTTGCATATTCCCCATGGGCCTCCATTACAGGAGGTTTAAGGTATTACACAGTGAAAACCCTAGCTTGGCTGGGTTTTTATAGGTTCATAGTTGTTTACCAGGCTAACGACCACAGGGGCCTTTTTAAACCTAGCCATGCATCCCAAATCTCTGACAAGTTCTGATACCCTTGATAAGTGTAGGCATGGGACTGAGAGATGAACCATTTATATGTTACCTGTGTCCGTTAGAGACATAGGTGTCAAACCAGGGATGAATTTCCAGTTTCCCATCCAGTTGTCCAAGTTGCACTTGAACCGAGTTAGGGAGGAACTCTGCTTCACATGGATGGGGAGCCTGTTCCATAGAAGGGGGAAGTCTCGGGGATACATACCTATCTCCCAGCAGGTCCTATTTATATCATAGGCAAGGTTTAAGTCTTTAGAACAGGTAATTCTGGTACTGTTTGTTTTGTGGATATGCAGGAGCTCCATCAGAGAGGGGTCTGACAATGCCCTGTATGCCAGGCATAGACCTCCCTCAAAAGCCTGTAGGAGACAGAATACAGGGATAGGACCTTGAGGTGGTCTGCATAGGATATTTTACTTATGCCATGTATTCTTTTAGTGAGGAAACTATGTGGATGTTCCAATTGTTGGATATGCCTGGTTAGGTACATGCCAAAGGGGGCATTGTACTCAATGATAGGTCTAATGAATGCCGAATACAGTGGAACAATGACTTGCTTGGACTTAGATGCCATACCTTTGTTTATAAGTTGCGCAACGTAGAATGATTTCCTCACCACTTTAGACACGTGATGGTCAAAGGCTAGATTACTATGTGTGTCTCTAATTCCCTGACTACTGGGTCAACTCTAAAGTGTGTGTTGTTAGTATGTTAGTTACCAGGGATGGATGACTTTCCAAAGGATACTATTATGCATTTCTTGGCATTTAGTTTTAGTCCATGGCCCTGAAACCAGTTATTTGTCTGTCAGTCCCTCCTGGAGAACATTTGTGTCAGTGTGAGATTCAATGACAGCTCCTAATTTGCAATCATCTGCAAATTTAGCCAGCCAGAGACCTCTGACATTCGCCTTGACTTCTGAGAATCAAATGCCAAAAAGGAGCGGTCCAGGGACTGATCCATGAGGGACTCCACTTTTGACTGCCCTCTTTGTAGAGGTGGACTCCCTGAGTCTAACTTCCTGGGGCCTGTCTGTGAGCCAGCTGGCTATCCACTGGGTGACGTATATGTTTGTACCTAACCTCTTAAGTTTGTCAGCAATGCCGGAGTCAGGTATTGTCTTGCAGTTTTTACTGAAACTTACTATGCAGAAAGAGGTGGTACAATGATGTGCCAAACTGGAGAATCATGAACACTGCCAGGATAATGAGCTGACACATTTATGATGCATCTGCATACATCACACACTACCTAGCAGTTGATAGAATGGTAGCCTTTCCTTTTCTAGTACTGCTGTCCCCAAGGTCCAGATGGGGCCCTTTTAGCATCATTGGTACAGTCTATCAAACCAGGCACCTCAGGGAAGTATGCCAATCCATAGAAAGCACACATAGAACTGTCTTGGTCCTGTGGTGACATTGGGATATAGATGTGCTCATTCACAAATGCTGAGAGCCTGTCAGGATACTGCTGCAGGATCCTCAAGGCAGAGGCCTGTGAGATACCCAAAATGCCCCAGTTTGTCTATGAAAGATCCCTGTGGAAAATATAGTGAGGGCTATATACGTACCTTGGGATCCACAGGTGTAAGAGGGCCATGCATTCCCAAGTTCCTGTTTGTGGGCCAGACAAATTCATGAAAGACTATGCCATGTCCCTGTCTACTTAATCTCTCCAATAATTCCTACTCCACAAAGTTCAAATGAGTTTCCCTTTGCCTATACCTTCTCCTAGGACAGTGCTGTTTATGCACTGGGTTTCAGTACAAGTGAAATGAATAGCTCAGAGTATGAAACAGCCAGGTTTACAGAAAAATCAAGCATCTTTGCTGACTACAAAGTGCATAAAAAGGTGTGGATTTGTTTTTTTATAACCAATCTGCTCACGGTGCACTTGCTGATCAAAAAGTGACTATGAAATGCTCAAATGTTGTAAGAAAATCTTATTTACATAAAAAATTGTAGAATTTTGTCACATTCCTCATTTACATCTCATTATTCACTTATATGCATATTATTTTGGGCAAACCTATTGTAATAATTTCAGTTTGAATAAGCTACTATCTTTGAGTCACTTCTAAGCTGCGCTTGTTTGCAGCCCATAAGAGAAAAAAAAAGAAAAAAAAATGCTGCATTTTAACGATAATGATTATAAATAGCATGAACTGACTTACAGATGCTGAACATGCAAAGATGGGTGCTGTCAATCACAATCTACAAACCTTTACAGAAAAAATTTTAATAATAACATATCCACTGATATTAGCATGTCTATGAAGTCCGTCTTCACTTATCTGACTTCTGAGAATATTTCCACCTGGCCCCCAGTCATAATTTTTCTGCAGTAAGCTGCTTGAAACTGAGCTTATATATCATTCAAGCAGAGTGCCCCAGTACTGCATCTGTTTTTGTTTGAGAGCCGTGCTAGTCTGAGGGCTGCAGGAGCTATGTCATTTAACTTCAGGTTTTATGGAAACAGGCCGAAAGTATGAATCAAACATCTGAACATTCTGTTGAGAAGTATGCTTGGGACAAATCTCTTATTTTACATCTGACTATAGTCAGTTATAGTGTTTTGTTCCTGTAAGTGATATGCATTGATGGTACATAATTTTCTTTGTATTAATTATCTATTGTCTTTATTATATTGTCATGTCTAAGTTTTGTGAAGTGTTTAAGCACTTAGAGTTCACTTGACTTCACCTGCCTGTAAAAGCATAGCTTCCTGTATGAGTGGACTGAAGTGAATGCACCAAAGGATCAGAATCCCCTTACTGCATTCACTGAAAAAAATCCTGCCAAATATCACTCAAGTGTTTTTTGCAGGGGACAAGCCCCCCTACACCCCCAATGTGGGAGACCAGCCCCCCCAAATATATATATATATATATATATATATATATATATATATATATGTGTGTGTGTGTATACTCCATGGTCACACCAACACAAATGGGAAATTCCCCTAGAAGGGAATCACTTCTGGCACAATACACCAAAAGTGATTTCCTATTGAGGAAATTTGATCGTCAGTGGGTTGAACCTCGAGCAATTGAAACTCAAGCATTCAGTCTTCATCCACCAGTTGGTTACCTAAAATCTTAATAACAAATATTGGAATTAGAATGATGGAAGTGGGGGTGGAGTGGGGGGTAGATCAAAATCTTAATGCATAAGATCACATAAGGGGACTGCAAATGAGTAATTTGAAAAGAAATAGGAGGTACAGCCACAAATACAAGAAATTAGGTTTGTTCACTATCTAAGCAAATGCTACTCATCCAAGAGAGTGATAGATGAACAGACTAATAGAATATGCTTTGGAGGTCAAAAACAGAAAGGAAGAAAGATAAAGAGCTAGATTCAGTAAAGCCTACACGGCCCATTTATACCATGTGCGTGTACCCGCACATGGTAGCTCACTGTTTTGGATTCAGTAAGTGACGCGCACCACCCTGCAAACAAGGTAAACACTGTGGCATGCTAATTACAGCATAAATAGCTGAACTATATGCTAATCAAACAATCCAAGATGAAGGAGTTATTCAACAAGCTGTAAAGAACTGTGTAGATTCAGTGCTGGTTTTCCCTCTGAATTTCAAAACCTATTGGAATACAGACACAGAAAGGTGTCTACATAGAAACAATGTTAGGGGCTGCTGTTTCTTTAATTCATGTGTGTGTGCAACAGGCTGAAGTCTATGCTGCCGCTGCTGCCACTGCTAATAGACCACAACCAAGAAGGAGAAGACTTTTCCAGACCACTTTTAATGTATCACAACCTATATGATGTGGAAATTGTAGAGCGCTGCAGGGTGGATAGAGACACACTACCAGAACTTTGAAACCTCTGTTGTCCTCAACTCTGAGCCAGGGCAAACTGAGGGGAACCCATCCCAGTGGAGATAAAGGTATGTGTAGCACTTACAATTTTAGCTACAACAGGGGACATGCTGGCCGTCTCACAGGCATCAGCATCCAAGATTCTTTATCAATTCCTGAATGCTATGCTCCAGCATGCCAATGGCCACATACATTTTCCCTGTACTCCTGAGAATACAGCCAGAAATATGCAGGAGTTCTACCCTGGAACACACTAACCTGAAGTGGTGGGTGCCATAGATCGCACATATTTAGAAATTAAGATAATCACCTGGGGAACAAGAAAGGCTTAACTGCCAAGTTGTGTGTAATGGCAAGGAAATCATCTTGAATGTGTGTGCTGGCAGCCCTGGCAGTTACCATGACTCACATATCTAGCACACCACTCAGCTGTATCAGATGTTTGCGGGGAGGAGGGATGCAGGTTATACACTGGAACCTTGGCTGATGACACCCATCAGAAATGCACAAACACCCACTGAAGAGTGAGTCACACTCTGAAAGCCAGAAATATCATAAAGCATGTGTTTGGGATGCTGAAGTCACAGTTCTGGTGCCTATATACATCTAGGGAGCCCTGCAGTACAATACACAGACATGTACTGAAATATTCACTGTCTATACCATGCTACATACCATAATTCTGAGAAAACAGCTTCGGCATGATCAACAAGGGGAAGAAGCACACATCCCACCACCACTGCCAAGGTCACCACAGCCACATGCAGATGAGGAGTCAGACTGGAATCCAGCAGCTGCTGTAGGTGTAGGCAGACATACGCATGCTCAGTATGCCCTCTCATTGGCTAAGAGACCACGCATAGCACACTCATTTATCACCTAAGGGCCTAAGACCTTCCTCCTATGCACATACATATATTAATATTGATGCCAGGCAGCTCTCACAACCTTTACCTCCCCTTGTATTGGCTTTGTATGATTGTATCTGAAAGAGTCAGCCCTGAACTAAAACTATTCCAACTTCTGGATTTACAAAGTAAATATTGAACCTGGAGTGTATCGTGTAATAATATGAATGGGTGGCATATCTTTGCATTTCATTACTCAGTAGTGTAAGCAAGTAAAAGGTGGGAGATTTGTACAGACATTACCTTAATATGTGACAGCAGAGACTTATTTGACTTATATGTGTCCATTATTAAGTAGTCGGCCTCAGGCTTCAAAGATTCAGACAGTCATACTTTTGTACTGGAAAATCATTCATGAGAGAAGTTAGAAAGTAATGATATACATTTCAGTTTCAGACTGCACAACCCCCACAATATCATTCACAATAAAGTTGGAATATTTTGATGCTATCAACTGTCTAACTTTCTAAGACCAATATAATTCAAAGGTAAAATTACCAGTTCAGCATCACAAATGCAGATGTACTAAGCTCTAAGTCAGTTGTATGCCCTGAGCATAAGACACAAAGCCTATGTATCCCTGAACCCAAAGGATACAAAACAGGGATACAACACAGTTCTCATCACTTGCACAGGTGTTGAGTGGGGGGGGGGTAGGAAGCCTAGGCTGACACAAAAGGTCGGTGAGTGCATGTGAGTAAGAAAGAGATGCAGAAAGACATTTGGATAAATCAGCAAATGGCCAGTGAGAAAAAATAGTTTTAAACTGCACAGCTGAACCATGTAATTGTTGTGTGTGTGTCTGTATGGGTCCTCCAGGTGAAACTGGTGTGCGAGTGTATGCATGAACACAACCAAGCTCTGTGATAGCACTACATCTTGGTATGTTGGACAGGTGTGAGCCATGCTTGGTAGAGGCGGCAGTTTATCGTTGTTGTCCTTGACCACAAGAACTGGCTCAGCCAGGAGTTGCACTGGCACATCCACTGTCATGGTCAGATGCACTTCTGTTACCTAAATGTGACTGATGTCTGCTGGACAAGCTCCCCTCATGAGGATGCTCAGGACCACAACCCCATGGCTTGCCATGTCTTGGTGTGGACAGCCACTATGGGAATTTGATTGGGCACAGCCACATTGGCTAACAGTAACTGATCTTGCTAACCTGTGCCCAAGAGGATGCTGGTAACCTCCCAGCAGCTGTTCCATCACAGACACTTCTCATTCCATCACAGACACCCTTCATTCCAACATGTCATTCATCCCATCCATTGACTCAGCAACATTGTGGAGGCAGTCACACATGTCAGCCTGTGCCACATCTATAACACTATGCATTTCTCTGGAACACCTATGGGGACATGCCTGTGCCTCCATGATGGCCCTAAACATACTTTGAGTAGCATTGGAAGAGACACCAGTGTCAGGTGGAGGATTGACTGTAAGCCTCCTCCAAGCACACCTAACAACCCTCCTGTGTGGTACCTTGCACACACTTTGGCTACGGCCAGAGTCAACAAGCACTGAAGCTGCATAACCATACTTCCCTGATCAATTGCCTCACCCTCCACCTGTCCAATAACTGAGAGCTCACTGGAATGGATATGCATAGATCTACTGTCTGTGTCCAGTGGAATTTCAGGGGATGGGTGTATGTCAACCTCTGTCAGATTTAACCTGTGGACTCCCTGGCTGTGTCTTTGTTTGGCCACCATCATCATCAGAGTCTGCTAATACACTGACATCAAGTGGTAGAAGTCCCACACTTCCACTTTCAGGATCACCTGTGATAATAAGCAAAAAACACAGGAACAATTAATACCTAAACTACTATACTCCAATATATGCTAACAAAATAACAGCGCTGTCACTATTGGAAAGTAAAGCAATACACACATCAATCCTGACATCAATATCACATGGTAAAATATTTCTTTGAATTGCTCATCGGTACTGACAGAAAAATGTTTGGTTTATTATCTGCAGATGAGGTTATCCTCTGCATGCCAGATATTCTTGGAAAAGGCTAAGCAAAAGTTAAGGACAACATTATCACAATTAACAGTAACACAGGGGGTAATAATTTTACCCTTTATATGTTCATCAACTATACTGTCAACAAGAACTTGGATGACAACTCCAACCAAAGCTAATCAATCAGAATGTGTTAACTGTAGCAATCTTCAATCCCCCCAAATAAATTTCTTGTGAAACAGAATCAACGTTTGATTTAAACTGTTTACTATACAACAGTATTCAACAACTGAGATACAAATCCTACAAGAAAGCTCTTCCTGAGACATGTTTGCTGTCCCTAAAACAGTTGCACTGATGTAGAAGACATGTGATTCTGCACTTTCCTGGGAGCTGTCTGGACACCTGACAGTGAACAGGAACTCTTCATTTGGTTTTAGTGGTGGCTTTGTAGTAGGCCCCCTTGTACCCATCCTGTCATTGCACACTGCAGCTACTCTTCTCTGTGCAGATGAGATAATATCAGTGGCCCTATGGCGCACATGTTCAGATGTTCTTCAGTGGACATGCACAACATTAACATTGTCGACAATCTGCCACCAAATCTGCACTCTGCGTGACATATCTCCCCATCCCTTTCAAGCAGGAAGGCACCACATTGCCTAAAAGCATCAATAATCTGATTTTCAACAACAATGAAGGGTGGTCTTCAATGATTGAAATGCTTGGGTGGAATAGGCCTAGGTGTCCTAAAAGACAACAGAAGGATAATACACATAATTATTACATGACTGCAAAATAACTGTTCCCATATAAAACAGAAAAGGTAGCATCACAGTATGTATTTATTTATTGTATTTAACATTGGTTGACCAGGAAAGTTTGACTAGGACAGAACCTATTTTCAGCAGAGGCCCGGAGAGAAATGCTCCAGATGTATGTCTTTTTATTACCCACTCGAGAAACATAAACAGTCTAGAAATTTGAAATATGAACAACATGCTAGAAATAAAAAAATGAGGTAACAATAGCAACATATTCTTGTTTGTGCCATGACAGAAATTCAGCTTTGCTCCCCTCCCCAAAAGAACAAGCAAATGACACATTTTGCTAACAAACCATCTTTGAAATACTAAAAGTGCTATCAAATGAATTGTCCCTGAAACATGTCTACAGATTTATCACAGAACAATCCATTTTAAGGTATTGACAGTCATGTTTGCTTGTGAAATGCCTTGACAACCATGCCCATGGCATCAGTACACTTCTAACTAATGCATACAGATAAAAGTGTAGAAGGCTTTGCTTCAGATTTTTCTTTATTACATTCCAGCATATGCAGTATCTAGCTGACAAAATGCAAGCATACCTTCTCAAGCTCAGTAGTCCTCTATGCAGATATGTCCCAAAGTAATACTGTCTGTTCTTTGTTCTCCAAATAAACAAGTCTCCTCGCCTTCGGTTTTCCTAGCTACATGGTTGCTTCTATGTTGTGTACAGCCAGGGTGGTTAGCACAGTGAAGATACAAATTAGGTGTGAACTGATTACAGTTGCTAAATCCCAAATGCTTGGCTCCATGTAGCTGATGTAAACATAGTGCAGGCACTCCCTCAGTATTTGTTTTTAATGGATTGCAACCATGAATGATTACTGGTTGGGAGAAGAAAAACACAACAGCACTGCAGGGTACCCTTCATCCAGTGGTTGTGTCAAAAAGTGTTAGATGTTAGGTTGGAAATGTTAAGCAACAAACAATTCACAGGTTCTGTTCATTAGCATCCAACATCCCCTTCAGTTGTTGGCAACTGCATATCATGATATTTCCATTTACTATTGTCACACATTTTAAGGCCAATGCTGTAGAATGACTTATGACTACATGTCTCTGATTACTGGTCAGATAAGAACAGAATGACCAACAAACACAGAGAGGTAAAGCAGAGTTGTATATTTGCAAGCAATAGTCATAACTGGTTGAGTGATCACTTAGTGCACTACATACCAAAATAATAAATGTACAAATAACAGTTATATGGTTTTATATTACTGTAGATGATGATGCACTTGGTTGTATGCAGAATAATTTCATTTCCTTGCTGTAAAGCTGTTTGTGTAGCAAAGAGGGATAAGACATCCTTCCTGCATTCTGAAGGTTTGTTGGAGTGAGAGTTCAAATCCAGATCTATTTAGAAATCTCTCATGTGAACCAATATTTTCGAGTGTGTATGTCATAGATTACATTTCCTCATTTCAATCACTTGTCCCTTTTTTCTTTTTTTTCTTTCTTGTTTTTTTTTCTATTATTTTTGGGGGGGCAGTGTTTGCACGATGTGCACTTAGCACTATCTTGGGAAATGGAGGAAAATTAATGTCTGGTTTCACTGTGCTTAACTTATTTGTGTAAAGCATGGGAGTGCACAAACTGGACAACTAGTTCATCCAGAAATCAGACAGAGCATCTGAAGACTGGACCCAGGCAGCCAGTAATTGAAACTGGATATATTCAAGTAATTCTCTGGGGCACTGAGCAAACCTGTTAAGCGGCGTTGTGCGGCAGTTAACACAGAGACCTTAAGAAAGATTGGTAAATTAGGGAATGTCATGTAACTAGCCCTGTGGTAGCAGGTGTAAGTGTAGAGCTGGAGTACAGATGGACCTGTGTTCTAGTACAGGGTGTGCAACTTTTTTGTTACTGTTGTGATAGTGCAGTTCATAGCAATGAACTGAAAAATAGATGTGTTATTTCAACATTCTTGTGGTAACAGGTGTAAGTGTAGGACTGCCATACACATGGTCCTGGGTTCTAATACAGGATATTCCATACACTTTTACTGTTGCTCTACTTTCCCTTATATTAACTCTCACTTATAACACTTTAGATAGTGGAGCTGATATGAATTATATGTATGACTAGTAACTTCCTATGATCCTATAAACCTTTTTAAGTGCAACCTGGAGAACTGGATGGGGAACAGAAAATACACCCCTGGGATTCCACCTATGTCCCTGCTGGACAGTGGCATAAGGTGCTGACTTGTTGAAACATGGGCTAAATTCTTGTCTAAACTTGGAAGGGCCTTGGGGCCAATAGCCTAGTAATGTCCTATGATCCTATTATCCTATGATGGATGAGACACCATTATTATGTTTTCAGATGTATGACTGAGGGCATACTGTGTACAATAGTTCTGTAAGTGTAATTCTGCTGTCTGGACTTGCATGGCCTTCACAATTACCTAAGACACACACACACAACTGGATCTATATCCAATAACCTTGTCAGGTCACACACATACATGTGTAACAGCTCTTACTGTCAGCTGTATGTATGTATGATTCCTGACTATATCTAAGCAGCATTTCCTCTGTGGCAAAGATGGAAAATCAATGCCGTGGAAGAAAAAGTTTTTGTCCCTTATGCCTAGGTTTGAATTTTGAATCCCACACTGTAAAAATCAATTTTCTCAGTGTATAAATGGAAAACCAAATGTGTCAAGTCATTAAATTTATGCCCCCAGTGCATGTCTGCAAGCCTAATTCACCTAATAATTACCTTCCAATTTCCAATATATATATATACATTTCCAGGCCACATCAGTAGACACACCTCAAATTAAGACCAAGTGTTAGATTTGCCTTCCACTTGCAATTATAATTCCTCCCTGCTTGGCACTGCTACTCTCTGCTTAACATCGCACAAACGTGTTGCTCACATTTACACACTACCAGTAAACACAATAACTGGAATTGGTGAGGAAAGCATTCGTCTGTGTTGCTCTAGTTCACTGGTAGACATGGCTGGCATTAAAGGGGAAAGTTTCATGTTTAGGGCACAGAGGTGGGGTGTCCAGAGTCCAGGATATTTATTGGATTCCTGCAAGGGGTCTGTTATGGCTCACAGTAGAAGTCTGAGGAGTGGAGCAGTTTGGCCCAGGCTGTATCCAGTGCCACTAGTATCCCACTTACTGGAGAGCAATGTAGGCATCATTTTAATGACTTTTACAGGAAAAAAAACAGGAATAATTTCAACCAGTGATTGGAGGAATTTGAGACTCTGAACATCCCACACATGTGTTAGTATGAAATTAAGAGAGTATTTGTAAGACTTAGAAAGCTTAATATAGACAAAACTAGTATGCATAATGATCTTCTGTCCTCTTCTGTTTTTTCCCCAGCTGGCAGGGATCAGGAGTTCAATGCGAAAAATAACAACAAAATAATGAACAAACCATGCCTGAAGGAAGAAAACAAACAAAATTTAATGAGAAGTTAGCGCTTTCACGATCCAAACTGATCGCTTCTTCAGACTTAAATCATACTACTGAACAGCCAACTTTAAATTAAAAGACAGCCTATCACAGTGGAGAATTTACTAACTAAATTAGAAAGTGCATTTATCTAAAACTTTAATTACTTAAAAGGTAAAAATATTTAAAAGATGTACAAACTATTGATAAAATGTATAAATAATACATAATAGTACAAAAAACATTTGATACATAATTTTAATGTTTCAATGGTCTGGCTTTCAGAAAAGGTTTAAGAGATACCATACCATTAATTCTAGTGGGTTTATCAGCCTGCAGTTTCATAATCATCTGTCCTGTTCTTAATATCTCCACCGCTCAAGCTTTCTGATAAAATCTCTAGTACAAAAAAGTTAAAAACATGGTGCATCCCTTTTTCTTGTACATGCTTAGCTAGTGCACTAGTTTCCTTATTTTTACAAAGTCCCTCATATGTTCCAGGATTATATCTTTAAGGCATCTATTTGTCATCACGATATAAAAAGCATCACAATATTTACAAAAACTAAAATAGACCACATTCTGCATTTTACAATCTGCATAGATGTCAGCCTCAACTTTAAATTTATGACTTCTGTGTGAAAAAGAAGAGCCTGAATATATGTACTTACATGCTGTACAATTTCTGCAGGGGAATTAATGTTTGGATCATGAAAGCGCTAACTTCTCATTAAATTTTGTTTTCTTCCTTCAGTCGTGGTTTGTTCATTATTTTGTTATTTTTCGCTTTGAGGAGAATACCAAGCATTTTACCCAGCATCTGTGCCTTTTTCATTACATTATTGGGAGTTCAATGTCCGGGCCGATGCTGCTTGATTGCAGACACTGAGGGGAAGCAAGTGGTATATATGTAGCAGAAGAGATGTGTTATCGTAGCAGTAAAGGTTAAAGGTAGCTTTCTTGGTATTTTATAGATCTGTATCAAAGTGAGCATGCATATCCCAACTGTAAAAGCAAGTATGCATGCATTAGCCTGTAGCACAAACCAATTGTAAGACTCCGATATTAGACTGTAGTCAGAAGTTGTGGGTTCAAATACCACAGTTCACAACTATACAGTACTGTTATTTCTTCAATAATACTTACATTAAATTAAAGACTATAATCTGTGTAACTGGAACATGCATATGTGCAATATATGCACATTTGCATATATTTGACGTGCTGGAGGGACAGATTCATCACCCAGAGACTCCCTACACTATGGAACAGAATCCCAGTCCATGTGAGGCAGAGCCCCTCACTGACTCTGTTCAAGAGAAATCTTGACGAGTGGATGGGAGATCGTAGGTTTACCCCGGGAATCATCTCTGTATCACTGCTGGACAGAGGCACAGCAAATTAATGGGTATAGTATTCTCATCCTAAGGGGTGGTGAAAGCCACACACACTCTGGCTAGGCTTATAAATGCCCTAGGGCAGATAGCCTAGTATGAACCTATGAACCTATGAACCTATTTCAAGGATTACTTTTGGCAATCTATAGTATAGTGTGTATCTGTTAGGACATATACTTAAATGTAATGCTTCAGATAAAAGAGTTATATAATTGTATTATGATGGTGCTAATTTTATCTTTTTTTCTCTCACCCCAACCCTTATCCCACTTTTTTAAATGTTCTATTATGTATTGTCAAAATGTCTCCATGTCATCCATGTGTACCATATCACTAAATGCTACACAGTACAATGAGGTAGGCCAGCGCCACTAGATCAGCCTTCCCCTGTTCCACCGGCTCCAGCAATGATGCTCAGCACATCTGGGAGCCAACCTGGCAGTACTGCCTCGGCTGCCCTTGCACTATCTGCACCCTCAGGTAGTACTGCCCTGGATGCTGGTGCAGTGGTACCCTCCAGGAGCAGTGGCAGAGGTGCTGACTTCAGCACCCACAGCGAGTTGCCAGGGACGGTGAATAGGGTCATGTGCTGCACCACTGGTTTATACCTGCACTAGATGGAGAGGTTGCTCTCCCTCATGGTCCATAGGAAGAGGAGGAGATGTCAAGCACTTCAGCCACCAGCAGAGTAAGGTGACAGTGATGACTGTCCAGTAGGTGAGCACTCAATTCTCATCATATCCAAGCTTGATGGGCATAAACCTGCTTTGTCCCCTCCTTCACCCCAGTCATGGTGCCTCCCAAAGTTTTGTGTCCATCAATGTCCCTGTCTCTTGTCTTGCTTGTCTTGTATGTTTGAATTTGCTTCCTCACCTACTCAACTTACCTGACCCAGACATAGCTACATCCCTTACCCAACATTCCTCTCTCTTTGAAATTAAAAAAAGGAAAATGGGCACCTGTCCCAGAAAAAAAAATCGCACACATATCTTCTTGACACACTTGATTCAGTCCAATTGGCTATACAACATGATTGCATTGTCACCCCTCTTTATGGAGGTGACAGTCCAAATTCAGTAAATATTCTGCATGTATTTTTAGTTTACACTATTAAAGAAATGGATAGCTATGGTTCTTTCCTACCACCCTCCTTCATAGTCCTGTACTGTTTTCCCTTTGTTCTTCCTCATGCTTACTTCCCATTTCACCACTTTCCTATCTAACCAATTTTAACACCTTTAATCGGGTCAAACAATAGAATCACACACAATACACATACGTAGCAGAAAAAGCAATGGATCCCTTCACATTTTGGGTTCTGTGCTTGCACACAGGTGTGCATTGCACACCAATGCGCAGCCACAGTGAGCAATGGCAAAATGCTGAAGTTACCTCCATGCAGTGCTGCTTAACCCCGATGTGCTATGCCAAACACAGCATCCCATGTACTATAAAGAATTCATGTCATTGTATTATCAGTGTTTATTTAAAAGTAGTAGGTACACCTGAATTTGAACTGAGCATCATCTAGGCTCAAAAAAGAAATGTGTCAGTGCATTTACACCTGCGGCCACAGAGTCTGTTAAGCAGCAGGTGTGTTTCATAGACTCAGTACTAACTCTCAGCCTTTAGCAATGCATCTTGCATTTGCACACTGCTTAACTACGTGCAAACAGGAAAAGTTATGGAAATGGGCATCTTGCATGCAGAAACACTTTGCCAACTGTTGCACAAACACAATGCTCGTTGCGCTATGGTAAAGTAAATATTATGTATTACTGCTATTTACTGTCCATTTCCTGCTTATGATATCAAATGACATCTGGAAACATAACAAACTGAAAGCCCTATCTAACAGTATGTCACATATTCACAATACAGACATGTTTTGCCTTCCCCCAGGCACTGCAACCCTGGTGTCTCAGTACTTTTTCCACATGTATCACCTACACTACAGAAATCAATATCAAATGTTGTATGATATGCACTGCACATCAATCTGGTAACATGCAGAACTAGAACTATTGACCCATAAGCCTAAAAAGCCTTATCTGCAAGGTTACAGAGGGATTCAGCATGGATATTCCCCACAGGGACATAGGTGACCTTCAACACACTTGACCCAACCCATTTTGGTTTTGTCAAGGGTAGATCTTGCTTATTAAACCTAGTGGACTTCTTTGATACTGACCCCAAAGATCTGGATGAAGGATAAGAAGACATACCACCTATGACAAGTTAGGCTGTTGACACTATCCCCCATTCAGGTATCATAGAGAAAATGTCCCATCTGGGAATTAACCCAGATGTTACTACATGGATAGCCAACTAGCTCACCAACAGAACACACACTGTCAAAGTTGAGAACTGCACCTCCACCACTACACCACTTACCAGTGGAATACTACAAGGATCTGTGCTGGGCCCTCAACTATTTGGAAACAATTTCTGTGAAGCCCAGGGAAAGGTAGATGGCCTATGGCTTACCAAGTCTGCAGATGACTGTCAACTGGATACAGATGGAGTCCCCAAATACGTTAACATATTATATAAGGGGCTGACACAGACAAATGATTGGTCCATCTCATAGACTGAACCTTAAAGTAAAAAATGCCTCATGTCACCTTTATCAATGAAGTAATCCTGGTAATTATGATATAAATAGCACCCTTCTGAGCTGAAAGACAGTGTTGCAAGACTTGGGAACACATGTTGTTAGCAATCTACACTCCTATCACTATGTGTCCATAGTGGTGAGACACACATTCTACATTGCACACCTCATAAATAAGGCCATCACATCCAAGACCAGGGAGGTCATAGCTCTGCTGTACAGACTACTAATTGAATACAGTACTCCCTTCTGTTTGTACCTCACCAGACACCTGCAGCAACTGGAGAAAACACAGAAGTTTGTGACCGAGAGAATCAAGGGCCTCCAAAACATGACCTATATGGAAAGATTGAAATACCTGTCACTGTATTCAGTATCATGCAAACTGCTGAGAGGTGACCTGTGCCTGGCCTAAAGAGCAGTCTCAAACCCTGCCTTACTGGAAATGCTGGACATCTCCAAATCAAATGAGGCAAGAATAACTTGCCCCAGGGATCTCAGCCTAGCCTGTGACATAAACAGAACATGTTGGGGAGGCAGATACATCCCCCAGTGATTTCTACTCCTCTTTAATAGGCTCCCACTGCATGTGAAGCAGTGCTCCTAAATGACCCTCTTCAAGCGCAACCTTGACAACTGGAAGGGTGATTGTAAATTAACCCCTGTGGGGCACCTATGTCCCTAATAGATAGGGCCAGTCATTAGCAGAGTGATTTTGTGATCATCATCAACACCCATCAATAAGGGTACTTGTGCATTTACATCGCTAGGCTTGCAAATGCCTAGAGCCATTAGGCTAGTAACCTTCAATGCACATGTGAAGCTATGAACCCATGCAGGCCTCCCAACATCTTCTCTCCAACAAGGCCTGCTGATGTCATGCACTGTAAGTTGACCTTCAGTCTTGTAAAAGTCAGACTTATGCCATGGTGTCTGCATTAAGTACGGAGTTCTGTAGTCTGTGTACTTAGATATGCGAGGCTTCTATTCTCACTGTAGTTAACTGTGTGTGTGTGTGTGTGTGTCTGTGTGTGTGTGTGTGTGTGTGTGTGTGTGTGTGTGTGTGTGTGTGTGTGTGTGTGTGTGTGTGTGTGCATGTCTGGCTATGTGTGTGTGTGTCTGTGTGTGTGTGTGTGTGTGTGTATGTGTGTATGTATGTGTGTCTAGCAAGAGGAGCAGAATTGTGTATCCTACAGTTACTGCTCCAATCCCATGGATTGACATTATTTTGATATTTGCACATGCCTATAAATCCATTTCATGCAGGCGTCCCAACTTCTTCTTTCCAACATGCCGTGCTGATGTCATCCATTATAAGTTGACCTGTAGTCTTGTAAAAGTCAGACTTGTGCTGTGGCACTTGCGTTATGTACTGTGTGCGCGCACGTGTGTGTGTGTGTGTGTGTGTCTGTGTGTGCATATGTATGTTTGTGCTCTTACTTGACATTAAAGAGAGCCTTTTACACCAGCATGTTGGACACTGTTATTGCCTTATTCTCCTCAACAGACACTGCTGATATCATCATATAAAGTTAGGTTTGAGGTGTGGTGCTTGCCTTAAATACAGAAGTCTATAGTCTGTGTACTTAGGCAGGAGTTCTATTCTCACTGAAGTCAACTGGATGTGTGTGAGTGTTTGTGCTCTTGCTTGACATTGCAGAAAGCCTTTTGCACCAGCATATGGGACACTGTTATTACCATATTCTCCTCAACAGACACTGCTGATGTCATCAGCTATATCTGATTTGTGCATATGTGCTATTCCCACCAGGGCAGGGACAGAGACTGGCCTGGAGGCCAGGCAGAAATCACCACATCCTATATGATACAGATTACAGTGACATGGCTTTCAGTCTATCCACATACATCATGACATGGTTTGTCGGCCCTGTGTTTTCTTGATGAGAACCCCTGTTGTCTATTCAGCTGCTGCTTGTGTCTGGTAAGGTACATGCAAAACAGGCCATTATACTCTATTAATGTTCTGATGAGGTTCAAGTACAGTTATGTCATACAATCCTAAGATCTCAGTATGATGGCGTGACTTGTGATGTGCACAACAGATACTTTCAAAATTCAGATTGCTATCTACATGTCTTCCCATTGCTTGCATCACTGGGTTTCAGCATAGCAAGTCTGTTGTCAATGCTCTAATTAGCATGGAATTTCACTTTTCAGAACTACAAAATAAAAACACATTTCTGCATTTATTTATAGATTGTGTGGCTTTGTCACCAATCATTTGTCTGTGTTAGCTCTTTCTGTGGTATTTTGTCATCATAGGTGGACTCAGTGATTGCACTCAGTATGCAAGAATCAACAAAATTGGTAAGCCAAAGGCCATATACTTTAGCCTGAACTGTGGAGAAGTCGTTTCCAAACAGTAAAGGTCCAAGCACAGACCCCTGGGATATGCCAATTTATTTATTTAAATTTGTTGACCGGGAGTGTCCGACTGGATGTAGGTCCATTTTCAGCGGAGGCCCAGGGAGAAAAGCTCCACAGTTAAAATAAACAGACAGTAGTTACATTGGATTACATAGCGATTAACAATTTAACATAGCAATTACTTACAACATATTTACAGACGAAGAACATATTACCTCAGTAGACAACTACAATCTTTATCTGCGAAGTACATAACAGACATTAACAAATGTTACAATGAGAAGTTCCTGCTGTATAATAAGTACTAGGCTTATGAGCATCTGAGCTTGCTATAATCAAGGTAGTTAGTGGAGTGGAAAGAAAGGTAGTGGTTGGATGGGGTGGGTGATGTTAGAGTGGGAGTTGCAAGGGCATAGCCAGCATGTTTTTAGGTGCGCTTTTAGTAAAGTTTTAAAGTGGGTGCATGATGGTACGGCGGTAATTGTGGGTGGAAGGGAGTTCCATAATTTGGCTATGGTGCAAGAGAATAGTGCTTCACCAGCAGAGTTATTGGCTTTAGTGATCTGCAAGTGATTTTTGTTGCTGGATCTTAGTGGTCTGGTGGTGCGATAGGGTTGGAGTAGATTCTGGAGGGATGGGACATTTAGTGGGTGGTATACTAGTTTGTGGGCAAGTGAGAGTTGATACCACTGAAGGAGGTGAGGGAGTTCAAGCCAGCCCAGTTCAGCAAGTGAGAGACAGTGGTGACTATGGTAGGATGCCCCTGTGGCGAATTTGGCGATTTTGTTGTAGCAGGTCTCTAGCTTGTTTAGATCGCATTGCCTTAGGTTGGTATATATTGGAGAGGCATAAAGTAGGGTGGAGATAAGGTGGGAATTTGCTACTGAAATCTTTGCTGCTTTGGTGAGAAATTGCTTATTTCTGTATAACGTTCCTAGTTTTTTGTGGACTTTTTTTATGGTCATGGATATGTGAATGTCAAATTTTAGTTTATTGTCTATTTCCACTCCTAGCAATTTGGTGTGTTCAGTTGGGTATATAATGGTGTTGTCTTTTGCTGTGATGTTAAAGTGAGAGTTGCTTTGAGTATGTTTGGTGGGTTGGAAGATGAGTAGTTTAGTTTTGTTTGGGTTGAGTATTAATTGGGCATCGGATAACCAAGTTTCAACAGAGGAAAAGGCTTCCTGTGTGACTTTTTGCAGTTTTGGTAGGGACTGGGCTGAGCAGATGATGGTTGAGTCATCTGCGTATTGTATGAGTGTGCCATGTTTGGTGGCAGAGGCTAGATTATTGGTGTAAACAAAGAAGAGTAGGGGTCCAAGGATGGATCCTTGGGGAACCCCTATGGAGACAGGTAGTTGGGGAGATATGTCATTCTGCCATACAATGGATTGTTGGCGGTCAGACAGGTAACTCTGAAACCAGTTGGTGACGGATTGTGAGAAGGATAGGTTATTAAGGACAGAGATAAGTTGTTTGTGTGGGACCATGTCAAATGCTTTAGATAGGTCTAGGAAAGTAGCAGAGGAGAGATAGCCATTGTTTTTATGCTGAAGGATAGTGTTAGTAAAGGAGAGTAAGGCAGTGGTGGTGCTATGGTTTGGTCGGAAACCATGCTGAGTACTGGAAAGGAGGTTGTTAGTAAGGAGGTAGTCTGAGACCTGAGAGCGTATGCATCTCTCTAGTATTTTGGAGAGTGGAGAGAGAATGGCTAGGGGTGGTAATTGGTTAGTTCTGTGGAGGGTCCGCCTTTGTGGAGAGGAATTATATGTGATACTTTCCACAGTGTGGGAACATAACTTTCTGACAGAGATCGGTTAATCAAGATGGATACTGGGTAGGCCAGAGCATCAGCTGCGATTTGTAGGTATTCACTTGGGAGGTTGTCTGCTGCTAATTTGGTGGGTTTAAGTTTAGTTAAGAGTTTTTTTTATGTTGGAAGTAGTTACAGGAGAAAAAGAGAAGGCAGTGGGGAGATTACTAGTTGAAGGTGTGGGTTGGAGGGGGGTTGTGTTGTTTAGCTAGTGATAGTATGGTTTGGGTGAAGTGTGTGTTGAATGAGGTAGCAATATTTTCTGAGGAGTAAGGGATGTTAGGAGGAGGGGTACTGACTTTACCTGGGTGGAGGATGGAGTTTATCGAGGACCAAAATTGTTTGGGGCTGTATTGTGAGGAGTCTATGGCAGACTGGTAGTAATGGAATTTGTCTTGTTTTATTAGCTTTTTGACTCTGTTGCGTAGTTCTAGGAATTTCTGTCTAGTGGAGGGGGTTTTGGTTTTGCACTAGTGCTCCCAGGCTTTATCCCTGTTTTTCATTTCTGACTTAGTGGTTTTCAGTAGCCATGGGGAGGGTTGTGTTTTGGTTCTGGAAAATCTTATGGGGGCATGGTAATTAAGGATGTTCAGGAAGGTAGTATTAAAGAATTCAACTGCATCATCTAGACTGAGGTACTTTAGAGGATGCCAGTTACATTCTTTGAGGGATGAGATGAATGTGAGTGGGTTAAAGTTTAGTTTTTTACTTATTTGACGGTAGATGACAGGTTTAGCTTGGTATAGGTATTTTTTGAGTAGGAATGTTGGGGAGTGATCACTGAGGCTATCTGATAAGCAGCCTGTTATATATGACTGGGGGCTCTTACTGACTAGTATCCAATCCAGGGTAGTGTGCTTGCTGGAGTTTTTATTTATCCTGGTTGGCGACTGGACTAGTTGGGTGAAGTCATGAAGGTTTACATGATGGGCTGGATGGTTGCCAGAACAGGATTGCCAGTCAATATTGAAATCACCTAAACTGATAATTTCTTGGGGGAGATGGTGGGTAGACCAGCTGAGGAGGTTTTCTAGTGGAGGGATGTTTTGGCCAGGTGGAAAGTAGCATCCAATTATGTTGATGGTTTTGTTTTGGTTTATTTTGAGGTTGGTATATATTATTTCTTCATTGCCTATTTGTGGAGCTGATGATTTTAAGATCTGGATGTTTAGATGCTGTTTAAATATTATAGCTACACCACCTCCTTTTTTGTTTAGCCGGTCTACTCTTAGTATGCAGTAACCTGTAGGGAGTATTTGCTCACTGGTACTGTGAGGTCTTAGCCAGGTTTCCGTCAGGATGACTATATCTGGGGAGTACAAGTCTATGGTGGCATGGAGTTCATGGACTTTGTTGGATATACTTCTAATATTTAGGCTTACTAGAAGGAAGTCACTTGGCTTTCTATTGGCTGTAATATGTGAGAAGTTGTGGTTTCTAGTCTGATTACGAGGATTGGGGTTGGAGAAGGTAAGGCCAGGGTTGGGGTGGATGTCTCCACTTAGGGCTAGTTTTGATATGCATGAGGTTATTAGTTTTCTCAGTTTTTGAATGTGTTTGTTTATAAGGGAAACTTTATGATTGTGCTCTGTCGGTAATAGGTATGGTGGGAGGTTTACTATGTTAAGTTGTAGGGATGCTTTATGTTTGAGTAATATAGTTGGTAGAATATGTGGGAGGTGCATAGGGATGGTTCTTGAGCTGGTGGGAGGGGAGCTGAGTGAGGGTGAGGCATGAGTGGTGGTGTGAGTAGTAGTACAGTGGTAGTGGTTGAGTGGGGGAATGATGGAGCTTTGGTAAGATGTAAGATATGCAAGGAGAGTGCATGCAGTGAGCATAGGTAAGGTATGCTTGTACATGTTAGTTGAGGAGGTGTGATAGTAGTGGGAAGATGGAGGCGGTAGTGTTGGGTTAGCGCTGTGGTTGGCTATTGGAAAGATGGGAGGGGTTTGTGAGTGCAATAAAGGTGGGACCACTGGGGGCGGGAGGGAATAGGGGGCAGGGTGGGGAGCAAAGTGGGTAGAGACCCTGTTAGTTGCTCAATGGTGACAGTTATACTAGTACAGGTTGATTCACCAACTTTCACAGTATGTGTTCTGTTGGTGAGTCAATTGGTTACCCATCTAGTGATGTAGGGGTTAATCCCCAGCTAGGAGAGTTTCTCAATGATACCTATGTGGGGGATTGTGTCAAAACCCTAGGCCAGACCAAGATAGGCAGTATGCGCTGTCTTACCTTCATCCAGGCCTATCACACAGAATCAATGGGCTGTGACAACATCACAGATCACTTATGGCATGACTCAGCACATGCACCTTCCTGATGCTGTTGAATACACACTTCAAAACAGTCTTCACACATGCTATGTTCCCATAGATGGTTGTGCATCAACATGCATCCATCTGAGTTGGGGGGACAGCACCTGATGCATGCATGTATAGACAAATCCTGACTGTTCTCAATTGTGAGGTAGACCAACATGCCATCATTGACCTTTTCTAAATAGACACTGGTAATATCCCAGCTGTGAGCAACAGACCTGTGTGAGTTGTCAATGCTATATCATGTCTGTTACATCTGATAGATGTCCTCAAAAATGTCATCAAGGGCATGCATGATGGCAACACTATCATGCTGTAGAACTTGACCAGGCCAAGGCATTTGACACAAATCTACACTAAGGTATTCAGTCAGCACTTTCAGATGTGGCCATAAACAGCTATATCAACAAGCGGGTAGACCAGTGTATCACATACGTGGCATCTCACTATGTTGAAAAATGTGAAGTGACCTATATCTCAGGTCCAGTGATCAGGACCATATATGAGGGCTGTCTGCTAGGCCCTTTCCTGTCCATTATTTAAGTGATGGACATCACAAATGACATACACATCCTGTGTCCAAACAGACTTCTGAAGGACTGCAGATTGTGGACAATCAATTGACTCCAACTGTGATATTAGTATAATACAGCCAATATCAACACATACCAAAAATTGCTGTTACAGCCATGACAGTACCTGCAATGACAAGAAAACATGGGGGGGATTTGTTACATCAGAAAAATAAACACACAACCCAAGTATAATGTGGACATCACTCCCTATAATTGGACTGATAGGTATGTGACGCGTCCTGGAGTAGATGGTAAGGGGAACATCCACCAGCATATGGTCACAGTGCTGACTACTTCCTTGTATGTAACACAAGTACTGAATATGTGAAGGACATTGAAAACCAGCTAAGACCAGCTCTGAGGTTAACTGTCACTCCAGACACAAAGTATTCTCAAAGAGCAAGGCAGGTAATAGTAAGTAGCAAACTTGTTTATTTAGAATACACAAAACTTTCAGGTCAATGCCCTTTGTCAGTGTGTTATGTCATCTTGTGTGACAGTCACATAATACACATTTTCACTGTGCATTCCCTTCTGTACCATATTGATATGTGATTGGTGTTGCTACTACAACCAGCTTCCATTGACATTCCCTCATCTACTGTACATTAAATTGTTTCACCTGTCCTTTTCCCCTGTGTTCATTCCTACAATTCATCTGTGTGTCCCTATTCAATACACATACTTCCCCTGAGTATTTATTTTACATAGCAGTCTATGTACCATTACTGATCATTTACAAAACTTCAATACAGAATTCCAAGAATGGGATATCACAATACTCTGCATTGTAGATACTCTGACCTGTACTGTGTTTAGACCACATACTTAACATTCATGCATCTCAACTGTCCAGATTTTCACCGAATGTCCAGATTGTTCCTTATCAAATTTGTGGCTTTCTGACATGTCACTGGGATGATCTCATGAGTGATGTGATTCAATATTACATACAACTGAGTTTCATACTTGATGTCCTTTAGAACATGTATCTTAACAGTCCCCCATGTTATTCAAGCACATTTCTAAAGAGCAAATATGTCAAATATGTCCCTATTTTTGGGTCATTGTCCCCCACTATGTTGGCCTTTGTCCAGATGTCGAACATAGTAACCCGAAAAACACTTCACTGAAGCACAAACCACCACTGGTCATAGAAGCTGAATTCCAACCTTTTTTAATGCCACAGGTTAAGCCCTTTCATCCAACATCTGTTGGACTTCTTCAGAACAACAAATAATACAAACTCAGCCTTTATATACATACAGCTTAAAAAGTGAATAATTAGAAAATTGAAAAATGATGTAATAATGATTGGCTAATAAATCAATCAATAAACATACCCTGTTCTTAAAATACCAAATAGTAAATCCACACAATTGGACACAAACCCATGTAAATTAGCATGTTAAAAATGTTAAAAGTTTTTATCCTAAAATATACTTTAATTTTAATGTGGCTGCTATACTGACGTTATCATTAATACCTGGAAAAATGGTGGCATCCAACCTTAACTGCCACCTCAGTTCACAAATATCTAAGTCTAGACCCAAAACTCTACCCTGTTTATCCTTCATCAATTGCTGTAAGGCAAAAAATTTTAATCTATGGCCTGGATTTTTTGTTGTATGCCTAGTCAGAGCGTTAGTGGCCGTCACATTCTTAATGTCCAAGATATGCTCCCTAATTCTGTCTTTAAAATGCCTGCTAGTCTTACCAACATAGAAGGCTAGGTAATGTTCGCATTTGGCCACACTAAATTTCTACTACTACAGTTGAAATGTCCATGAAAATAAAGATTTATCTCATTAATACATATTTTTCACCAGTCTCAAGAATGTGTGTGTAACATTACACATACCACACTTAAAATTACCAAGGGGTCTACTACACTGATTAGAATTGATGTGACTGCCCAATTCCAAAATCTCTTTGAAAGATCTATCTCTTCTAAAAACAAACCTGGGGGGGTCCCCCCAGCTTGTCCATGAGGGAACCATCAGCCTGTAACAATCTCCAGTTTTTCTGGATTATGTGGATAACCCATTCAGCATCCTGATTAAAGGTGGCAATGAACAGTAACCCACCTCCCTTCTTTCTTGAATCTAAGCTGCAATTCCTTGGCATCTTAGAACCATCTACCATATTAGAATCCATAATCCCTCTGAGTATGGGCCTATACACGCCACCCCACTCTTTTCATTTTGACTTCCATTGCCAAAATCTTGCAAAGGGCTGTAGGATAACCTCTTTTAATAAATAACTCTGTCATAAACTCAAGCTCTAATAAAAGAATATTGATCACCCGTAACCATTCTGGCAGCCCTTACAAATTGCCCCTTTACAATGGACTTTTTCTGATGGTAAGGGTGCCAACTACGAAACTACAAGTAGGAGTTAGAAAATGTGGGTTTTCTGTAAATGTTAGATCTCATGGTATTACTCCTAGTGTTTATGGTTAAATTGACATCTAGGTATGACAACCCCTCCTTACTATACTCATAGGTAAACCTAAAGAATTCTACTGTTTGGTTGATGTACTGGAGAAAATTTTTTAACATTTCTTCTTGTCCATCCCAAACTACAAAAATGTCATCCAAAAATCTGGTATAGTGTTTTATGCAGGCCCAAAATTCAATGGAATAAACAAATTCCTGCTCCCAATAGGACATAACACAATTGGCATATATAGGGGCACAAGCCATCCCCCCATAGCCACACCAGTCACCTGCTTGTAGTATTGTCCTTCAAAATGTAAAAAATTTTAGTTAGGGTGGTAAAAACATTAATTTTGTCGTGGTCAAAAAGATGAGTCTTGTTAAGTTGCATTCCTGGCCATTCTAGCTCAGTACCGTGGGGTATCACTGAGAACAAGTTACATACATCTATGGTGACTAAAAAAGTATTTGTAGTGATGGTAACCCTAGTTAATTGATCCAAGAATTGCCACAAATCCTTAGTGATGTAGGAAAACACTCCCAACCCCTTTGTAAGGGTGATCCAAATAACTGCTTAAAAAGATGTTTTTTGCCCTTTTGCCAATGGACAAGAAGAAATGTTAAATAATTTTCTCCAATACATCAACCAAACAGTAGAATTATTTAAGTTTAACTACGAGTATAGTAAGGAGGGGTTGTCATACCTGGATGTCAATTTAACCATAGACACCAAGAGTAATACCCTGAGATCTAACATTTACAGAAAACCCACATTTTCTAACTCCTACTTGAAATTTCATAGTTGGCACCCTTACCATCAGAAAAAGTCCATTGTAAAGGGACAATTTGTAAGGGCTGCCAGAATGGTTATATGTGATCAAGATTTTTTATTAGAGCTTAAGTTTATCATGGAGTTATTTATTAAAAGAGGTTATCCTGAAGCCCTTTGCAGGATTTTGGAAAAAGAAGTCAAAATTAAAAGAGTGGGAGCATGTATAGTCCCATACTCAGAGGGATTATGGATTCTAATATGGTAGACAGTTCTAACATGCCAAGGAATTGCAACTTAGATTCAAGAAAGAAGGGAGGTGGGTTACTGTTCATTACCATCTTTAATCAGGATGCTGAATGGGTTATCCACATCATCCAGAAAAACTGGAGATTGTTACAGGCTGATGGTTCCCTCATGGACAAGCTGGAGGGACCCCTCCCCAGGTTTGTTTTTAGAAGAGATAGATCTTTCAAAGAGATTTTGGAATTGGGCAGTCACATCGAGTCTAATCAGTGTAGTAGAGCCTTTGGTAAGTGTGGTATGTGTAGTGTATGCATACATTCTTGAGACTGGTGAAAAATATGTATTAATGGGACAAATGTAATAGTAAAAATTTAGTGTATATGGCCAAATGTGAACATTGCCTAGCCTTCTATGTCGGTAAGACTAGCAGGCATTTTAAAGACAGAATTAGGGAGCATATCTTGGACATTAAGAATGTGAAGGCCACTAATGCTCTGTCTAGGCATACGGCAAAAAATCCAGGCCATAGATACAAATTTTTTGCCTTACAGCAATTGATGAAAGACAGACAAGGTAGAGGTTTGGATCTAGGCTTAGATGTTTCTGAATTGAGGTGGCAATTGAGGTTGGATGCCACCAATTTTCCGGGTATTAATGATAATGTCATTATAGCAGCCATATTAAAATTAAAGTATATTTTAGGATAAAAAAAATTAACATTTTTAACATGCTAATTTACATGGGTTTGTGTCTAATTGTGTGGATTTTACTATTTGGTATTTTAAGAATAGGGTATGTTTATTGACTGATTTATTAGCCAATCATTATTACATCATTTTTCAATTTTCTAATTATTCATTTTTAAGCTGTATGTATAGAAAGTCTGAGTTTGTATTATTTGTTGTTCTGAAGAAGTCCAACAGAGGTTGGATTAAAGTGCTTTCTTAACTTGTGGCATTAATAAAGGTTGAAATTCAGCTTCTCTGACCAGTGGTGGTTTGTACTTCAGTGAACTTTGTCCAGATGTCTTGCACTAAGAGACTGAGAGCTATCTGTGAAGCCCTGGTGATCCTAGTGGTATTCTGTGCAAAACTGTGGACCTTCAGTGCTCTGATTTAAACAAGAGGGCTATCTGTGTTTGCTTACACAGCTAGCCATGAAACCTTACATAAACATGGTGCACGGCATGAATATACAATGTGCCCTGCTGCTCACCAAGCACACATATAAACTCCATGTAGACTTTGTGAGAAGCCTACGTGAAGTTTATTGAATCTCAGAGAAAGTGAATGAGAAGCAGGCATGTCCTGGTATGTCTAAAGGTCAGTTCTCTGTGCTTTCTCCTATTAACCTGGTGAACTTGGACATCCTGAGGCAATGTAGCAGCTGCCTCATGTACACAGACAACCCTCGCCTCTTACCTTCCAACACTCAGACTTGTGAGAGATGCACTTATATATTCAAATTGGAAGCCATGCACTCTCAAGCCAAGACCGGAATAGCTGATCAAGAGGAGGTCAACACCTGCACCATACCACATGCAACACATAGCCCTCCAGAACACCCACCATCACAGCTCTCACATAAAAACACAAACCAGACGCCCACCTTTGTGGAGGCTGTCAATAGAAATCTACCCAAACAGCAGAGACCTCTAAGGCAGAAACGCACTCGACCACCACAACACAGCACAAACCACAAGACAAATAGCTCACCTGCACAGTGTGCCCCTCAACCTAAGCTCCTAAGGCAAAACAGCTTGCCCAATACACTAATTATAGGTGACTCAATAGTGAGGCATACTGATGTCCCACTCACTAGGTTGAATAAGAAGGAACAGTGAGCTGTCTATCAGGTGCCAGAATCTGACACATAACACACGCACTCAGGTCACTCCACAACAAATACAAGTTTGACTGTGCCACTGTCCATGTGCATGTGCATGTGAATGACCTGAGACACACCTCTCTGGACTACATGAAAAGAGACATGGAGGAGCTATCGGATTATGTGGCCCAGGCAGGTATGACCCTAGCCCTGAGCAGCATCCTACCATCACCCAGAATGATACCGCAGCACAAGCAGAAAATGATTGACTTCAACAATTGGCTAAGTTTCTGGTGTCATTCTAAGGCGATCCAGTATCTATCTGCTTGAGATGACATGACTGACAGACCTTGATGCTTTGCCAGAGATGGTCTGCATCTGTCACCCCTGGGTTTCCAGATACTGGCTAAGGGTCTTGCCACCCCTGTAGTGCCTTTTTTAGGTGATGTTCCAAAGACCAAATTACCACCATAACAGCTATAAAGAATTGTAATCTGAGGGTCATGCTGCTCAATGCTGGAAGTCTAAATTTCAAGATGCACTTGCTCAAAGCACTCCTCAAAATGGAGAACATTGACATTTGTGCTCTAACAGAGACCTGATTTAAAGCAGCAGAAAGCACCCCTGTGCTACCAGGCTATAACTCATTCCACACCGTTTGGCCACAGAACATGGACCGAAGCTCCAAAGGTGGTGGTGTCTCCATATTCATAAAGGATATGCACACCTCCAGACTAGTAGCCCAGCATAAAGCATCTGAGATACTTCAGGTATAACTAACATTGGGTAAGACAGCAGTTCAGGTCATAGCCTGCTATAGGTCCCCAACCATGTTCCAAGACACTCACTCCATGCTCCTAAGCACCTTGGAAACTATTAGGGTCCATCCCAACACTTTCATACAAGGTAACTTCAACTACCCCTCTATCAGCTGGGAAAACTACTCATGCACCAATACACTGGCCCAATGCTTCCTGCAAGTCATCATTTCCAATGCCCAGGACCAGCTCATTCTTACCCCCACTAGAGGAAGCAACATCCTTGACCTGGTTATTACTAACATGGGCAACCATTGCTCTACACCAGTAATCAATTCCTCCCTGGTTAGATCTGACCACAAACTTATCACCATGGAAATCCACATCTCACCCACATCCTCCGCAAAGATAACCACCATGAAAAACTTCTCCAAAGCAGACTTTGGGCTCCTAAAAACAGAGGTGGTAACTTCACGGCACCCATATCAATGGAAAATAGATGCATGACTGATGAATCATACACCAATGCACTGTGCGAACACATACATAAATGCATGGAACTAGCCATACCCAACAGAACCAAGACACTCTCCTATCTACCTATGAACCTATATCCCAATTCATGTTAGACATAGCCCCTCGCTGACCCTCTTCAAGCGAATTTTGGACGCGTGGATGGGAAATTGCAAATTCACCCCTGGGATCTCTCCTGTGTCCCTGCTAGACAGAGGCACAGTAAACTAATCTTAAAAGGGTACCTTCTGTGACCTACTTTACAGAGGCACAGTAGGCTAATCTAATAGGGAGGCGGAAGCCAAATACACTCTGGCTAGGCTTATAAATGTCCTAGGGCAGATAGCCTAGTATCTACCTATGAACCTATGAACTTATGAACCTAAAAAAAAGGAAGCCAATCTGGTGGCCCCCCTGCCATTAATAAACTCTACAACAGAAGGAAGAAACTATTGCAGAAAAAGGTGAAGTTCCAAGACTGGAAAACTCCTTTATTAGCCTCAACAAAAAGTTGCGATCCCTCATCAAAACCTCTAAAACCAGCTATGAAGGCAGAATTGTGGCAGACACTAAAAACAGCCACAAAGCCTTCTATAGTTATATCAAAAATCTCCATGGCAATACCCAGGTTTGCTCTGAGTTACTGTACAATGGTACTGCCTATACTGAGCCAACAGATATGGTCAACATACTGGCCAACTGATCCATTGCCAACTTTACCCCTCTCGCCCCCCCTAAAGGACCAATCACAATACCGGAGGAATGCCAGGCACCCAGCATTACTGCAGCAGAGGTTAAAGCTGCGTTGTCCATGGCCAAGAATCCAGCTTCCATGGGACCCAACAATATCCCTGGGTGTGTTCTACATGAACTACAAAGTGAACTGGTACCACACCTGTGTGCCCTGTTCAATCACAGCCTCACCTCAGGCTTTGTCCCTACCAAATGGCACACTGCTACAGTCATCCCTCTCCATAAAGGGGGAGTGACTACAGACCCTTGGAATTATTGCCCCATTAGCCTGACCAGTCTGATATGTAAGGCTATGGAGCGCAATATCATGGACCTAATTAACAAGGAGACAGGGAATCTCCAAACTCTATATTCCATGCAGTTTGATTTTGTGAAAGGTAGATCATGCCTGCTCAACCTGGTTGACTTTTTTGAATTAGTCACCAGAGCTGTGGATGAGGGGAAGGCAGCTCATACAGCCTACTTCAATCTGGCCAAGGCCTTTGATACCATTCCCCACTCATGAATTATTGATAAACTCACCAAACTAGGCATCAACCCCTATATCACTAGGTGGGTTGCAAATTTGCTCACAGATAGAACCCATAGTGTGAAAATAGTGGACTTCAAATCAGACTGCTGACCAGTCATGAGTGGAGTCCCACAAGGATCGGTCTTGGGTCCTCTCCTGTTTGGCATCTACTTCTGAGAAGTCCAGGCCAACACGGAGGGACTCTGGCTGACCTATTTCACAGATGACTGTAAGTTGGGAGCCATTATTAACTCCCCAAGTGATGTAGACATCCTACAGGAAGGCCTCACTGAGACCAGTAACTGGTGTGAAAACCATGGCCTTAAGCTTAATGCCAAAATATGCATCATCAACCCCTTTGGGAAGAACTCAGTTCCCACTAATTACCACATTGATGGGAGTCCACTGAACAGTGAAGGTGTTATAAGATTTCTTGGGACACAGGTTGACAGCAACCTCTCCTTCGACCATCACATTGTCACTGTGGTCAGAAAGGCCTTCTGTGTGGCACATCTCATTACCAAGGGTTTTGCATTCAGGAAGAAAGAATTCATCATCTCTCTCTACTCTTCCCTCATTAAGTAAATCATTGAATATAATGCCCCATTTGGCATGTACCTTACTAGACAAATGCAACAGCTGGAAAGGCCACAAAAGTACGTCATGAAGAGGATCCTAGGCCTTAAACACATAGGTTCATAGGTTCATACTAGGCTATCTGCCCGAGGGCATTTACAAGCCTAGCCCATCGTTTTGTGGCTTACGCCACCCCTTTAGTATGGGGAACTATACCCATTATTTTGCTGTGCCTCTGTCGAGCAGTGACACTGAGGTTATCCCTGGGGTATATCTGTGATCTCCCATCCATTGGTCAAGATTTCTCTTGAACAAGGCCAGTGAGGTACTCTGCCTCACATGTACCAGGATTTTGTTCCACAGCATAGGGAGTCTTTGGGTGATGAATCTATCCCTCCAGCACGTCCTATTAATAGCCGTGTCAAGGTTTAAGTCTCCGCCCTTGTGGCTCTGATGGATCTAGATTTTTGAGGTGAAGCATATTCATCAAATCTGGGTTTGACATGGCCTTGTATGTTAGGCAAAGGTCACCTCTGAGCAAGCGTGGCGACTGAATAGAGCTGGAGTTCTTTCAGTTGGGCAGCATAGGACAGATTTTTGAGACCCTTTATCTTTTGGTGAGGAACTTTGTGGCCTCTCCAGCTGCTGCAAGTGTCGGGTCAGATACATTCCGAATGGGGCATTGTACTCAATCATTGGTCTGATGAGTGATGAGTAAAGGGAGACTATGACCTCCTTGATCTAGATGAGAATCCCTTCATGATAAGGTGGGCAATGTAGAAGGTCTTCCTAACTACTTTAGCTACATGGGTGTCGAATGACAGACTACTATCAACCTGGGTCCCCAGGTCCCTGATAACTTCTTCTGTGCTCAGTGGATTGCCACCCATTTGGTAGCTAGGGGTAACCTTGTTTTTCCCGAAGGGTATGACTATGCATTTTTTGGCATTTAACTTTAGGCCGTGGCTCTGGCACCAGTTATCCGCTTCTGTGAGACCCTTCTGAAGGATATCTGTATCAGATGTGTTTTCTACTATGGCGCCAGTTTGCAGTCATCTGCACACTTTGTCAGCCATAACCCTCCTGTGTTTGCTTGTACTGGAAAAGTAGATGCCAAACAAGAGTGGGCCCAGGACTGAGCCCTGTGGGACACCACTTGTGACAGGCTTTAAGTCTGACATGGCGCCAGCAACTCTGACCCTGTGGGTTCTGTCACTCAGCCAGTTTGCAACCCATCTTGTGATGTATGGGTTGACATTTAAGCTGATGAGTTTTTCAATGATACCCGAGTGGGGTATTGTATCGAAGGCCTTAGCCAGATCGAGGTAGGCTGTATGGACTGCCTTTCCCTCATCAATGGCTTTGGTGACTGTTTCAAAAAGTCAACCAAGTTTAAAAGGCATGATCTGCCTTTGACAAAGCCAAACTGGGTTGGATCCAAAGTCTGCAAATTCCCTATGTCTTTATTTATGAGGTCCATTATGATCCTCTCCATGGCTTTGCAGATAAGGCTTGTCAAGCTAATGGGGCGGTAATTTCCAGGGTCAGTGGAGGCACCGCCTTTGTGAAGTGGTACCACAGTTGCAGTGCGCCACTCCGTGGGTACGTATCCAGAGGTAAGACTTTGATTAAACAGCTGTCCTAGCTGTGGGTTTAATTCCTCATTGAGTTCATGGAGCACACAGCCGGGGACACCATCAGGTCCCATGGATGCTGTGTTTTTGCTTTGGAGAGAGCAGTTCTCACTTGGGCGCTGGAGATGCTTGGCGGGCTGCGATCGTCTGGTATAGATACCTCTCTTTTTGGGGAGGGGAGAAGTTTGCACTGAACCTGTCAGCCAGTATGTTGGCAATGTCTGTAGGATCAGTAATCTTCACATCATTTTGAACTAGCTCTGAGCATATCTGGGAGTTTCCTCCCAGGTTTCTAACATAGCTAAAGAAGGCCTTATGATTGTCTTTTGAGTCTTTAGCTATTTTTCTCTCGAAATTTGCTTTGGATGATTTTATGAGAGCTCTTAGTTTTTACTTATAGTGATCAAGGGTGTCTTACCTTTTAAGGATTTTGCTCTATCTTGTAGTAGCTTCCTCCTTTTGTTGTAGAGTTTGTTTATGGCTGGGGTCCACCAGACTGGACGCTTGCCTTTGGTACAAAGAGTCTTTGTTTTGCTTGGGATTGCCTTATCCATGCAGTCCTGCAGGTGCTGGTAGAAGGCATTTGTAAGTGATTCAGCGGCTTGAGTACTGTTTTCCCGCACGGGGCCTTAAAGGAGACCACACTAGTCTTTAGAAGTGTGAAGTCGGCTTTTGAGAAGTTCTTTACTGTGGTCTATTTTATTTCAGGTGGGGGTGGGATGAGGACCTCCAGCGAGATTAGTTTGTGGTCTGATCTCACCAGTGAGGGGTACACCTCCAGTGTTGAACATTGTGCTCCCATGTTCGTGATGATGAGATCAAGTATGTTATCTCCTCTTGTGGGGATGGTGACTAGTTGTTCCATGGCATTTGAGTTTATGAATTCCAGGAACTTTTGGGCTAGGGTGTTTGGGCTTGAGTAGTGTTCCCAGTCTATATTAGGGTAATTGAAGTCACCTAGTATGATGGTGTTTGGTGATACATTTATCCCCTCTAGTGTTTTCAGGAAGGCCATGTGAGGTTCCTGAGTTTGTGAGGGTGGCCTGTAACATGCTACAATTTGCAGAGCAGTCTTGCCTATGGTTAATTGCACCTGGATGGTCTCCGATGCATCGTCGTTGCCACCAGTCTTGAGGTGTGGGTGTCCTTGATGAATATGGATACCCCCCTCCTTTCTTGGTATTGTCCGGATTTTGGGGCCGAACGCATGATATGAGGTAAAACCTGATAGCGCTGGGGTGCTCTCAGGAGCCTTGAACCAGGTTTCTGTCACAGCACAGACATCGATGTTCTCCATACTGAGAAGGGCCTCGAGTGCGTGCATTTTGAGATTTAGACTTCTGGCATTGAGCAGCATTACCCTTAGTTTTTTCCTATTTTGTGTTCTAGGGTGGTAGGTTTAGAATTTGAGCCTTGCCTAAAAAGGCACTATGGGGTGGCAAGAGCCTTTGCCAATATCCGAATCCCAGGGTGACAGGTGCAAGCCGTCCCTTGCAAAGCAGCGTGGCTTGTCCAGCATGTCATCCCAGGCAGACAGACACTGGATCCCCTTTGAATGACACCAGTGTTTAAGCCAATTGTTAAAGCTGATCATCTTATCTCTGTATTGTGGCATCATTCTTGGTGAAGGTAGGATACTGCTCAAGGTCAGGGTCATACCTGCCTGGGCTACATAATCAGAGAGCTCCTCAATGTCTCTTTTCATGTAGTCCAAGGAGGTACGCCTCAGGTCGCTTACACCAGCGTGGACAATGACTGAGTCATATTTGTACCTGCTGTTGAGAGACCTGAGTGCTTGCGTTATGTGGCGGATTCTAGCGCCCGACAGGCAGCTTACTGTGACCTTCTCCTTACTCAGTCTGGTGAGCGGGACGCCAGTGTGTCTGACTATGGAGTCACCAATGACTAGTGTGTCTGGCATTGTGTTTGGCCTTAAGGGCTGTGACTGTTTGACACTCTGACTGTGAGGTCTATGTGTTGCAGGTGTTGTGTTCTGAGGTGGTGGTTGTTTGGGTGTCTGCTTTGGTGGCCTCTGCTGTTTTGGTAGATTTTTGATCAGAGCCTCCGAGTATGTCTTTGTGTGTTTATGTGTATGATTTGAGGTTGTAATGGTACTATGTGAGACTGGGTCTATAGTGTGTGTGGTAACCTTCTCCTCCTGACTGGTCTTGCCAGTCCTATGTTGAGAGAGCTCAGCCTCCAGTTTGGCCGTATAGTTGCATCTCTCGCATGTATTTGTGTTTTGTGGGAGGAGGAGAGGGTTGTCTGTGTACATGAGGCAATTGTAACATTGCCTCAATATTCCCAGGTTAACCAGCTGAGCAGGAGAGGACACTAGCAACTGATCCCTCGACATGCTAGAAGGAATAGACAAAAAACTTTAAAAAAGTTTCCGTGGAGGGTGGGGCAGCGAGAAATGGGGGGTTGCCTTTTTGGGGTACTATCTATGACAAGAGTGCCGTATCAAGGTAATAAGTGCTGTAGGAGCAAGTGCTACGTTTAACAGATAGAGAATAGTCTACTTGGAGTCAAGTAGAGATGATCTTTTTAATTATAGGATAAGCTGATTAGATCAGTAGTATAGTTCGAGGAAGGTAGTTTTAAGGGAAAATTTGAAGAGTGGACTTTAGGTAGCCCGAATAGTTTAAACCTGCTTAACCGGCGCTGCCCTAGTGTGCAACGGTAGCAACTCCGCGCTAAATCGGGCTAAATCGGGCTAAATCGCGCTAAAGCGTGCTTTATAGCAGGGGGCTGGAAAAGACAGGAAATGACCCAAAATGGCCAATAAACTACAAGTTACTGCCTTAAACCACTCCTCTGAGGACAGATGAAGGAGTTATGGAAATGACCCCTAGTGGCCAATAAAACTACAGTTTCAAGTCAGTAACCACCTCTCCGGGGGGCAGGGAAGCTGCTCAATGTTAGTCACTGCCACTGATGAACACAGAGACCCTCCTTCAGCCCAAGCAAAAATGGCCTCACAGAAACTTTCAAACAGTTCAGGAACAGCAAGCCTGTAACTGAACTTTTTTAACTCTCAGAAAAGTGGGAAAAAGCAAGATTTTTTGTTGTTTTTGTTTTTTACAGAGATAGCAGAGGTTCACAAGTAATATCAAGTTATAACAGTGCAGTAAATGACCCCACACAAGAGTGCTAGGTCAAGGACAGAAAATATGTAAGTTTTAAGAAAAACGATTTAAAATTAAGTGCAAACAGGAAATTCAGCAAACAGCTTTTGGTTGTGCTCTAAATACAGCTACTAATACAGAAATCAAGTTTAACAAGCCAGAAAATGCTCAAGCTAGGCAGCTATGCAGAAAAACTTAGCAAATAAACAGAGAAAAATACTTAAAATCTCAAAAGTGGCTCCTTCTTCTCTCAGCGTTTTTTCCTCTTGGAGGGTGCTTCACCAACAGCCAACAAGCCTGAAAAGATGCTCAAACCACGAGGCAACTAGGTTTTAAGAGAGGAAGATGAAGGAGTTATGGAAATGACCCTAGTGGCCAATAAAACTACAGTTTCAAGTCAGTAACCACCTCTCCGGGGGGCAGGGAAGCTGCTCAATGTTAGTCACTGCCACTGATGAACACAGAGACCCTCCTTCAGCCCAAGCAAAATGGCCTCACAGAAACTTTCAAAGCGTTCAGGAACAGCAAGCCTGTAACTGTACTTTTTTCACTCTCAGAAAAGTGGGAAATAAGCAAGATTTTTTTTTTTGTTTTTGTTTTTTTACAGAGATAGCAGAGGTTCACAAGTAATATCAAGTTATAACAGTGCAGTAAATGACCCCACACAAGAGTGCTAGGTCAAGGACAGAAAATATGCAAGTTTTAAGAAAAAAACGATTTAAAATTAAGTGCAAACAGGAAATTCAGCAAACAGCTTTTGGTTGTGCTCTAAATACAGCTACTAATACAGAAATCAAGTTTAACAAGCCAGAAAATGCTCAAGCTAGGCAGCTATGCAGAAAAACTTAGCAAATAAACAGAGAAAAATACTTAAAATCTCAAAAGTGGCTCCCTTCTTCTCTCAGCGTTTTTTCCTCTTGGAGGGTGCTTCACCAACAGCCAACAAGCCTGAAAAGACGCTCAAACCACGAGGCAACTAGGTTTTAAGAGAGGAAGATGAAGGAGTTATGGAAATGACCCCTAGTGGCCAATAAAACTACAGTTTCAAGTCAGTAACCACCTCTCTGGGGGCAGGGAAGCTGCTCAATGTTAGTCACTGCCACTGATGAACACAGAGACCCTCCTTCAGCCCAAGCAAAAATGGCCTCACAGAAACTTTCAAACAGTTCAGGAACAGCAAGCCTGTAACTGAACTTTTTTAACTCTCAGAAAAGTGGGAAAAAAGCAAGATTTTTGTTGTTGTTTTTGTTTTTTACAGAGATAGCAGAGGTTCACAAGTAATATCAAGTTATAACAGTGCAGTAAATGACCCCACACAAGAGTGCTAGGTCAAGGACAGAAAATATGCAAGTTTTAAGAAAAAAACGATTTAAAATTAAGTGCAAACAGGAAATTCAGCAAACAGCTTTGGTTGTGCTCTAAATACAGCTACTAATACAGAAATCAAGTTTAACAAGCCAGAAAATGCTCAAGCTAGGCAGCTATGCAGAAAAACTTAGCAAATAAACAGAGAAAAAATACTTAAAATCTCAAAAGTGGCTCCCTTCTTCTCTCAGCGTTTTTTCCTCTTGGAGGGTGCTTCACCAACAGCCAACAAGCCTGAAAAGACGCTCAAACCACGAGGCAACTAGGTTTTAAGAGAGGAAGATGAAGGAGTTATGGAAATGACCCCTAGTGGCCAATAAAACTACAGTTTCAAGTCAGTAACCACCTCTCCGGGGGTCAGGGAAGCTGCTCACTGTTAGTCACTGCCACTGATGAACACAGAGACCCTCCTTCAGCCCAAGCAAAAATGGCCTCACAGAAACTTTCAAACAGTTCAGGAACAGCAAGCCTGTAACTGAACTTTTTAACTCTCAGAAAAGTGGGAAAAAGCAAGATTTTTTTTGTTGTTTTTTTACAGAGATAGCAGAGGTTCACAAGTAATATCAAGTTATAACAGTGCAGTAAATGACCCCACACAAGAGTGCTAGGTCAAGGACAGAAAATATGCAAGTTTTAAGAAAAAAACGATTTAAAATTAAGTGCAAACAGGAAATTCAGCAAACAGCTTTTGGTTGTGCTCTAAATACAGCTACTAATACAGAAATCAAGTTTAACAAGCCAGAAAATGCTCAAGCTAGGCAGCTATGCAGAAAAACTTAGCAAATAAACAGAGAAAAAATACTTAAAATCTCAAAAGTGGCTCCCTTCTTCTCTCAGCGTTTTTTCCTCTTGGAGGGTGCTTCACCAACAGCCAACAAATATCATACATGGACAGACTCAAAAAAACTCCAGCTACTCTCTGTCTCATATCATAGGTTCATAGGTTGGTGCTAGGCTATTGTCCCTAGGGCCTATACAAGCCTAGCCATAACAATTCCCTGACTATTTCTTCCCACAGTATTTACTTCCCTGGACCCCTGTCTAGCAGGGTGACTGACGTGATTCCCGGGGTAAATTTCCTATCTCCCATCCAGTCGTCAAGGTTCCTTTTGATGAGGGCCAAGGAGGCACTTTGCTTGACATGTATGGGCAGTCTATTCCAGAGTATGGGGAGTCTCTGGGTCAGGAACCTATCCCTCCAGCATGTTTTGTTCATTGTGATGACAAGATTTAGGTCCCTGGAGCATGTGGCTCTGATGGATTGGGATTTCTTTAAGTGTAGCATGTCCAACAGCTCTGGGTTTGACATGGCCTTATATGTTAAGCAGAGATCACCTCTGAGTATGCGACAGAGTATAGCTGGAGTTTTTTTAGTTGGTCAGCATAGGGCATGGGCTTTAGGCCTGTGATTCTTTTAGTGAGGTGTTTCTTTGTCCTTTCCAGTTGTTGCAGATGTCTTGTGAGGTACATACCAAATAAGGTGCTGTACTCTATGATGGTTCTAATGAGGGATGAGTACAGTGGGACAATGACCTCCTTTTCTCTGGATGAAAACCCTTAGTGATGAGGTGTGCCACATAGAAGGATTTCCTGATTGTTGTGGTGATGTGGTTATCGAAGGTGAGACCAATGTCCATCTGTGTTCCTAAGTCTCTTATCACACTTTTGGGTTTTAGTGTACTGCCACCTATGTGGTAATTCATGGGTACATGGTTTTTTCCAAAGGGAACTTCTTGGCATTGAGCTTGAGCCCATGGCTCTGGCACCAAGCATCTATTTCTGTAAGGCCCTTTTGTAGAATTTCCACATCATTTGGGGATTCGATAATGGCTCTCAGTTTGCAGTCGTCTGCGAACTTTGTTAGCCAGAGTCTCTTAGTGTTGGCCTAGAGAAGTAGATGCCAAACAAGTGCGGTCCCAGGACTGAACCCTGAGGTACTACACTTGTCACTTGTCTGGAGCTGGATTTGGAGTTGGCTACTTTTACAGTGTGGGTTCTGTCAGTAAGCCAGTTGGCAACCCATCGGATGACATAGGGATTTATGCCCAGCTCAGTAAATTTATCTATGATTCTAGAGTGGGGGATGGTGTTGAAGGCCTTGGCGAGGTCCAGATAGGCTGTGTGGACTGCCTTACCCTCACCCATGGCTCTGAAGACTGATTCGAAGAAGTCAATCAGGTTCAGGAGACACAATCGTCCCTTCATGAACCCAAACTGGGTGGGGTCCAGTGTTTGAAGGTTGCCAATGTCTTTGTTTATAAGTTCCATGATAATACATTCCATGGTCTTGCAGATCAAGCATGTCAGACTGATGTGATGTTAGTTCCCAGGATCCAAGGTGGATCCCCCATTGTGGAGTGGGATAACTGTAGTTGTGCGCCACTCAGTGGGCACGAAGCCTGAGGTGAAGCTATGATTAAACATGACACTTAGGTGAGGTGCCAGTTCATTTTGTAGTTCATATAGTACACAGCCTGGGATGTCATCTGGTCCCATGGATGCTGTATTCTTAGCTTTGGAGAGTGTGTTTTTAACCTGTGTGGCTGTGATTACCGGAATTTGGCAGTCTTTCGGTATTGAGATGGGATCTTTAGGGAGTGAGAGGGAGGGGTGAAGTTGGCACTGAATTGATCTGCAAGAATATTGGCAATGTCCTTGGGATCAGTATATTTAATGCCATTCTGTTGTAGCTCAGAGCAGCTCTGATCATTGCTATTTAGATTCTTGACATAGCTATAGATTGCCTTGTGGTTGTCTTTGGAATCTTTGGCAATTTTATTTTCGTAACTAGCTTTGGAGGATTTTCTGAGGGATTTCAGCTTCTTACTGAGGCTAGTAAGGGAGTTTTTTGCATCCCAGCATTTTCCTGTTTTCTGCAACAGTTTCTTCCTTCTGTTATATAGTTTGTTTATGACAGGGGACCACCAGATTGGCTTCCTTTTTTTGGAGGAGGGCATCTTGGTTCTATTTGGGATGGTATCGTCTACTAAGAGGAGGTCTCTGTTTGACTTACAAAGCCATGTCTGACCCAGCTCTGTTACAAATACTACATCTAAAGAAATCCCAGTCCCTCCATGCCACACGCTCCACAGACCTCAACCTCATTACCACAATCAACAGAACATGCTGAAGAGACAGGTTTATAACCCAGAGACTGCCCATGCTCTGGAATACACTTCCCATACATGTCAAGCAGAGCACCTCACTGGTCCTCTTCAAGAGAAATCTTGATGAGTGGATGGGAAATAGAAAGTTCACCCCGAGGATCATTCCAGTGGGTCTACTTGATAGAGGCACTGGGAACTAACGTCGGGCAGCATGATGCCAGGGTGCTTCTATGGGCTAGGATTGTAAAGGCTCCATGGCCATTAGCGTAGTACACATCTATGAACCTATAAGCAAAGAGAAAGGCAGCTGTTAGATATCTTCTGTCCACATTTGGCAAGTTCAAAGAGAAAAAATGTCTTTTTTGGATGATTATTTTACATATTAATACCCAGGATCTAAAAACATCAGCTGTCACATTAAAGAAGCAATGTCAATATTCAAAATATTATTATTGGAATATGGGAATGTAAGATGAAATTGAGAATCCAGTCCAGTCCAGGGAAGTAAATACTGTGGGAAAAATAGCCAGAGAAATGTTATGGATGGCTTGTATATCCTAGTACCAACCTATGAACCTAATACTGTCTGAATTAGTCATCTTTCTGTATTGTAACTTTCATAGCTAAAATTGCTTCCCAAACAGATTCAACAAATGTCAGATTTGATTTTTTAAGAATTAAGGCTTATGGTTTGTAATATATACAATATTATTTTGTTTTAAGAGGTCAGGTGTCCTATTGTTAAAGTATTGTTGACTACAATAGTTCTGATATGTGCTTTCTTAACTGATTGCATGTAATCAAAAATAGTGAATATTGCAGTTATGAGATTGTCTTCACAAATTACATATACGTTTAAATCATTGCTAGTTTTCAATATTTATGGTAGATTTTAGTCATAAGCTTTTTTTTATGAAAAAAAGAATTATGACTTGTTCTTAGGCAGACTTCACTGCATCAAAGATAGAGCCTCTGTTCCACTTGTAAATAAACATAAATATTTTTGCTTCCCAGATGTAATACAAAGTGATCCTATAGGCAATATAAAAAAAAGTAAGAAAACAAGGCAGGAACTAAAATAAATGAATTTGAATGACTTTAAGTGTGACTTGATAGAATCATAGCATGTTGTTGTGTCTTTCGGCTTTTCCTGGTGAGGGGTCGCCACAGCGGAACTCCGGTCCGCTAATGATTGGCAGTAGATTTTTACATGCCGAGTTGCCAGCTCTGATGCACAACCTTCAACGAAGGTACGCCCATTCACGCATGTCTCCACACAGAAGATGCTCTAGCTGAGAATTGAACAGGACAACGTCTTACTGTGAGGCAACAACGCTACTGCAGCACCACCCCCGCAGTTTGATAGAATCATACACTTAAAAAAAAACAACAAAAAGACTGAGATGAATACAGTGCTGAAACCAGTTGTGTTGTGTAATTTTATTGGCCAGGTTATGTGGAACATAGGATGCCCCCCTCGTATTCCTGAATTAACTCATTATGCATAATATTCCTCTGAACATTTTGTTTATTGAGCTAAACTGTTAATGTTAAATGAGATTTTTATTAATATATTTCTGTGTAAAATGTTGTTGTATTTCTTGTTACACTAGTTGCTTGGAATGAAGGATTTTAATAATACATATCGAGCCTTACAGCAATTACAGATATATATATATATATATATATATATATATATATATATATATATATATAATATTTTGCATCTGGATAGCTTGCATGAAATCCCCCATTTTGACTCATACAGCCCTGTAGAAAAGAAAACATTCTGTTTTGCAGTAAAACCTTCTTTCTTTCCTCTGAATTTAGTTTGATGTTAGAATCTAACAATTGCAGGAAGATGTGTGAGGTACAGGGTGTTGCTTCTACATTAGAATGGTAAAGATTTCATTTATGATATTTTATTTGTGTATATTATATCAATCATTTGCAGCATTGCATTGCTGTTTATTTACATTGGTGGTGTTTGTCTCTATATTTCAGTTGTATCCAGAACAAAGAAATGACTATAGTGTAAGCTTTAGATCATGCTATTGCAGATCTCCAACATTGAGGCATTTCATCATCGTGTGACACTTCAGATGTTTTCAATATTTCCCCCAGTTTTCAGTATACAATTTTATAATTATAATCAATGTGGTACAGAAGTAAAAATTGAAAAGGTAAATCTCAATGGAGTTCTGGTGATGGTGCTTTAGAGAGAAAATACTTTCCTTGGTTGTGCCAAAAATTAAAAAATGGAACATTCCCACTGTTTGAAAAATGTGTAGCTGTGAAAGATTAGATAATGATTTATGTGACGTGATCAAGGGAAAAAAAAGAAGAGAAGTCAGCTGACAGAGAAACTGAGTATGTTGAAGGTGATAACAGCCAAATAATGAGTAAAGGCTGGAACCACCTGACTGTGAGCAACCAGATACACATGAGGTGATGGTGGAGGCGCTCTTGGCTGATGCAGAAGGCATTGCAAAGTAATATTTAGGGTCAGTACACAGTTATCTATATGCATGTAGATATATAGATATACCTATAGATACTCACGGATACTGATGAACATATAAGTATATATGCATATGTATGTTACACAGGGAAGGTGCATAATTCTAAGATAGTGAATTCCATGAATTCGTATATAGACACCATCAAGGAATTTGGGAAAAAGTTGCATTTAAAAGAGAAACATGCTTTTCTGCTGAATGAAGCAGAAACATTGGAAGAAGTATAGGTGGATATGTATGAAGGAGCCAGAAGGAAGAGTATTTAAATCTTTTGAATACCAAAGAGAGTGAAGTCTTAGAGTGTATATTTTATTTACAAGGTAAATTAGCAAACCAAGGCTACATGTTGCACAGATAAAGGTGATGTAATATCATCAAACATATCAAATCAGGCTGGAAATGTAGAGCAAGTCAAACAAATATGGGTTAGATGAAAGACATAAAACTTAAAACTGACTGTTGCGACTGGTACAGAGAGGTAAGGGAGGATACATAAACTGACAAACATAGCAGTGTTTTTCTGTTACAGATATTCATTTTGTGCAAGGCAATAGATGTGCAATTTGTAGCTGCTGTGAGGAAATCCAGGTGAGAAAATATAGGTTTTACTTGTACTATGCAGATTTGTTTTGAATCGTCTTTTAATGAATGCAAGATATTTACAGTGGCAAGGGCAATGGTTTGGACCATGCAATAGCATGAGCCCCAAGAAGGGACAGAATGGGATGAGCAGGTCAGAGAAGGTAAGGAGGGACTAGAGCTAGTCCAAAGAATTTAAACTGGGTCATGGAAAAAGCTGAAACAGTTTAGGAGATTGGGGCAAGGAGAATATTTAAGAGCTTTTTGGCTTGTTGAATACAAAAGCAGAAAGTTGCAATCAGTTTCTGTAGGAATGTTGCAAGAATAGGCTGTATTATGACAGATCATTGGTCTTTCAACTGTGAGCAAACAAAATCTGGAGTTAGTTACTTTCATCCTTGGCCTGCCTCAGTGCCCACTCATTATAACAATACCTCTCAACCTTGCCGCACAAGAAATCTGGACAAACCCAAAATGAATGGGGTTTCTAAGGCCAAAAATAGGGACAATTTTAAATATTGCTTGTATAATTTTAGAAAGGTGCTAGAATAAAAGGGTTTGTGTTACTAAGCATTTTCTATAGGATATGAAGACTGAAACTGAAATGGCTGTCATTTAATGAATTCAGTCCTTCCTGATTTGCCAGAAAACCACAAGTAATATGAGGCAAAAATCTGGACATTCTCCAAAAATCAGGGCAGTTGAGAGCTATGATTATAATTACTTTACAGACTGTATATACCTCAGATGTATGATTGTGAATAAATAAATAATCAGAGTAATATATTTCAGCTTGTTTTATTTAAACACACACCTTCTGTGTCAAACCGGATCAAAGACTGTTTAACTGTGATCAAATAACAGTGGTCAGGTAGTTTCATTCACAGAGTACTTCTGTACCCACTCATTATAACCATTTTACTGACTGTTTAAACTTAAGCTGCATGATTGTGGTCAAATAAAAATACTAATAGTGACAACAATGTATTTCATCTTATTTTACCCAAATCTATACTAATCCTACCAAGCCAGATCAGAGATTGTTTAATTGTGATGAAATGGCAGCAGAGGTCAGTCAGTTTAATCTGCGTACTATTTCTGTATTCACCAGCTAGAGCCAGTTTTGAGTATGTACACCTTGAATGTCTGACTGTGATCAAAGTATTAACAAATACATTAGTAGTGGCCACAGTAATATATTTTAGTTCTTTTCTGTCAAGACATATACAGTGCAATCTGCTAAAGCCCCCTCCCCACCAAACATAGATATGTGCCTACTGATTACAGCAATTTGACTGTGTATACTCAGATGTTTAACAGTGATCAGATGAATAAATGAGCCACCTGTGCTGCAAAACAATAAGAAAAAAATACAGTAGTCATAACTTAAATGTTCACTAAGATCACAAATAGCAAGGCAAATATCCCCTGTACTTATCATACATCTCAGGGATCTCACTCTGACCTCTTTTCACTGGTGTAAGTTGTCAGGATCTTACCTAAAAAGTCACTGCATTGGTCTCAGCACTTCTTGCAAAACCTGGGATATGCCAGTTGCTTCACACTCAACCTGACAGTGCTGTTCCATACATCCAGTTTATACTATGGACTCTCATAGGAGTCCCCAGTTTGACACTTCTAGGGATCCTTATAAAGCAGGAAAAAAAAGAAAGATTTTTCTTTCTTTAAGACACCACCTGAGAGCCCTGCCAACATTAGAGCCCTTGGAAGCCATAGTCATTCACCATGTCACAGTCTAGAGAACTGTGGTAGCCCTTTCATGGTCATACACACAGATTGATGGTTTGACATGGGCTGCACTACACTGGGCAGCAAGTTATTGTGACCAGTAATGGTGTCACCATTGTTTAGCATGGAAATGCATGCTGTCACATAGTGTGTGGTTGTGAACAATGGCATGACAAGAGCATAATGGTACCTACCGATTGGCACTTTTTTCTCTTTAGTACCTCTGTTGGCTGTACAAGTGCAATATCTTCCCATGTGTCCCTACAGGGTGCCCACAAATGCTCAGTGCTCTTTACAGGTGTTCTTATAAGTTCACAAAACTGAATGAGTCTCTTATTGTTGCACTGGTTAATTACACAATGAGATAAATATGCAATTCAGAAGCCTTCATTCAAATGAGGTTCATTAATGAAAGTACGAGAGCAGAAGTTTTGAAATTGCATAGTAATAGCATCTGCCACGGGCCTCTCAGCACTATGGAAGATTGCACCAAAGCATCCCAAAGAGCATTCTTCACAGTTGTTTATGATTACTACAAGCAGCAGGTGTTTCAGAAAGGTAAGATGTTAAGTTGTCCAATCTCACCTTCATTCTTGCTTAATGAGATATATGGCTGGGTCTGGAGCTGACTCGGCCACTTTCTATAGCTCGAGAGCTCTTTACTGGCTCGAGGCTACCCCTTATCCCAGAATGCCCAGCGTCAGCTACCCAGATCTCGTTTGCCGCTTTAACTGTGAAGTTACCTCAATACTGGCTCAGGCTTAGTATAACTTTTTTCTCTGTTTAAAGTTAAATAAATAATTTACTTGAAAAATTTGTATATTTTTTCTCTGTTATAGTAGTTTGTAAGTTTATTTAGTTGTAAACCCCTTATCTCGTCCTTTGTTGTGTTTTTTTGTGCTGTGTTTGCCGTCGCCCCTTAATCACTAGGCCTTCTGTTGTTCCCTGAACTCGTTTAAGTTAGAGAGCCCCCCCCCCCTTAAGGACAGCCGTTTAAGTTAGAGGCTTTCCTTTAAGGTTTTTTTTTTATTAATATAATTTTTTATTATTGTAGTGTGTTTTTTTGTGGTACTTCTCAAAATGTCCAAGGAAGTTAAAACCTCAGGGTTTAAAAAGTGTGACTCATGCTGTCAGAAGATGTCTCTGACATCTGGGCACACTAGTTGTGTGTACTGCTTGGGGGCTCTGCACCTGCAGGACTCTTGCTCTATTCATGCAGGAGCAGAAAAACAAGCTAATCCTCTGTGGATTGTTGAAACAGAATTCTCTGGCTAAAACATCTCAGCCAGTGAAATTTTTGAAGTCAGTCAAGCTGTCAGCTCCATGTTTGGAACCTACCTGTGAGCTTGACAGACCAAGTGTGTCGGTACCTTCTAGCACAGACAAGAATACTCCTCCGTCGGCTCCAGTTGTTACCTTTGAGCCATCTCGGAGCCACAAACAAGCTAGGTCTCCTTCATTGGAGCTGATTCGCTCGGTGCCACAATCACCCTTACTTCAGAGCAAAGTCAGTCATCGCTCATCTTCTCACTCCTCTCGATCCTCAAGGTTATTGGATCAGGACGCGGAGAGAGTGGTCAGTAGGTTGCTGAAGTCACAGGCCCTTGCAAAAATGCTTTCGAGCCCGCCTCAACAGGCCTTGGCTCCATCCACTTTGATATCGATTCCTCTTCCGACTATGCTTAGTTCAGAGCCGGAGTCCATGGATGTTCCGGTAGTGGTTCCTTCAGCTCCGATGAAATTCTCTTCGGCTCCGATGTTGGCTCCAATTACCTCGGTTCTTCCTTCCATCGAGATATCTGGGTGCTAAAGCTCTCTTGTCGGCTCTGAGGAGGGAAGTGGCATCGGACCCTTGTCCGACCCTACTCTCCCTCTCGGAGCGTCAGGTCAATTGAGCTCAGCTCCCACATCGGCCTTGGAGCTGTCAGCCTCAGCACAGGGTGGTATTCCTATCTCTTCAGAGCTGGAGCTCTCTTTGTGTCGAGATTGTGATGCTTTCGAGGTCATGTGGAGAGTGCTGTCCCCACAGACAGCCCCACTATCGGTCCCATCGACTCTGTCCCCTTCGGTGCCTGTGACAACCTCTGCTCCTCCTCCAGCCTCAAAGTGTAGGGAATCTATGCCTCAGGACACCCCAGTGGGTGAACCATCTTCTTCTGAAACCTCCCCAGAACATTCTGAGCAGGCTTCCCAGAAGAAAAAGTGCAAGAGGAAGCACCTAGACTGCCCTGAGTTTGTCACCTCAGATTCAGACCTGGATGAATTGGGGGGGGGGGTCCTCAAGGTCCCCCTGTGAAGATGTTTCCCTTTCGGACATCCTCGAGATTCTTAGGCAGAGGCATAGCTGGACTTCCCTAGCCCCCTCTGAGGATGAGTCTGTATACTTGGACGCATTTGGTTCCCAACCTTCCACCTCCTGGGTGTCTCCGCCTTTTGATTTACTCATGTCCATAGTGTCTCGAAAGGCTTGGTCAGCTCCAGATTCCATGGGACCTGTCCTGAGGAGATCTAATAAATTTATCACAGCTCCCCAAGACAAACAATTCCTGACTAAGGGTGTCCCAGTTGATGCCATGGTGGTAGCAGCAGCCACAAAGAGAGAATTAGCTGAAACCTCCTCATCTGTCCATCCACTGAATAAAGAGTCTCATACGATGGACAGATATGGGAAGTGAATGTTTTCATCAGCGACCTTCTCCCTTAGGTCCCTGAACTATCTTTTCCATTTTACTAGACTTCAGAGGGATCTCCTAAAAGAGCTTGGAGATACCCTACAGGATCTCACAGCTGAGCGAGCTTCAGCCAAGGTAGCTACCCAGCTAGCAAATTTAAATTCAGTAGTCAACTCCTCCATGAGGCTTATTTCATACCCAACCGATGAAGCGAGCAGAGCTGCAGGAACAGGAGTGGCTCTTAGGAGACATTCTTGGCTGTGGCTGTGTCAGTTTGCGGAACCTTTCAGAGCATCTTCACTGTTTAAAATCCACCTCTGGGCGTTTTTTTCTGGCTATACTGCTCAGACAAGCTCCACGTGGGTTTATAGAGTGGTCCTAGCAGCAGGGAACTCAGAAAAGCGACTACCTTCTGGATTTAAGTATCTTTGCTTTTTTTTCACTTGAAATAGCTTCTGTAGCTTACCTTGAACTAGCCTGAACTGTTTTTTAACTGATTGCTGCATTATTTTAAAATCTGCACTTAAAGTTACATTTTAGTCGAATTTGATCGAAAGTTTGCTTGTTTGTTTGTTTAATTTAACTGTGGAGGCTGCCCACTAAAGTATGCTAGCCTGTGTAACTAATTTATCACTGTTTCTGCATTTTCTGTGTGTTTCTACCAAAAAAAACAAAAAACAAAAAATAATCCTTGTTTTCCCGCCTTCCTCGACTAGTTTAGACCAGTTTACAGGCATTGCTGTATTCTGGGCTGTGGTGTAGTTCCTGTGTTGTCCATTACCTTACTTGGATAGAAGGAAGTTTCTTTGCTTACCAGTGGGAGTGGGGAGCCTTGAGCAGCCTACCTGTCCTTGGGGGAAGTGACCTCAGCACAAGAAGCTGTAGTAATTGGTTGTTTGGGACCATTTCCAGCTCTTTTGTAGTTCACTGTTTAAAATCCGCGTTTGCACTGCTTTGCTTGTGATGCATAGCGGTTAAACAAGGTTAAACTTTTCTGGCTCCGCCAAGTCTGTTCTTCAAATTTTCCCTTAAGGAAGCTCTACTCTTAGTATAACCAGACTACTCACTGTATTATAAGCCTAGCACTTGTTCTCAATACTTCTCTACTAAGTAAGCACTCTCGTACTAAGTAAAGCACTACATCTACTTACCACCCCTGTGAATACCCACTTCCCTTAAAGGTATACCACTCCCTTATACTGTTCTAGCATGTCGAGTGGTAGATTACTGGCGTTGTCTCCAGTTCAGCTGGTCAATCTGGGCATCTTGAGACAATGCTACAATTGTCTCATGTACACAGACAACCCTCTCCTCCTCCCAACAAACACAAATACATGTGAGAGATGCAACTATATAGCCAAACTGGAGGCTGAACTCTCTCAACTCAGGGCTGGCATGACCAGACAGGAGGAGATGGCAACCACACACACAACAATCCCAGTCCCACATAGACCTACCACAACTGCAAACCAAACACATAAAAACACAAAGACATACTGGAGGCTCTAATAAAAACTTACCAAAACAACAGAGGCTCCCAAAGCAGACATCCAAAATCCACCACCTCAAAACAAAACACATGTAACACATACTTCAATAAATCAGTGTGTCGACCAATCGCAGCCCTTAAGGCCAAACACCTTGCCTGATACACTAGTAATAGGTGACTCCATAGTCAGACACACTGATGTCCCACTGACCAGGCTGAACAAGGAGAAGGTGACTGTGAGCTGTCTATCGGGAGCTAGGATCCGCCACATAACACACGCACTCAGGTCACTCCAAAGCAAGTACAAATATGACTCCGTCATTGTCCATGTTGGTGTGAATGACCTGAGACGTACCTCCCTGGACTACATGAAAAGAGACATAGAGGAGCTCTCCGATTATGTAGCCCAGGCTGGTATGACCCTGACCCTGAGCAGCATCTTGCCCTCACCAAGAATGATACCACAATACAAAGACAAGATGATCAGCTTTAACAATTGGCTCAAGTACTGGTGTCATTCTAAGGGGATCCAATGTCTGTCTGCCTGGGATGATATGTTGGACAAGTCACGCTGCTTCGCAAGGGATGGCTTACACCTGTCACCACTGGGCTTCCGGATATTGGCTAAGGCTCTTGCCACCCCCATAGTGCCTTTTTTAGGCAAGGCTCAAAAGACAAAAAACTAAGGGTAATGCTGCTCAACGCCAGAAGTCTAAATCTCAAGATGCAGGCACTTGATGCACTCCTCAGCATGGAGAACATCAACGTCTGTGCAGTAACTGAAACCTGGTTCAAGGCTCCTGAGAGCACCCCAGCACTACCAGGCTATACCTCAGATCATGCTTTTCGCCCCAAAACCCGGGCGAACCACAAGGAGGGGAGTGTCCATATTCATAAAGGACACCCACACCTCCAGGTTAGTAGCAACACATGAAGCATCAGAGACCATACAGGTGCAACTAACCATAGGCAAAACTGCAATACAACTGGTAGCATGTTACAGACCACCCTCCATATCTCAAGAACCCCACTCAGCCTTCCTGAAGACATTGGAGGATATGAATGTATCACAAAATACCATCATACTGGGAGACTTCAACTACCCAAACATAGATTGGGTACATTATTCTAGCCCTAATACCCTAGCCCAAAGGTTCCTGGAATTCATAAATTCAAATGCACTGGAAAAACTAGTCACCTCTCCCACTAGGAGAGATAATATACTAGACCTGATCATCACAAACATGGGGACAAAATGCTCCACACCGGAAGTATACCCCTCACTAGTGAGATCTGACCACAGACTAATCACCCTGGATATACATATCCCACCTCCACCCCCAGCACAAAAGACCACAGTGAAAAACTTCTCAAAAGCAGACTTCACTCTTCTTAAGACTGAGATGGTATCCTTTAAGCCCACTGTGCCAGTGGATACCACATCCCACAATGCCGATTCCTTCACAAATGCTTTCTATGGACATCTCCAAGAATGCATGGATCATGCAATCCTAAACAAATCCAAGTCCCTCTCCACCAAATGTAAGCATCCTGTCTGGTGGACCTCAGCCATAAACAAATTGTATAACAAAAGAAGGAAGCTACTGCACGTCAGAGCAAAATCCCATGAAGGGAAGACATCTCTGATCAACATTAGCAGAAAACTACGTTCTCTCATAAAAACATCCAAGGCCAACTTTGAGAGAAAAATCGCTAAGGACACTAAAGGTAACCACAAAGCCTTCTTCAGCTATGTTAGAAACCTGGGCGGAAACCCTCAGATATGCTCAGAGTTGGTTCATAACAACAAAAAATACACTGAACCCACAGATATTGCTAACATTCTGGCTGACAGGTTCAGTGCAAATTTCTCGCCTCCTTCACCCCCAAAAGAAGAAATACTTATCCCAGCTGAATGTAATCTCCCTGTCATCTCAGATGTCCAAGTGAGAACCGGCCTAAACAAAGCAAAAAACACAGCATCAATGGGACCTGACGGTATCCCGGGGTGCGTGTTACGTGAACTCCAAGAGGAGCTAAACCCACACATAAAAATGCTATTTAAGCTTAGCCTTACTTTGGGATATGTACCTGAACACTGGCGTACAGCAACAGTGGTCCCACTCCACAAGGGGGGGTGCCTCTACAGACCCTGGAAACTACCGCCCATAAGCTTGACTAGCCTGGTCTGCAAAGCTATGGAAAGAATCATTATGGAACTCATAAACGGAGACATAGGGGACCTACAGACGCTTGACCCCACCCAGTTCGGCTTTGTAAATGGCAGATCCTGCCTTTTAAACCTGGTTGACTTTTTTGAAACAGTCACTAGAGCCATTGATGAGGGCAAAGCAGTCCATACAGCATACCTGGACTTGGCTAAGGCCTTCACACAATACCCCACTCAGGCATCATAGATAAGCTAAACAGCTTAAAAGTAAACCCTTATGTCACTAGATGGGTTGCAAACTGGCTAAAGGACAGAACCCATAAAGTTAAAATCGCTGGAGCAATGTCAGACTCAAAGCCAGTCACAAGTGGTGTCCCACAGGGATCTGTCCTGGGACCCCTCTTGTTCGGCATTTATTTCTCAGATGTTAAAGCAAACATGGGAGGGCTGTGGCTGACAAAGTTCACAGATGACTGCAAACTAGGCGCCATAGTCGATACACCAGCAGATACACACATCCTACAAAAAGGCCTCACTGAAATGGACAACTGGTGCTGTAGTCACGGCCTTAAACTAAATGCCAAAAAATGTATAGTCATCCCTTTTGGAAAAAACAAAGTACCCACAAATTATCACATAGACAGCAACCCACTGAGTATGGAAAAAGTAATCAGAGACCTAGGGACCCAAGTAGACAGCGACCTCTCATTTGACACCCACGTTGCCAAAGTGGTTAGAAAAACATTCTACCTTGCACACCTCATCATGAAGGGTTTCACATCCAGATCCAAGGATGTCATTGTACCCTATATTCCTCCCTCATCAGACCCATGATTGAGTACAATGCCCCATTTGGTATGTACCTCACCCGGCACTTGCAACAGCTGGAGAGACCACAAAAGTACCTCACCAAAAGGATCAAGGGTCTCCAACATATGTCTTATTCTGCCAGACTAAAGAAACTTCAGCTCTATTCAGTAGCATACCGCCTGCTCAGAGGTGATCTCTGCCTGATGTACAAGGCCATGTCCAATCAGGATCTGATGGACATGCTTCACCTCAAAAAATCCAAATCCATCAGGACCACGAGAGCTAAAGACTTAAACCTCGGCACAAGTATGAATAGGACATGCTGGAGGGATAGATTCATAACCCAGAGGCTTCCCATGCTTTGGAACAGGATCCCAGTTCGTATTAGGCAGAGCCCCTCACTGACTCTCTTCAAGAGAAATCTTGATGAGTGGATGGGAGATCGTAAGTTTACCCCAGGGGTCACATCTGTGTCACTGCTAGACAGGGGCACAGTAAACTAATTCTATTATATAAGGGGACCTTCACTGTGTCACTACTAGACAGAGGCACAGTATTCTAGATTTATTCTGTACATTTTTGTACCATTTCATGGGGTGGCAAAAGCCACATCACTATGGCTAGGCTTACAAATGCCCCAGGGCAGATAGCCTAGTACTATACTATGAAACTATGAAACTAATACCCCCTTTGATGGCTCCTTTCTCTTTGGGCCTCAGGTGAAAGATATGCTTACTAGGTGCCAGTAGGAAGGCAAGATGCTCTCTGATGTGGGAGTCCGTTTTTCCGTTCCTACCAGACCATACTCAAAGGGTCAGAAGGGTGGAAAGATGTGGTTTTGAAAATCCCAGGGACCCTTGCCTGATGCACATGGTGATTTTTCCCCCAGGGGCAGAAGGGGAAACAATAACAGTGGCAGATGCAGCCCTCATGGCAGAGGGGGTCCGCAAAATCTGGGTGACAGAGATTCGTTCTCTGCCAAACCCTATCAACATCCCTGAAGGGATGCCCGACTGCTCAACTCTGGAGGCAGTTGGGGGAAGGCTTCCATTGTACCCAATCACCTGGCAAAATATTACAAAAGACAAATAGGTACTATCCATTATATCTGGAGGTTACAAAATTCCCTTCCATCAACCCCCTCTTGTTTCAAAAAAATCCATCCCAGATGTTCCACCCGTTCTAAGGGATCAGGCAGTCACAGAAGTTTCAAGACTGCTAGAAAAAAGTGCCATCCAGGAAGTCCCTGCAGACCAAGTAGGATCCAGAACTTACTCAAGATTCTTTTTAGTGCCCAAAAAGACAGGGGACTAGAGACCAATTCTGGATCTCAGCAGATTAAACAAATCTGTGCAAAAAGAAAAGCACCAGATGGTAACACTGCAGTCCATTCTCCCCTTTCTGGGTCAGGACAATTGGATGTGCTCCATAGATCTTCAGGACGTGCACTATCATATAAAAATGGTCAGATGGTCCAGGAGATTTCTATACTTCCAGCTAGGGGCCAGTCCTTACCAATTCAGAGCTCTGCCCTTTGGTCTCACCACAGCCACCCAGGGTGTTCACCAAATGCATGGCAATAGTTATGGCTCACCTGAGATGTCTAGGATTCCCGGTGTTTCCTTATCTAGATGACTGGCTCTTCAGTGCTACCACCAGGCAACAACTTATAGAGGCACAGGATTACACCATCACATCCTGTGCTCAACTAGGCATCACAATAAACTTCGAAAAATCTGACTTGTTGCCCTGTCAATCTATTACATACATAGGAGCAGAGCTAGACACAAGAAAAATTATTGTAAAATTGCCTCAGGAAAGAGTTTCCATTATTCGACAACACGTGTCACTTCTCCTGAGGAGCAAAAGAATTCAAGTCAAATATGTCCTTCAAGCTCTAGGGTCCATTGCATCAGCCATTCTTCTAGTTCCCTTAGCACGCTTTCACATGAGAATCCTTCAGTTGCTTCTTTTCACATAATGGTCCTTCCACGAATTACCAATGCCTCACATGATGCTAATTACAGAAGCTTGCAAAAGACACCTTTCCTGGTGGATGGTTTCCCTGCTAGTGACTCAGGGCAGACCTTTCATGGAATCCCATCCGGTGGCCACAGTGACCACGGATGCTTCTCTGATATGGTGGGGGGCATTATCTAGGGAAGACAATCCAAGGCACGTGGCAAACTCATGAGTACCACTTGCACATCAACGTCCTGGAGATGAGAGCGGTGATCCTAGCGTTGCAAGCTCTTCAAGACTCTCTCCCTGCCGGGACTATTGCAGTACAGACGGACAACACGTCAGTGGTTTGGTACATCAACAAACAGGGCAGAACCAGGTCTTACCACTTATGCTGAGAGGCCCTCAGACTGTGGCAATGGGCGATTTCCTCCCAACGTTTTCTGACAGCAACGCATATCCCTGAGAAATCCAATGTAATAGCAGACAGGCTCAGCAGGGCTATCCTCATGCCACACGAGTGGTCTCTGAACAGGAAATTCTGGATCTTATTTTCCGCAAATGGGGCCAGCCTTGCTGTGATCTCTTTGCCTCTCCCCTCAACAACAAATGTAGCAGCTACTTCTCCTTTGTTCCTCCTATAGGTCAGACACCCAGGGACGCTTTAGTCCATGACTGGCCTCAGGGACTCCTTTATGCAATTCCCCCCTTCCCCCTAATTCCAATAGTCATTCAGAAAGCAAAATCGTTGGGTTGCAAGATGATCCTCATTACCCCCTATTGGCCTCGACAAATTTGGTTTCTGTTTCTTCACCCCCACCTTCTAGCCCAGCCTTGGGTTCTGGACCCAGTGCCAGACCTCTTGATTCATCAATCAGGTGGGTTACACCAATCCCTCCAATCTGTCAAGCTCACAGCTTGGATGTTCTTCATTCCACATTGCTGCAGTCCTAACAATTGGGTAGTCCGCTGTCCAGTCGGCCCGAATACCAAAGTATATGGCTGACGTCGGTCAGGGCGCATTAGACTGACGTCAGTACGTCAGGGTACTAATGCGCATGACCGACGTCATATCCTCAGTCTTTTTTGCCGCATGGTCCGATGCAGAAGCAATTTTGCGAGTGCAGGTTGGCGTTCTGAAATTTTCTGAAGTCGGAGTTTCAGACCGAATCAAAGTTGGCTAAGTACCCCGTTAGAACATTTTGGTTTTTCTTGCCTCAGTATTTAACCGGATGTCAGAAAAAGTGAATAACTGTATTTCTTGTGGGAAACAGATACCTCATAGGGATTACCATACCTTGTGTATACCTTGTTTAGGGCCTGAGCACGACGTTGTTGGATGCCGCTCTTGTGCTAGATTTACCAAACGCACTATTAAGAGACGGTTAGACTGTGCCAGGTTAGTGTTTGGGAAGCGTTGTAATTATAAAATGCCGTCGGATGCTCCGGCCGCTTCGTCCAAAAAGCGCAAGGACAAAACAGTGAAGCCTAGGGTTGATGAACCGGCAGTCCCAGACGTCGGTTCTTTAGAAGGCTCAGTGGAGCCAGAGGTTTTGCCAGGAGTTTCTTTGGGGTCTCAGGCAGAGACTTTACTGTTGCAGGATGTGCCTTCTCAGGAGGTAGGCCAGGCTGAGGGGGCTTCTCAGGTAACTGTTCTTCCCTCTCTTCCCAAGGTAGTTAGAGCCTCTCCTTCTGTTTCCAAAACTTCCTTGAGAGGTAGGCCAAGTTTAGCTTCAGTGGGGACTTCTCCTAGCATTTCTGGTTCTGTGCCTAAGAAACATATGCTTAAAATGGCAGAAGATTTGATTACTCTGATTAGAGGTTCTATGCCCCCTCCTGATAAGAGGCCTAGGGTGGAACCTGAGTTTGAGAGTTTTGAACAGTGTTCAGAGGCTTCTGAGTCTTCTGCGGAAGACTTGCAGGAGTATCCTCCTTATTCTGATTCTGACGTGGATGATTCCACTCCTACAGCTTCTCCTCCTGAGGATTTCTCATTTTCAGAGACTCTGCATTCCATGAGGGAGCACTTTAAATGGGAAGGCCAAGATTACTCTGATTCTAGGAAAAGGCTTAGGGAATTCTTGTTTTTACCCCAGCATAGGCCCTTAGCTATCCCTCCTGTGTTAAATGTGGTAGAAGATGTTTTTGCAGAGGCTTCCCTGAACCCTGATTCCTTGCCTCCTGCTCCTGTTAAACCTGATAGGTACTATAGGGTGCCTGAAGCTCATAAGTATCTTTTTAAGAGTCCTAGGGCAGACCCGGAGACTGTTTCTCAAGGACCTAAAGGTGTTAAGGCCTCTGTTGTTAAAAATCCTGTTCCCACTGATAAAGAGGCAAGGGCTTTGGATAGATGGGGAAAGAAAGTGTATACTTCTTCCACTTTAGCCATGAGGGCGTTGAATTGTCAGTTTCACATGCTAAAATATCAAAATTATCTCCTTTCACAATTGAAATCTAAGGTGGATGCTTTGGCGGAAGGTATTGAGTGTAAAGAGTTGCTGGATTTAGTTCATGTGTCTGAACAAGTGGGTAAGCATTCTTTGCAATGTGGTTTTGATGCTGTACAGGCCTCCTCGAGGGTGGCTGCCACTAGTTCTGTTCTTCGCAGGCATGCCTGGTTGAGGGATCAGAATTTAGCTGAGCATGTTAAGACAAGGATTTTGGATGCTCCTTTACAGTCTGATGTGTTGTTTGGTTCGCCTGTGGAAGCAGTTTTAAAGAAAATGGAGGACAAAGCTAAGTCTATGCAAACTGTTAAAGATTTTTTTGCAGGTGCAGCCACCGAAGTTTAGTAGAAATTGGCCTGCTAAGGGGTGGACATATCCTGCTTATGATTCCCAGTCTAGGGGTAGGTCTAGACGTGGTAGGGGCAGAGCTCAAGGTTCTTTTAGGCCTAGAACAGGGAGTTCACCTGCTCAGACTTCTGGTGAGGGCAGGGGTCAGTCCTTTCGTAAACAGACACAATGACCTGCCTTGTCAGCTGCCAGTAGATTCTCGTCTGGCAGCTCCTTTGGGAGGAAGACTGTCTCTTTTCAAAGAAAATTGGGATTTAATTACTCAAGACAGATGGGTGTTGGATATCATTCACCACGGTTACAGGTTTTATTTCCATACATTGCCCTTTCAAAGGCATGCCAGACGTTCCTCCTCCACAAAGAAAAGAGGCTCACAAGCAAATTTCTCAGTTACTCCAGATAGGGGCCATTCAGCCAGTCCCTGTATCAGAAAGGGGCCTAGGATTTTATTCTCGCCTGTTCCTAGTACCAAAGAAGGGGAACACGTGGAGACCAATTTTGGATTTATCTATCCTCAACACTTATCTGGACATTCCCAAGTTCAAGATGTTGACGTTACAACAGCTTTTACCTCTGCTGGGCAAAGATCACTGGATGGTAACTTTAGATCTCAAGGAAGCTTACCTTCATGTGCCTATAAGGCTAAGTTGCAGGAAGTATCTGCGGTTTCGAGCTGGAAATTCTCATTATCAGTTCTCTGCATTGCCCTTTGGCTTATCTACTGTGCCCAGAGTATTCACAAAGGTTCTGGCTCCAGTGATAGCTTACTTCAGGCTAAAAGGAATTCAAATCTATCCTTACTTGGACGACTGCCTGATTCTGGCTCAAGAAAAGGAAGACCTTCTACAGCATCTGGAATATGTTATAGCAGTGCTAAGATGCCTAGGGTATTCTGTGAACGAAATAAAGTCCAGTCTAGTACCCTCTCAAGACATGTGCTTTCTGGGTGTGAGACTGAATACAGCAGCCCAGATGGCCTTTTAACCCCGGACAAACAAAACAGTCTGTCACTTTACTTCCATCAACTATCTCATCAGTCCGTGCTGACTGCAAGGACAGTCCTTCAAGCATTAGGGTTCATGGCATCTTGTATTCTGGTGCTTCCCAATGCCAAACTGCATATGAGGAAGCTACAATGGTATCTCAAAATGTATGGACACAGCACTGCCAGGATTTGGACACTGTCATTCAAATAATACCTTGCCTTCAAAAAGAATTTTTGTGGTGGGCTCAGGAATGTCACCTAAACAAGGGACTCTCTGTGACCCGGCCAGAGGCGAGTCAGATTTTAACGACAGATGCCTCGGACATTGCTTGGGGAGCTCATCTAAATGGAAAGTGGATACAAGACAAGTGGCCTGCCAGACTACAGCATCTACATATCAACATGAAGGAGATGTTAGCAGTCCAGTTTGCATTAATGGCTTTCAAGGAGTTACTTCTTCCAGGGCAGGTGTTGATTCTAACAGACAACACAACTGTCATGTGGTACATCAACAAGCAAGGGGGAACACATTCTTATCCTCTATGCAGGCAAGCAATGATTTTATGGGAGACTGCGCTAAGCTTGCAACTAACTCTTCAGGCAAGGTTTCTGCCGGGAGCACAGAACTCCTTAGCAGATGTGTTAAGCAGACAAATCATGGATCCCCACGAGTGGAAACTGGATCTTCATGTATTTCAGACATTGACAGTGTCATGGGGAACTCCAGACATAGATCTGTTCGCTTCTCCACTAAACCACCAGCTGCCAAAGTTTTGCACAAAGGGGTTTCATCACACAGCTTGGAAAGTGGATGCTCTGTCTTTCAGTTGGAAAAATCTTCATGTGTATGCCTTTCCACCTCTGCCTCTTCTTCCAAAGGTGCTATTAAAGGTCAGACAAGACAAGCCAAGGATGATTTTAATAGCTCCAGATTGGCCTCGCAACACTGGTACCCACTACTAAGGAGTCTGGTAAGGAAGCCTCCATGGCCTTTACCTTTGATTCCACATCTGTTATCTCAGAAGGACGGTCATCTGCTCAATGTCAAGCTTCACTCTCTTCATCTAACAGCCTGGCATATTCTGTGTTGAAACACAGCAGGTCTCAACTTCCTCAACAAGTTTTGAATGTGATTATGGAAGCTAGAAGACCTAGTACAAGGAAAGTGTACGAGAAAAATGGAAGAGATTTTTATTTTGGAGTACAGCAAAGAATTTGGAGATTTCTGAGCCTAATTTGAGTGTGGCTCTTCAATATCTTACTGAGTTATTGGACAAAGGTTTGTCCTTCTCTTCCATTAAGATTCATGCTGCAGCAATTTCAGCTCACTATGATTGTGACCCACCATTGTTTTCGCATCCTTTGTTCAAGCAGTTTCTTAGAGGGGCAAAGAATATAAGACCCCACGTAGAGCTCCTCCTCCTGCTTGGGTTCTCAATTTGGGGTTGGAAAACCTTCCTCTACAACCTTTTGGGCCTCGGCTACTGCTGAATTGAAATACTTGTCATGGAAGACTGCTTTTCTGTTGGCTATTACTTCTGCAAGAAGGGTGTCTGAGTTGCAGGCCCTTATGGCAGTAGAGCCCTTTTGATTTTCCATAAGGATAGGGTATCATTACGTACTAATCCTTCCTTTATGCCTAAGGTGGTTTCTAGTGTGGCTTTAAACCAAACTATTCATTTGCCTACTTTTTATGCAGACCCCCAAAATAAAGGGGAAAAGATTTTGCACACTTTAGATGTACACAGGCAATTGCGTTATTATTTAAACAGGACTAAGGATTTTAGGCAGTCTCAGCAGTTGTTTGTTTCTTTTGCTTTGAGTTCAGGGCAAGCCTGTGTCAAAACAAACTATTTCTAGGTGGATTGGGTTTTGCATTGCATTTTGTTATTCCCATCATGGCAAGGAGATTCCAGCTGGGATTAGGCCTCATTCCACTAGGGCTACTGCCACTTCAACAGCATTTCTAAGGGGTGGCAACTAAGGATATTTTGGAGGCAGCTACTTGGAGTTCAGTGCATACTTTCTCTAAGCATTATCACCTTCCTCTCTACTCTAAGTCTAGGGCTGGTTTTGCCACAGCTATTTTGCAAGGCATGTTGTCAGCTCCTGCTTCTTTATGATTTGCCAGCCTCCCTTACCTCTGCTTTGGGATTCTACCCAATTGTTAGGACTGCAGCAATGTGGAATGAAGAACATAGTACAGTTTTGTACCTACCATAAATGTAGATGTTCGAGGATCCACATTGCTGCAGTCCAATTTACCCTCCCTCCTTCCCCTCTGTGTTTAGGGGTGGTTGTGTAGGTGAGGTTATATGCTGATAATTTTGTATATATTGTACATATTTTTGGTGCAGGTATATTGGGCCTTGTCTTTTTAGGGTCTTCTGACATCTGGGGCAAGAAAAGACTGAGGATATGACGTCGGTCATGCGCATTAGTACCCTGACGTACTGACGTCAGTCTAATGCGCCCTGACCGACGTCAGCCATATACTTTGGTATTCGGGCCGACTGGACAGCGGACTACCCAATTGTTAGGACTGCAGCAATGTGGATCCTCGAACATCTACATTTATGGTAGGTACAAAACTGTACTTTACTCCACTTCCAATCTGAACCAGGCTCCCCAATATTTCCCCAGCAGTGTGTGATATTATTGTTTCCTCCCATAAGACAACTACAAGGAAAGTTTATGCTAGCAAATGGAAAAGATTCTCTTACTGGGCAGAATCCAGGAATTTAGATCCTTTTATAGCTCCTGTACATGAAATTTTGGATTTCTTAGCAGAACTGTTTCGATCTGGTGCAGCTGCTGCTACCATCAGAGTACAACTAGCTGCCATTTCAAATTTTCACATCGGAGTTTTTAACTCAAGCTTAATGTCTCAAACTCTGTAAGGCCTTCATGAGAGGTACATCTCTACTTAGACCCCCAGTGAAAGAGCCCCTTCCACCTTGGGATCTCAATTTGGTTCTGGCCTCCTTGATACTGCCACCATTTGAACCAGCAGCATGTTCTTTGAAATTTCTCTCTTGGAAAACTCTCTTTCTAGTTGCTATTACTTCTGCCAGACATGTTTCAGAACTCCATGCCGTATGTGTTCGCCCTCCATACCTGTTTTTTCACAAAGACAGAGTTGCTCTGAGAACCAACCCATCTTTTCTACCTAAAGTTTGTTCAGAACACAATTTGAATCAATCCATTGAACTTCCTGTCTTTTTCCCTAATCATTCCAACAAGGCAGAATACAGATTACACCAATTGGATGTGCATAGACAACTACGTTTCTATCACCATAGAACTAAAGAGCTGAGAAAATCAGATCAGTTGTTCCTTGCATTTGCTAACAACAAACAAGGCCTTCCAGTTTCTAAAGTAACCTTGTCAAAATGGTTATCAGACACCATTGCCTATACTTACCATTTGCAACAAAAAGATCTTCCAGCAAGATCCAAAGGTCATTCAACCAGGTCAGTAGCTACTTCTGTAGCTTTTCAATCTAGATTGCCCATAGGTTCAATTTGTGCAGCAGCTACTTGGGGAGATCCTCATACATTTATTTCTCATTACAAAGTAGATGTGGTCTCCCGGCTTCCTTTGGTTCCATGGTTCTGAAGAGTCTATTCCAATGAGCCACCCAGGATTGAGGTGCTAGGGGCACTGTCTCATCCAGCAAGAATGAAGGCGATATTGGACAACTTAACATAAAAAAATTATGTACCTACCATAACGTTCCATGTTAGTTGTCCTTCTTCTCGCCTTCCTTTTTGTGTCCCTCTCCTTCCCCCTTCCTCGAGGATTGAGAGGAGTTTTTCAATGGTTTCACTGGCTAACTTGTTTTGTTCTTAGTTGCTTCCCAAGCAAACCATGACAATTTGCTGTATATCCAGGTTTAATAATAATGGATTATCCTCTATGATTATGTCTAGTGTGAGCTATCTCAAACGAGATCTGGGTAGCTGACGTTCTGGGATAAGGGGTAGCATCAAGCCAGTAAAGAGCTCTTGAGCTATAGAAAGTGTCCGAGTCGGGGCTGAGGATCGGCTCTGGACCCATCCAGATATCTCATCCAGCAAGAAGGAAGGCGAGATGAAGGACAACTAACATGGAATGTTATGGTAGGTATATAACTTCTTTTTAGTGGTGAATGGCATTTTATTCATGTTTTAATTCTGTACTTTTTTGGCACTTTGTGATATCCATGACAATGGGCTAACTGTATGTATTTGTTTAGGTTACTGGTTCTAAATGACAATGCTGTCACTGTGGAGTAGGCTTGTGCATGAGGGAGGGTCTGCTGCCTTGCAGGGTACATAGAAGGCAACTGATGTCACAGGGTACAGTCCACAAAGCAGTGAATGTTCTATCCAGTTACACTGCACATGTGCCATACTGCTATCTGTAGGACATAGAATAAATTTTCAACCTACCAACTACTTGCATGACACCATTAGGAGGTGATGCAACAACAACAGAAGCTGTTACAGTACTACTTTGGGGCTATGCGCTAGAAGTACTTATATCAGCTGTTAATTATTCTGTGGGAGTCATATACCTAATTGTGTTTATACTAGATTATTGTGGAGTTGCTGTGGGACTACTACTGTGTGATGTGTTTGGTGGGGGGGTATACGTAACAGAGTCAAAGATGTGTGTATCTGTACATTTATTCAGCAGTCATACAGGCCATTACAGTTTACAGGTTGTGTCTATAAATGCTCAGCTCCCCCAACTCATATAGAGCAGATGTTGAGGAAACATCTGATTTAGTACTAAAGTTGTTGCAAGTGGAGAGCTACACCTGAAGGGAGTCATCTCTGTTGTAAGCTAAGGATCCAATGGTTTCCTCAATGCTCATACATGGCAGGAATCCATTTAGGAACTATGAGTGCTATGGTCTGTGTAATACTTATGATCATTGTCTTCATACATGTGTGTCAGGTCATTATATATCAGGCTTGTACTAATTCAGATGGTGTTGGGGGTTTGGAATGGAAAGGTCTACGCATATACCCTTGTAGAGGGGCATCTGTGTACAGTATGAGGCAATTGCATTGACATCTTGTGGGATATTCTGTTGTAGGCCCATATCAACCTGAGGGATGCATACACATATCATCTGATGTCATACCTGGGTGACTAAGAAGTTTGCCCGGATACAGAGAACCACATAAGAGCAGTGTATGTAACTAGCAGGAAGGTTAATAAACTGTGGTAGGCAGAGCTTGGTGAGGGCCTGTATCACCTGCATGAGTGTATCAAGATGCCAGTAGACACTACTGAAATCCTCCAAAGACTACATGAAGGCAGTATGCTGGATTATGTGGCTTATGCACCTACAAATACTGGTAGCTGTCCCACATACAGTGATGTGTACACCCTGTATCAACCTTCAGGGTAGTTAGTCATCTCTACAGCATAGGGATAACATACCCAGGCACTACACACATCATACCTCAACAGGCATCCCAGCTGTATATGTGGGTAGCCGCCCTTGTTTGTTTCAAGGGCACATGGTTCTTGCCACTTCTGTCCCACTGATTATATAGCTGTGTGGTAGTATATTGTATATGACCATACTGCATCTCCTAGGCCTTTTTCTTTACAATTTCAGGTTGTCATGCCAGAACATGGGCAACCCACGAAGATTGAATTCTGCCATTCCGAGAATGAGATCTTGCTTCAGGCCCTCAGTCTACATGGCATGTGGGTGCTCAATCATAAGAAATCTACATGAGCCTTCCATGAACATACCTAGTGGGACAGGATAACTAACATTAATATTTCTGGTGGCCTAACTACTGTCGGGTTAGAAGAAGGGCCACCAACATGATCTGAGATGCACAATCTAGGACAGTCTGCCAGGCAGAGGAGCAAAAGGACATGGCATGGGGTCTACTACTGATCAAACCACTTTTGACTCAAATGAAGGAATACTGGCATCCTTCCATGGGCTCCAGACATTTCTGACCTCTGTGATGGAAGGATAGACATTGTTACTGAGCTAAATAGGACATCCTGCATATCTGCTGGTGATGTCCCAAGTTCATCTATTTGAACATGGATTACTGTCTATGTGGCAGTAGTGCACTGCGAGTTTATCCAACCATGATTTACTTGTTTTACAGGAGAATTTGTGGTTCAGTTGCTGAGATCGCCTGTGTAAGGTATATTACCCATTAATTTCCTGTACCACTCTATTCAGTATTTGTACTGGTATAGTCACTGGGCTGCAGGTACTGCTGAAACTTTCTTATTTAGTGTTGGTAATTTCTTGGTGTTTTCATAGCTGCTGTGTTACCACAGTCCTTAACCATGTATATTGGACTGCCAAATATTGGGGAACTGCCTGGCTGTGATGAAGATGTCTACCACTTCCTGGCATGATCAAGAGTCAAAGTGTCAGTGGTAGACTTGAGCAATGTGATTGCCATGTTCCCACCCCATTCCTATGGACACAGATTCTGTACCTGTGCAATCCACCCCCACAAAGCCAGTATGACACCCACTGACAGGAAGATGTGGATACATCTGCTCAGGGAGTGGTTTCATCACCAGTGGCACAGTCTCCCTTCGTTCCTGTAAGCTCTATGCAGCATGAAGATGACATCAGGCACACTGGCGGCCAAAAATACCATGGGCACCATCAACATACCCATCTGAATGCACCTATGGCTTGGGTACACTTTCACATGCATACATTTTTCTATATGTACTGCCTTATTCTGACCCATAATTATGAACCAGATACAGCCTTTTAGCCATGGCCACTGCATACCTCACCTGCCTCAGTCTAGCATAGTCATCCACTGCTGCCAGCTTCTCCTCACATCCATCTATCACTGCTAACTGATATTTCTTCTTCCAGAATTTTTCTGCCCTGCTGTAAGTGCTTGTGTATTAGGATATTATGTAACACTGAAAAAAAAAAAAAACGCAATGATTTTACTGCATGTCACAGAATCATACTACAGTGCATCACCAGGCAAATCCATGCAGTAAAAGCAGGCCTTAAGAAGGTGAAATGCATATTTGACAGTTACCCAGGTCTGTAATAGGGTAGTACTGTAGCCATTTTCTGCTATAGTCTATGAGTTTCTAATGTGTCTTGTTAGCTATGGCTGCAAAACAAATCCGCCATCATCAGTAAGATGTCCCCGTGGAAGCTCATCTCATACAAACCACTAGTATAGGTTGTGCATGTGCCATATGTGGAAGTTGTGAACACTGCCTATGTGGCCTACAGACACATTATGCAGTATAACGTGTGCATTACAGACTACCCGGCAGTTGATAAAGTGGAACCCCTTGCTGCTGATATACCTTTTTCCCTGCCCCCCAGGTGGGGCTTTTTTTGCAGTGTAGATGCAATTTATGGCACCCAGTGTTTCAGGAGAAATGGGCTATGAAATAAAAAAGCCCATATGCCTTTTCCTTTCTGCTCTATGGTACATGTAAACCACATGTGCTAGCCCACTTGCTATAGCATGGTATCGAGAAACTGGTAAAGTATCCTAGAGGCAGATGCCTAGGTTACACCCATATAACTTTTTTTCCACATCACATTTCCATTTTATATTTTACCTTCTCTTACCTTTTATGTCTAATACCTATATGCCTTAATATCCACTACTACCTTTCTCTTCCTTCTCTCAAACCTTTACAATTCATCTGCTCCTATCTACTCTAGCAATTCAAATGTTCGTTTGAACACACCTTGATAAATCATATGACAATTTTTGGCAAACTGTGCCTAGTATACAGTGGATATAAAGTGTGTACACACCCCTGTTAAAATGCCAGGTTTTTATGATATAAAAAAAGAGACCACAATAAATCATTTCAGAACTTTTCCGACCTTTAATGTGACTTATAACCTGTAAATTCAATTGAAAAACAAACAAATCTGTTAGGGGAAAAATAGAAAAAATAAAAAACATACAATAAGCTGGTTGCATAAGTGTGCACACTCTTAAACTAATACTTTGTTGAAGCACCTTTTAATTTAATTACAGCATTCAGTCTTCTTGGGTACACACCTGACATCAATTAAAGAGATTCTGATTAACCCCAAATAAAGTTCAGTTATCCTAGTAGGATTTTCCTGACATTTACTCAGTTGCCTGCTACAGCAAAAGCACTGGTTGACAGAGAGCTTGCAAAGCATCAAAGGGATCTCGTTGTTGAAAGGTATCAGTCAGGAGAAGGGTACAAAAAAATTTCCACAGCATTGGATATACTGTGGAACACAGTGAAGACAGTCATCAAAAAGTGGAGAAAATATGGGACAACAGTGACGTTGCAAAGAACTGGATGTCCCTCAAAAATTGATGAAATGACAAGACAAAAACTAGTCAAGGAGGCTGCCAAGAGACCTACAGCAACACTGAAGGAGCTGCAGGAATTTCTGACAAGTACTGGTTGTGTACTACATGTGACCACAATCTCCTGTATTCTCCATATGTCTGGACTATGGGGTAGGGTTGCAAAACGGAAGCCTTTTCTTATACAGAAAAACATCCAGGCCCAGCTAAAATTTGCCAAACAATACATCAAGTCTCCCAAAAGCATGTGGGAAAATGTGTTATGGGCTGATGAGACCAAGGTTGAACTTTCTGGCCACAATTCTAAAAGGTACGTTTGGCACAAAAACAACACTTCTCATCACCAAAAGAACACCATCCCCAGGGTGTAGCATGGTGGTGGCAGTATCATGCTTTGGGGTTGCTTTTCTTCAGCTGGAACTGGGGCTTTAGTCAAGGTGGAGGGAATTATGAACAGCTCCAAATACCAGTCACTTTTGGCCCCAAACTTTCAGGCATCTGCTAGAAAGCTGAAGATTTCACCTTTCAACACGACAATGACCCCAAATATACATCTAAATCGACAAAAGAATGGCTTCACCAGAAGAAAATTCAAGTTTTGGAATGGCCCAGCCAGAGCCCAGACCTAAATCCAATAGAAAATATGTGGGGTGACCTGAAGAGGGCTGAGCACAAAATATGCCCTCACAATATGACAGATTTGGAGCGCTTTTACAAGGAAGAGTGGGCAAATATTGTCAAGTCAAGATGTGACATGCTGATAGATCCCTACCTAAGAAGACTGAATGCTATAATTAAATCAAAAGGTGCTTCAACAAAGTATTAGTTTAAGGGTGTGCACACTTATCCAACCAGCGTATTGTACATTTTTTATTTTTTATATTTTATATTTTTCCCCTAACAGATTTGTTTGTTTTTCAATTGAATTGTACAGGTTATAGGTCACATTAAAGGTGGGAAAAGTTTTGAAATTATTTATTGTGGTCTCATTTTTTTATAGCACAAAAATCTGGCATTTTAACAGGGGTGTGTACAGTTTTTATATCTATGTGTGTATTATATGTATATAGCAACTCTGTCAACTGTTGACAAATGTGTATGTATACAATAACTCTGTCAATTTTATTAAATTGCTTTGTTTAAAATTGTTTAATGCCTTTAACTGTGTATATCTTATTAGGGGCTCTTTTCTCCCTGGGACTGCACAGAAAATGGGTTCCTGATCCAGTGGACTTTCCTGGAGAGCAAATGTCAATAAACAGATAAATAATAAATAAATGTATATCAGTTGGTCAATGTAATGTCTTTCTAGCTAGTAGTCTCAAACCCACACATACCTTGGTGCCCACATGGATAGCCTCTTCACTCCATGGATCCCCTGGGTCTGCAAATAAGGGCTGCACATTTTGACCAGCTTCTGCATAGTGTATCTACACAAAGTGGTGGTCCACAGTTTCATTTGCAAGGATGGCATGATATCATATATATATATATATATATATATAGAGAGAGAGAGAGAGAGAGACCAGTGATGTTTTCACATCTGTTTCTCATAACTCAAAGTTTTTGCTGCAGTTAACAGCCCTGGTAGTAGTGTCTCTCTGTACAGAATATATAAATTTCTGAATCGCTCCACCATATTGTTTACCCTCATTTGCACCTGATGTTGTTCATTTCCATCGCATTATACCACAATTTGCATATTATGAAAGTCATGGGATCTTTCTGGCTTGCAGCAATCAGGCTCAGTCTGTCTTTAAATTGTCCCACCCATTCTTGGTGCAAAATTGGCTACTTTAATGCAAAAAAATAGTTTCTAAATTCAAGGGATGCTGTATTAGTATAAAGACTCAGTAAGTGTTAACCATCTCTAGTCTGTTAGCTTTTTTCCTGTCACTTTTGTCTATTCCACTGTTTTTAATAGCAGCATTTCAGGATGCAAGTAAGTTGCATGCTGGCTTCCTTTCTCAATAATGATTGAGGTGGGGGGGAAGGGATCATAAAAATATAAAGTCCAATGAAAGCAGTACAGATGGTAGCGCAGACTTCTAAAGTAACAATTTTCAGGTAGAAATATTTCACAAATGAATATGCATAAGAAGCAGTTAAGAAGAAAAAAAACACTAATTAAAAAGTTATTTTTAAATGTAAATGATGACAGTCACAATGGCTACAGTATGCTAAGGTGAGGACAGCTGGTGCCAGTTTTCAACATTTCTTGATCCCTGAAGTATGTTCTTTCAGGTGTGAATAAACAGAGAAATGCCACCCTACAAAAGGAAAGTAAACAGAAATGATAAACACATTTTAACTAATTATCAAGAAATAGACATTTTCTCCCAGTGAACATCTTTTAGACAAAGATGAATTAAAATATCAGCACATTTCTAGGTAGTGAGTCACAGAAATCAAAGTCGCAATAAGTGGAGTGAAACATACTTCACTGGTAATTGATGTTGATGATGTTTTCCCCATGGCTGCTCTACAAGACAGATGATAAATTTCTTATTCACATATCATTCAATTCCTCCTCCGTCTCTTTCTAGTTGCCGCTTTCTGTCTTTCTTACAGTGTTCAGGTTATACAGTAGCTACAAAAAGTAAGGGCAGGCCGCACTCCCACTGGTTCATTTTCAGCACAATGACTCACTTTGCTTTGATGACAGTTAGCAGTGTTCTTTTTTCTGTCAGAATGCTTTCAGCCGTTGTGAAGGCTTGCTGAGTGGCACACATTAATGGAACAGGGGCAAGTTGCAGTAGGTAACATATTCAGTAGCTCCAAATGCTTGATACATTTGCACTCAGATAAATAATAGCAAATATTATACACATGAATCAGTCAAAAACGCATGTTAATGATTACGAGAAAATGAAAGACTTTAATAGCTTTACTAACTCCCTTTTACTGGAATGTAATTGACATATGAGTGCATTTCACATCTAATTAAAGGTATCAGAAATAGAGTTGTGAACCTGATTTATTTCTTCCTCAAGCTCAGTACAGTTAGGCCAACTGATCAGAAATGAAGTATTAATGGGAAAATAAACCATCATGCTATCTAAATATTATTCTTCAGAGAAGCAGACATGTCTTTCATTGTAGTTGCTGCAACTGCAAAAGATACTGGGTTTTTTCCACTGTCTGTGATTATTTGTGATTCTGCTGTGCATGTAGGCCTCCATTTTACAGCTGTTAAAATGCCAATAATGGCAGCAACTACACAGCATAGAACAATCGGAGTCGTATCACTTCACTGAAAGACCATTTCACTGACACCCATTTCACTAACCAAATCACCTAACGTTCATTTCACTTAAAACTAATTTCACTGACAAGTAGTATTCTAAGGCAAGTCAAAGCTATATGTCCTTGTCCCCACTGTAGTGTGATCCTGGTCAACCTAGTTGAGTTTTACTAAATAATGTAAAACAAAACCAGACAACAGAAAACCAAATTAAGTGGGGAGCTATGCCCCCACACCCCCCAATGTGGGGGCTGTGCCCACCACACCCCCAACTATATATACTAAAACCAGACTCACACTACAGTGGGGACAAGGACATATACCTTTGACCTGCCTTAGAGTACTACTTGTCAGTGAAATGAGTTTTAAGTGAAATGAACTTTCAGTGAAATGAACTTTAGGTGATTTGGTCTCAGTGAAATGGGTGTCAGTGAAATGGCCTTTCAGTGAAGTGATACGAATCCGAGCAATCATATATTTAATGGTTAAAAAACACCTCTTTGGAATTTTTAGAAGAGTCTGACTGACTGCAACCCTGAATAACGTCTCAGGCAGGAATTCTCAACTATGCAAATCAAGAAAGCTTGCGAAGAATCAACGGTATAGCTCATCTTTAAAATTTTATTCACATCTTGGCAAACAGGCTCAGCATATTTGAAGGATGAAACATAAACTACTACTACAGGCAATCAAGACCAGTGTGATTTATGTAATGTCTGAGGAATGAAGCTCAGATATTAATGAGCTTCTTCCTGTGCAAATGATTCAGGGTTTGATCCACTCCACTTTCATTTGCCTGCTGTGTGAATTTGAGCAACTCACTTAACCAGACAGTGCTCCCAGCTTGTCCCTGAAAAGGGTCATCTGTGTCCAGTGGGCTTATCAAATTAAAAAAATAGGTAAAATAAAAGGCATTGCACCATTGTGGCAGACATTGTGTTTCCTGTATGCCTTTCAGTGCATTTACTTATTTCTCATATGGTGTACAAGTTCAACATTTCTGAGCCCAGTATCACTTAGTCTGGTCAGAAATGTTTTATTCACTGAAGATAAGCTATAAATAGCATTCAGAAAAATATACAAAAACTCTGCATAATGGATCAGTCTATGACATCTCCTTTATCCCCACCCTCTCTGGGCCAGTAATCAAGGAGCCTGAATCCTAGTCACTGGCACCAGTGAGGGAAGTTCACTTAAACAAAAATAGATACACACAGTATTTCCAGATGCAGCTGTCTGCACCAAGCACACTTTCCCTTAAGAGCACACAAGGAGCCCTCTCTCTCTCTCTCTCTCTCTCTCTCCAGGCCCCCAGGAAGACTCCCCATTGATACAGCTGTAGAGTTGAGTTCTCAGACGAGTGTTCCAAACCAAGTCCTCCACCACCCTCTCTGTGAAGCCAGTGCTCTGTGTCCCTGTTCCAAGTAGCTGACACACACCTTCTTTGAGATTGCCAAGACTATAAGGCAGGTACTGTCACCAGAACACTCCAAAGCCAGCTACTCTAAGGCTCTAACAAGGGTACTCAATTATACTGAGTAGAATTAATACTAATACAAATAGTAGTATTTGACTAATGCAGCAAGACTTTCAGGAGTGGCCAGAGTCATACCTCTCAATCTCTTAGTGCAAGAAATATGGACAAAGTCAGAAAGAATGGGGGAACAAAGGCCCAAAAATAGGGACAGAATTTAAGTATTGTTTCTATAAACCTAAAAAGTTGCTAGAACAAAAGGCTTTGCATGAGTCCATGTTTTCTGAAGGATATAAAGTCTGAAACTCAAATGTTTGTCTTTATTTACTATTATTTAGTGACTTCAATATTCAATAATATACCAGAAAACCACAAATGAATGAGGAACAGATGAAAAATATGAGGCAAAAATCTGGACATTCTGTGAAAATCTGTACAGTTGAAAGGTATGGAGTGTCACCAAACAAAATTTAAGTACACAAAAAGCACTAGAAGTTCTCCAGAAGATAAAACAGAAAGTCCATCCAAAAACCAAACTGTATTTAGCGTAAAACACTTATTTGCCACTATTTGTCCATAGACTTCATCTGATGATGAATCGATAATTTAGTATATTAGCCTTGTAGTCACAATGGGATATTTTTATTTGATAATTTGGAGGTCTGGAAGACAAAGGTCCTATTTCAGCCATGACCTACTTACAGTGACTGACAAAATGGTAATCATACATGTAGAGTGAGAAACATTAGGAGCAGAGTAACTTAAAACATTTGAATGTTTCCAGAAAAAAAAAAAAAAAAAAAATATATATATATATATATATATATATATATATACATATATTTATATATATATATATATATATATATATATATATATATATATATATACATATATTTAGTGCATTTGTTTACTGGGAATGTGAAACTGAGCAGGATACGATGCCCCTGTTCATTAGAGGCCCAATGAGAAAAGCTCCAGAGTAAAAACAATTAAACATAAAATAGTAAAAGAATATAAATTATATGAGTGAAGCACATAATACAGTAAACCAAAAACAAAAGGTATTTTGTAAAAAGTGTGCCTATTGTCTTTTATGTGAATGTCCCAGAATATTTCTTATAAATGTAATAAAAATGGATAAAGATTGCTAAGAACCAACTGTTACTCACATCTAGACTTTATACGGTGGAAGAAGAATACATAGCAACTTTTGACACTAAAATAGACTTGTGGACAGGGGTTATAATGATCTAAAAGTAAGGAAGGTATTTGCACAGCAAAACATCTGAAGAATACAATAGGGAAACCGTTTTTCATAAGTGGACCACAATATGTGGAATCGGTGAAGAAAACAGATTCACAAAGGAAGACTAGAGTAATTCTTACTTATGCCACTGACAACAGCTATATATGTGACTGGAAAATATTAAAAGCAGATACAAAGATTAAAAACATTGTTGGTGGTACATCGTTATTTAGTTTTAAAAGAAATTGTAATTTGAAACAGTATCTTTGTTACAAGACCAACAATAAAGCAAATTTAAGATCTGAGAGAATAGGGACTTTTCCATGCAGAGTATGTATGTCATGTCAGCATATTTCTAATTTGAAAGAATTCATACATCCTACACAGAATAAAAAATACTAGAGTCGAGCCTATGCTGATTGTTGAACAAGACGTGTTGTCTATATTGCAATTTGTGACTATTGTAATTGTTTCTATGCAGGCAAAACAGACAGACGATTAAAAGAACGTATTTATAAACATATAAGTCATATATGGTTGAATGATGAAAGGAGCCCATTGGCCAAGCATATCATAATTAATTCAGGGCATCATTTACGTTTTATGGCCTTTAGAGTGATATATGAGAGGTTTTCTGGAGGTGACATTACCCTAAGGATGGAATGGGCAGAGATGAAACTAATAGCAGAGATGCAAGCATATAAATTACCAGGTCTTAATGCCAAGATGCCACTGAAACCCACTTTGAAAGGCTGTCAGTCTCGTAAATAGATTATTTTTAAAATGTTTATGGGGGGGGGGGGGGTTGAATGCCTAGATTGGTTATATTAGTTCCTATTATATCTTGGATCAGAATCAGCAATGAGTAATCACCATCATTATACAATGGACAAACAGAGTTGCAGCGTATAAGGGATAGCCTATGATATTCTAGGCAGTTATAAGATGCATGATAGGATAGAATTTATAAATGAATGTTTTGAATAGAGACTCCAAAGATGAATGCTGTGCTGTATCCTTTGTAAAAAAAAATGTTGGATTTATATATCTTATTTCATCATTCATTATTTATATAAAAAAAATGTATTACTGATATATATATATATATATATATATATATATATATACATATACACATACACACACGCATAATTTTTTGTAAGCCACCATCATTGTGTTTTAGTGGCATGGGTCATAAGCCCCAGATCTGTGAATGAATGAATATATGACCACTGAGCGGCTGATTTTGATATGCATTTTGAGATTAGCTGCATACTTGAACAATTAGAGATAGCTAATATATATATATATATATATATATATATATATATATATATATATATATATATTGGTAATAGATAAACAGGAGCAAAGGACTTACAAATTTGTTTTCTGAATAAACTGTGATAGTATCCTTAGTCAATAATCCTATCTTCCAAGCCCTGAGGACTTAGATTGGTAATGATCCATAGTTGCTTATTTTGATTGGAGATTCTGGCAGAGGATGAAACCACAAAAATAAGGCTAATGTTCAAAGAAACGTACCAATAAATTTATAATTAAAAAAGCACAGGAAAAACAGACCAATGCAGTATTCTCTCCTCTGAGGAGGGTAGACAAAGAAAGGTGTTGCCACTGCAGAAACCACTGCTTGACAGATACACCTGGGTTCAAATAGTGCATCTTATAAAGCATGAAAAGTAGAAGTAGATAAGGTGAGGACAGATTAAGACAGTGGGGTTTCTATAAAATCCATATGGTGACGAAGCTATGTGCCTTAATGTTTACAGCAACTTATTCAAAAAGAATACTGAGAATAAGTAAAGACAACGTTTCTATCATAATGAGAAACATGTCAAATGGTTGTTCTATAAATGTGATTCTGTTAATAAACATTTTATATTATTAGATAACTTGGATGTGGCCAAGAACAAAATAATAATGTAAATGAAAAGGCTGGATGCTTTGAAATATATTAAAGATTGTTATAAATGCAAACAATAGAACCATTTTGTTTCAGAAATATAGCCAAGAGCTTTGCTGTTTATAGTGTCTGACGGTGTTGCATCCTGGTATAGAATAATTTAAGTATGAGGAAATACGTAACAAAAACTAACTGGACCAGTGCTCCCATATGATAGCAGATCATGGTCGAATGAGGCCCAAGACAGGGTAATAAATCAATACCCCTAGTCATTCCAGTGTGCCATTGCTTGACTATTTCTCTCCAGTTACTATAAACACTGTTCAAACCTCTCTGTGTACACACTATTTTCTTCTTCACTTTTAAAATGATTATAGATATTTTGATTTAATTTAAAACTTACAGCACAAACACTGTAGAAAGCAATGCAGTCTCATAATGAAAATAGACTTAACATGAGCAGCAGTTAACTTCTCTGTCCTTGAAACTCACATTCATTGAAACTGCCTTGAAAACAACATTCATGGAAATGTATCTGTCTGGACAGTGGTGGATTAAGTGTACCTTTGGACTGTTTTCAAACCATGGGCTCCCTGCACACAGTTTTAGGTCCATTTATAAATGCATCTGTTTTTTGAATCACCTTCTTGATTGTATTAAGTTATATTTATTGTACAACACAGCACCATGTTTTAGAGTGTGTTTTAAATTTGTAGTTTTGAACATTTTCAAGTAAGCAATGAAATAAAACATATGAACCAGTAATGACAAAACTACTCATTTCAGAACATTTCAAACATAAAAGGCCACTCAAACTGTTTTCAGTATAATCCACAAATATCAGTCAATATGCACAATTCCTGCAGAAGTAAAAGTCATCAGAATAATTCCCTATTAAAGAGAACTGGTATTAATGAATACATTTGCATTTTTCAGTGTTTTATCTACAGATTATGTGCCTGCTGTCTTTGCAGAATAAATTGCTTGTGTTACATTACAAACATTGGTGTGCTGGTGATATGCAATACAGAATGACTGGCAAACTGACAACAGGGTCATAGTTACCAGGTATCTCATCCAAAGAGGACACACTCAGGAATGCAGCACTCCAGCTTCCCTTATGTAACAATAGTGCCAGCAATCAATCTACCTGGTGTGGGAAGAGAACACACAGCCTTCTGTAGCAAAAGTAAGTGTGCTACCTGTTCCATCAGTGTCACTGAACAAGACAACTGTGAAACTCCATGAGTGACGCTGACAAACTGTAATCCTTAGTGATTTACAAAAATTAGAAAAGTAAAATAAAATAAAATTAAAGGAGACATGGTAGTTGGAATGGAGATTTAAGGCACTTGTCTGCCTTTAACTATTAAGGTTCAGGATTTGACTCCGAGCGAAAACATTTAACTAAACAGCACCTTAATTTCATTCAAGGGTAAGGGGGAAGCCATGAGCTCTCGCAGCATTCAGTGTGTGCAAGGCAGAGAAACTGATCCCAGATGGGGCACAGCTTCATTTATGGATCTAGACACACACACACACACACACACACACACACACACACACACACACACACACACACACACACACACACACACACACACACACAATCCATGATCTGTTTGTATATCTCCCATTATGAATCATTGCTATGTGCATTGCCCCAAGGATGTTGCCATACCCCATGAAGTCTTAATGGTGGGACTCTTGCTTACAGAAGATTTATTTCTTACATTTGTATGTGGAAACCATCCCACCAGCCAACATCTGCCCTAGGCAGTTGCCTAGGTCAGCTGGTGCTGAATCTGGCTCTGCTCTCATATGACTCCAGGAAAGAGTGAGTAGGTCTTACTTCTTAAACAAATAAATAAAAATCAATAAAAGGTGACATGATGCCAAAACTCAAACTGTATTATATAATCTGTACTCCTTTAGTTAAATAGAACTGAATTGTTGTTATCGCGGGATTAATATTGTCCGTGCTTCTGTGATAATATTGCAGTATCATCGTTGTTACCAGTCTTTGCGGCCTGTTGCACACCATGGTAGTCACAAGACAGGTGTGGTGAGTGTTCTTAAAATTATAGGCATCATCCAGAAAAAATATTATCTGCATACTTTGCAGTTGGTACAAGTGAATTACGTCATTTTGCTTAGTTTAAAAACTGAGAACCACGAATGCTGTTCTTCCTTTTGTTCTTCTGTATGCAAGCAACTTCTTTTCTTAAACATTTAATGTAGGTAACTGCATTTCCAGTTCATATCTGTATATCATGCTATGTCATAAATATGTCATGACGAAGTATAACCTGATGTTGCCAACACGCAAGTAGCCAGGTGGCCCTGAAACCTTTAGCCCCAGACTAATATGATTGATGAGTGTCTTCCAGGCTTTACAAATCTTGTGTAAGCTAATCTTACTGCAGCATTCTTTTTACTGAGTTTAAATTATTGTAAATAGAAAGCAAGTAGTGATAATAAGGGAAATACAATATATTTAAGCAAAGCTTTGAAAGGTCAAAGCACAGATCCAAGCATATCGTCTTCTGCTTTTATTGCAAGGAGTAATGCTTCATACAGGCATGTTCATGATGACCAGATTATCAGCATGTGAACCTTCTTGTCACTCTGTCCATACCTTGTAGTCCACTAATTTATAATGATGTAATTTCATATTAATTACTTAAAGTTATTAAAACCAAAATGAATGTGAAATAGTGCTAAATGTCTCTGTAAGCACTACTTACATCAAGATACTTTGCTTTGTGTATAATGGTCTTGTTTAAAGTTAATAAATTTAGCCTTCTTTTATTGATAAATACCTCTGTGCATTTTTAGGCTAACAAGTTCCTGTGGCACTCCGGCATTTTCGAACACTATACCTAACTTTCCAATAACTGAACACATGCAAACTATCATGATTTGTATGAGGCTATACTTCATGTATGGTTGGAGATGATGTAGTCTGTCTTTGTTTGTATCATATTGAAAATATATTCATCATCATCATCATCATCATCATCATCTTCTCTGGATTATATTTGAAGTTCCTTTTCAAAGAACTGCATATAGCTCATTCATAAACATGATTTATTTCCTGTTTTTTTATATATGTGGGCATTGACTTATTGGTAAACACTCTACACTTAATATCTTCATTTTTAAGTCTTGCACAGAATTTTAATGGATTTATACCTGATATAAAAAGAAAAAAGATTTATTAACCTGGACTAATTGTTAAAGTAAAATCAGTGACCTCTAGGGATATTTTTTTTAACCTGTATGCTTTAACACACACTGGAAGCTACTCTCTGCCCTACCCTGCAGTGTATATCAGTGGTCCTCTGCAGGAAGGAAGGATACCTGATGTTTAATATATAGTTTCAGGTTTAAAATCCCTCTACCTTAAAGCTGGTTGCTTAGGATATTTGTATCTTGCTCACTTTTGAAATAAAAAGAAGCTGAAGTATCTGTTTCAGGTGGTAGTGACCATATAAACGTTAACGCTATCCATCTGCGGATCTGGAGACATCAGTTTGAATGCAGACTGCAGATACTGCATTGTCTGAGACCTAGCAAAAGTAACAGCAGTTTGCATTGCTCTTCTGTCATTCAGAGAAATCATGTTTGCCAGAATGCCCCTGTTTTAGGTTTACAAATGCCCCCTTTTTTCCGATACATTATTTGACACCTGTTAGACACCTGAGTAAACTGTGCTCATGACTTGGATAAACAGTTGTACACCTCATTAAAAATGTATAACTTTCTCCACATCTTTGGTCTTGACTCTTTTTTTACCCATGATATTTCGTATCTTGGAATATCTTCTGGTTCTCAGCATGGACAAAGCAATTGCACAAATAAAAAATAAAGCTGTTGCTATATTCTGCAGAAGCTGTTTTATACAGCTAACATTCACATGATATTTAACATATAAGGCCCCTTAAATGTGCTGGTCTCAGGTTTGTAATTGTCCACAAATAGTGTAGTCGGCAAACTGCATTCAGTCCCTCGTTGAGAGGGTTAACCCACTTAAAAGCAGGATGCATGTTTTTCACAGACATGAAGGAAAAAAAAAAACTGGAGTACACCTGTAATTGTCAAAAAAAAATGAACCATGCTTTTTAACATGCTTGATTAGTGTTCCATGTATCTTATTATGTATGTGTCATTTCAGACAAAACTTTGGAAACTATAAAGATATTCACATTTTATTGGCTTTTTTGCAAGTTAATTACTTAGAGTTTATCTTTTGTGCTGGCTTGTTTCCATGCCAGCATGTATTTCTATAATCAATTCATTGCTGCTCCTTTAAACGTATTCATCTGAATTGACAATATTCTGTGACTTTCCAATCATCTCCAGCAGAAACAAAAAACACAGATATCACTGTGAACTGACATGTTGATTCATTAGTGGATATAATAATCTCTGTGGGACAGAAGTGACCACTTCCTTTCAAAATTATTTATTAATTCCAGACAGTGACAAAAATGTACAAGCGTGAAACACTGGAGATGTTAGAGATGTCCACTTTGGTCTGCATTCTAGGTGCATTTCTTGACACCCATGTCTTGAGCACGTAACAAATCATTTACGAGCAGCACGTTGTCAGCATGGTATACTAAATTTAACAGGGCTTGTGCAATGCTATACATACTTAGGCTGACATGAAACTGTAGTCAGATATACTGTAAAGTGGTACAGTTTTGTCCAGGATGGAGTAGAATGGCTGTGCTATGATGCTACAGGATGGCATAGCATGCAGTGTTTGTATCTGTGAAGACTTAATGTTAACCCAGTGCACTGCAATGTAGTGTACCAATTAGCACGTACTGAAAATGTTTCCACCCCTATCAGGAAGAAAGCACTTTCAAATATTTGAATAGCATAAATGCTGATAAAATGTAGATGGAAACTAAAGAATCTTCCAAGGAATTCCTGAGTGTTAATAATCAGTGACATTTTATTGCCAGCAACTTGGTATTTATTGTGAGACATCACTGGATGGGTACAGTTGAGGCTAAGTTCAATCAGCTAGTTTGGAAGGGGCACATCTTTGTTAGAATTCCCAGTGGCCACCCTGGGGGAAGTTACCATTTATTTTAGATCAAGTTTTAAGACATCTGCAACAGACAATGAGTTTAGTGATTTAAGACCTGCAGTGGATATCAAAAGTGTACACATCCCTGTTAAAATGCCAAGTTTTTGTGATATAAAAAATGAGACCACAATAAATCATTTCAAAACTTTCCCCCCTTTAATGTAACTTATAACCTGTACAATTCAATTGAAAAACAAACAAATCTGTTAAGGGAAAACATATAAAAAATAAAAAATGTACAATAAGCTAGTTGCATAAGTGTGCACACCATTTAACTAATACTTTGTTGAAGCACCTTTTGATTTAATTACAGCATCCAGTCTTCTTGGGTAGGATCTATCAGCATGGCACATCTTGACTTGGCAATATTTGCCTACTCTTCCTTGCAAAAGTGCTAAGCCCCATACCTCTCAACCTGGAAACATAAAAAATCTGGACAAGGCCCATGAAAAATAGGTATGAATCTGTACTGTGATTAATGTAAAATTTGCATACATAATTACATAACTCCACCCACTCAGATGGAATTGTGGGATACCAGCTTTCAAATGCAAACTAAAGAACAGATAACCAAAATATGGCACCATAGTCCCCCTGCAGCCATTCCATTGTCCCATTACCTGGCTCTTTCATCCCATTTACCATAAAAACTAATGTGTGCATACTGCTTTACTAATACAATGATTATATGGATTTTATTTTTTACATTTTATAGCACAATGCACAAACACTAATAGATATCTGCTAAACAAAGCAACACTGTCTCAGAATGAAAATAGTCTTGGCATTAAAACTTCTCTGCTCTTGAAACCTCACATTCATTGAAACAGCATTGAAACCCACACCACATCCAAAGAAAATGCATGTGGCCAGTGGTGGATAAAGATTACCTTTGGGCTGTTTTCAAATCATAGGCCACTTGCACACAAATGAAACACACATGTGTTCTTTGATACACCTTCCTGACTTTATTAAATTAAATTATATTCCTTGTATAATAAAGCACACTTGTTAGACTTAAGTTAGAGCGCATTTTAAACTTATTGTTTAAACATTTTTCCAGTAGGCAATGAAACAAAATGCATGAACCAATAATGACAAAACTGCCCAATTCAGAACATTTCCATCATAAAAGTCAACTTACACACACACACACACACACACACACACACACACACACACACACACACACACACACACTATTGCATAGCTTCTCTCACTTTTTAATTTCAGGGTTTTTTTTTTGGGGGGGGGGGCAAAAGGCCAAAAATCAGGGACACATTTTAAACACAAATTTTTAAAGACAACAGATTCAGTCACATAAAAAGGCTTCAATATGTGAAACTCATTTAAACATCTAAGGCACACAACCTTACTCTTGTCTGAGGAATTCCAATCTTCTGACTTCTGATTTCAACAAAACACCACCTCATTTTGTTTTAGAGTACTTCAGGGACTTATATTCCTGCGGTGAGCTTCTGACACAGAAATGTTTGCTTATCAGCCTTGTCTGGTCAATAGGCCCAGGTGTTCTGCATTTGTGCATTTGCTTGCATTTTTTAACCCTTTGGAGCCTGGGACACTAAGAGCCACATCAACTTTTTGTGTGTGTGTGTGTGTGTGTGTGTGTGTGTGTGTGTGTGTGTGTGTGTGTGTGTAGAGAGAAATATGTGTATAGCATTCATTATCCAACAACCAGGAAAGTCAAACTGTGAAGTTTCATTTTCAGTTTTATTTTGTTGAGGACAGTGGTAGTGCCAAGCATATGGTTACAAAAATCAGATACAAATTATTTTTTTGCTTACCTTGCGTCCCTGTTGGACTTGCCTCCTATATTCAGCAGAGTGACTGTGATGTGTATTTTAATAAGTTTATTAAGTATTACCTTTCCTGGACTGTTTATTTGAATCATAGACTGAGGGCTTACCTTACTTAATGTAAGACATAGGCTGTTGTGACTTTGTGTGAAATAGATTTGAAATGTATTTAGCAAATATTATTTATTGTTTTAGTCGTGTGTGTTTTACTGCTGTTTTGTTCATGTTCTATTGTTTTTCAGAGCTGATGCTTGTATTCTAAACCTGTAATGTGTTTTGGTTCAAATTCAGAAATAAATTAATCGTAACTTTAAATGCACAAATGCCTCTTTCAGTGTCGTTTTCCTATCTTTGGAGTGTTTTTTGTTTTTGCCAGCTACGTGGAAAAGACAGTGGACCACATGCTCCAGGACATCTCTAGTATGCCATGTTATCTTGACGATCTCTTGGTTGCAGGTAGAGCTGATGAGTCTCATGGTGTAAGATGACTGTGATGTTTCCAAGGAAGAAAATGACATCTCATGAGAATGTGACTGACAGCAACTAAATACTAAAGATGAAAGACAACACAGAGGTTATGTTGGCATCCACAACATTCTTTTCACTGGTCCTATAATCGCTGAAGGCATTGCTGCAGAGATGAACTGCATGGGAAATGGAAGGAGTTGTGACAGTGAGCCTGATTGGTAGCCCCAAAAATAACACCAGATGGATGTTCATAGGTGTATACTAGGCTAATGACCACAGGGGCCTTTATAAGCCTGGCCATGCATTCCAAGTGAATCTCGTAAGTTTTTTTGTGCCATAGAGGTTATTTTGAGGGGTGCTTGCAAGCTAAGGCATGAATTACAAACTGCCTCTGTCCATTCGAGACATGGTTGCTAGACCAGGGGTGAACTTCTGATTTCCCATCTGATGGTCCAGGCTACACATGAATAGGGTTAGGGAAGAACTCTGCTTCAAATGGATGCTAAGCTTGTTCCGGGGAAGGAGAATTCTCTGTGACATGTACCCGTCCCTCCAATATGTCCTATTTATGTTGCAAGCAAGGTTCAAGTCCAAGATGAGTAGTTGTCATGCTATTGGGCTTGTGGATATGCAAAAGGTCCATTATAGCGGGATCTAAGGATGCCTCATATGCCAGGTATAGATCGTTTCTCAACAGTCTGTAGGAAACAGACTATGGAGATAGGACTTGAGGTGATCTGCATAAGACATGTTAATGCTCTGTATTCTTTTTGTAAGGAACCTCTGTGAATGTTCCAGTTAGGTACATACCAAAGAGAGCATTGTACTCAATGATGGGCCTAATGAGGGCTAAATTTAGAGTAACAATGACTTATTGGCTGTAGATACCATTCCCTTGCTCATAAGTTGAGAAGCATAGAATGATTTCATTACTACCTTGGCCACATATTGGTCATAGACTATTTAGATATGTACCCAAATATCTGATTACTGTGTTATCAGTAAGTTAGTTTCCTAGGGTGGCTGACCATTTCAGTACAGCTAGAAAGGCTTGCAACAAAATTTTCTCATCATGTCTCCATGTAAGATACTGAGATATGAAAAATGTAAATGTAAAAAAATGTCTGGTTTATAAGGCTTTAGAATCATTGAGATAATTATACTGATTTGTTTAAATGTGAGTGTTGTTGTTGTTGTTGTTGTGTCTTTCGGCTTTTCCCGGTTAGGGGTCGCCACAGCGGAACTCTGGTCTGCTAATGATTGGCAGTAGATTTTTACATGCCGAGTTGCCAGCTCTGACGCACAACCTTCAATGAAGGTACGCCCATTCACACATATCTCCACACAGAAGATGCTCTAGCTGAGAATCGAACAGGACAGCGTCTTACTGTGAGGTGACAACACTACCGCAGCACCACCACCGCAGTGTTTAAATGTGAGTGTATTGTTTAAAAAACAAATTGAAATATCTGTATATTAAATGTAATAGTAATGGTTTCTGAATGCTATTATTTTGTTGTTTTTACTTAACATGAAGATCTTTATATAATATTGGAGCATGGACGACCTATACATCATCTCTCTGGCTGGAGAATAAACATTCTCCAATATGGTACTAATGTACAAGTAATTCCTAGTCTGATGCTTCTGCCATGTAGCTTGGACTGTAGCAAAGCTAATGGCCGTCATTCACTAATCAGTGCTTTGGCTGTTTAGTGAGTGTAAAATTAAAAAAATAAGTGTGTGTATGTGTGTGTGTGTGTGTGTGTGTGTGTGTGTGTGTGTGTGTGTGTATGAATGCAAGCAAGAGTCAGAGCGATTCAGACATTATTTTACAATCACTAAGCAATGCTTTTGCTGTTCACTGAGTTTAAAATTCAAACGGATATAAAAAAAAAAAAAAAAAAAAACATAAAAATGTGTGTGCATGTGTACGAGTATGTTTGTGATTCTGTCTGCTTGTATAAGTGTATGGGTGCTTGTGTGCATGAAAGTGGAAAATTGCATGTTTGGGTGTGTGTGTGTGTGTGTGTGTGTGTGTGTGTGTGTGTGTGTGTGTGTATGAGAGAGAGAGAGATCAACTGAGCAGTGGATGCAATGCTTTTAAATGTGAAAGGTATGTGTACCTCTCAACCTCTTAGCTCAAGAAATCCAGATAAAGCCTAAAATAATGGGGGACAAAGGCTCAAAAATAGTGACAGCTTTTAAATGTTGCTCTCATAAAGTTGCTATAATAACAGGTGTGGCATGTGATAGCCCCACCACTGTCAACCAATATGTGATGGTCCCACCATTGCCAACCAATATGTGATGACCCCTTTCTGAGCCAATAATCACGATGCCTGAATCCTCACCACTGACACTGGAGAGGGACGTTCACTTGGAATACAAATGGATACACTTAGTATTTCTAGATGCAGCTCTCTGCACCAAGTACAATTTCCCTTAAGAACACACAGGGAACACACTCAGCCCGGGCATCTGGATTTCTCTTTATCTGTCTCCCTCCAGGTCCCCAGTAAGACTCCCCACTGGTACAGTTGTAGGGTTAAGTCCTAAGGTGAGTGTCCAAGCCAAGTCCTCCAGCATCTTCTCTGTGAACCCAATGCTTTGTGTCCCTGCCCCAAGTAGCTGACACACACACTCTTTGAGATTTAATTTTGTGCGCACACACACACACACACACACACACACACACACACACACACACACACACACACACCTGGGAAAGGCTGGCACAAATTTACCTGTTGTGCCCCTTTCTGCATAGAGTACAAGGTAGTTACTACTGCCACCAGACACTCCACAATCAGCTACTTTAAGGGCCTTAACAAAGGGTGTCCAATTATACTGTGTAACATTAATACTAATACAAATGGTAGAGAATGACCAAGATAGCTAGGCTTTCTGGAGTGTCCCAGACAGTGTCTTGAAATAAATATAAGCACTCTCAAAGGTTAAATACTTTCTAAAAGGGAACAGCCACGGTAAACATTTTAAATATCTTTAATAATAAAAGACCATGAAAATACTTAATATGTATTTACAGTAAACAGAGTTGAAATCACAGGAAATACTGAAAATAATATTGATGGACAGACTCAGACAGATAAAGAAAAACAATACCAAAACTAAGCTTCACTATATTTTCCTGACTGAATCTAGGAGAATTACCATTCCCGACTTACATAATAGAGCAAGGCAGATTATGGAATGAATGGTCCTTCTTGTTGTCAGGCATAAGACAGAATACTCAGTACTAAGAGAACACTCTCAGTAATATCTTAAACATAATTTCCAAGATTGCTGGCAAAATGACCTCATCTGGTCACCTGACTATAGGTTCTCACAGTATCTCCATTTGAAGCTGAGACGGGAATTTAGCATAAATGGCTACAATACACATTTAAATGTTTATAGCAGTGCTCTGGAGCCATGAAACAATTACAGATACTTCCACTCTTCTTTACAGATGCTATTAAACAATGGTCTCTCCAAAACCTATTGACTCCAGTTCCATTCAGCACAGTGGGGTGCCGTGTTTATGGCTTAACAGCTAATTTACATTTCCCTTATTTTTCTTAAAGTAAGCTAGCTGGTTAACCTCTGCTCTTCCAGGGTCCTTTGCTAACACACACACACACACACACACATATATATATATATATATATATATATATATATATATATATATATATATATATATATATATATATATATATATATATGTATATATACACACACACACACACACACACAGTTTTAATACATTTGTAACATAAGCATCTGTACAAGTCAGTCTGGTATTCGAATGCCATACAGTTCTAATACATTTGTAACATAAGCATCTGTACAAGCCAGTTTGATATTCGAATGCCATACAGTTCCAATACATTTGTAACACAAGCATTTTGTAGACATCAGTTTGATATTCAAAGGATATTGTTCTTTACAAAACTCCAGTTAGCTATGCTGACAGTAGCCCGTACCATCACAACAGGATTTATGTTAACATGCATTTTCTGAAGGATATGAAGTCCATACTTCTCACCTGTCACTGATTTTCAGGGACACCTGTGATTTTTGACTCAAATTTTTGCTGTGCCTCCCTTAGTCCATCCTACAACTGGTGACTTTTGGAGAAAAGGTGGTGAATTGCACTTAATAAGCAGTGACAATAAATAGAGTTACAGGCTTTTTTTACTTCAGAAAATATATATTAATTCACATTTTGTATACTGTCAATGTCTCAATTTAATAGTACTAATATTTTAAAAGTGTTCCTAATTACTTGGATTTGTCCCTGATTAGATGAGAGCTATGATAAAGTTTGACACTCTAAATTATTTAGTGACTTTAACCCTCAATGATTTGCCAACATATATAACAGCAAGTTTGAAGGTAGGTGGAGGAACTATTCTACACACACACACACACACACACACACACACACACGCACATATATATATATGGGTCTCAGTAGATCAACATATTACAAGTTCGAACCACATATGGCCAAAACTTGTAAATGTTCGATCGGACTGAATGGAGATCTTCGTACAGTGCAGAACAGGTAGATTTCCATTTTCCACAATGTAGTGCGATCTTGGAGTTGATATATTTAAGTAAGGGGGGGGTGCATGGGGGCGTAGCACCCCTGCTACAGATGTTTAAGTTTGTTTTTTGCTATTTTTTTTCTTTTTTTACTTTAGTGTTCGAACTATTACAAGTTCGAACATATGGTCTTGGCCATATGTGGTGCGAACTTGTAATATGTTTGATCTGCTGAAGTAGATCCATATATATATATATATATATATATATATATATATATATATATATATATACATATACACACACACACACACACACACACACACATGTATCTGCTGATATATATATATATATATATATATATATATATATATATATATATATATATATATATATATGTGTGTGTGTGTGCATGTCTATATATATATATATTTATTTATTATTATTTATTTATTTATTTATTTTACATTTGTTAACCGGGAGAGTCCGACTGGATACATGTCCATTTTCAGCAGAGGCCCGGGGAGAAAAGCTCCAAGTACATAACAGACATATGAACATTGTTAATGCAAAAAAAGGACGATAGTTGAGTTCTAAATACAATATAAAGATACATCACATCTTGGGAAAAAAAACAACAGCAGCATATAAAAAAAAAACATAGGTCAGTTACAAAGGCGAGGCGCCTTGTTAAAAAGCGGTTAAGGATAGTGAGGTAAGAGAAGGGTAAATGGTAGTGGTTAATCAGGTTTGGAACAGGGACATTGCCAGAGAGTGTGTGTGTGTATGTCTATATATATATATATATATATATATATATATATATATATATATATATATATAGTAATTAAACAACGCAAAACAATTTTCAATGGTAGCCCATTCTCTAAGTGCAATAAAACTCCCCAAGGTGTGTTATTCTGTAAATAATGCTCTTCCAGGGGTGTAGAGGCCCTCTACCTGCAGTGTGAGGCCTCAGAATACACCTGGGCAGGCATTATTTACACAATAACATACATCCTGTAAAGCATTATTGCTTGCATAGCATGTATAGTTCTAAACAAACTAAATTACTGAAGGCATTTCCTCAAGCATAGCATGCAAACTGTTATTTCTAGTATAAAGTCCAATAGCAAAGATAATCAGGGTTAAATGCTCCAAATAAAGAACACATTTTCGATACTGACATTAATCAGACAAGAAAACTGATAGTAAGTGGATTTGTATTAATATGAACTTTCTGCAGCTGAAATCCCCGGTACTATCCAATCACTGTTACCCTCAGTGTTTTGTAACAAAATGACAAACTTTACAAAGGAAAGCATAAACATGTATGGCAAAACAATGGGATGTTACTGAAAATGAGAACTAGTTCAGAAGGATACTCTTAATTTGCACCTGTGCCCAGACAGGTATATGTAGGAAGGAATGCATAAGGGGACTGAAACTTTAAGAGAGAATATAAAGCAAAGCTAACTAGGCAGTCATTGGAAAAAAAAAAACATTCAGTTGAATTCCAGTTTTGTCTGTACATAAATTGAATGTATGTTGAAAGGTAATGATAAACCTGTTAATGAGTTTTATATATTTTGTAAGTTTGGGTTTTACTGATAGGTTCAGAACTGAATGTTTGACAAATTAGGCTGAGAAACGATTACTTACTATGAGCTTGCAGCACAGAAAAGCACAGCTTACTTAACAGGAAAGCATCTGATGTAAGTAATGAAATAACTGATGCAGAAAACATTTAAAAATAATATTACTCATTCAGCCTACTTTAAGTTTGTGTGCTTAGCCTGAAAACATATATTCTCAGTTTCCAAAGCTGTGCCCTAATGCTGCTGCACCTGATGCGTATGTATGGATTTTCTAATCGTCTGAATATAGATTCCGGACACCTGTATGAAATGTCCCCTAGACACTCTGCTGCTCTTTTCATTTAAGATAAGTTTATCATGTCTCTGCACATTGCATTTTACAGAGAGTATGACTGACATCTGCTTACATGAGCTGTAACACACATGTATGCACTTAGATTTATTTGTAGATTTAATGCAGCATTTAAGTGAAGAATTACTATAAATCAGGTGTTTTTTATCAGTATTTTATAACCTAATTCTGAGAGAACAGAGCAAATCTGAACATTTTGTGGATTTAGAAAAATATATTTTTTATATTCATTCTGTGACATCAGGCTAAATGAATAACTAATGTGTTTAATTACAAAACAATTATAAAGGACGATTGCACTGAGATAAATCAGAGTTATTCTTTGGTTTCTGTGGTAAGTTCTCTAAAATAACAAATGATTGCCACTTAGTCATGAGAAAATGTTTAGTGTTCAAGCATATTTTGAAATGTACTTTATTTGTATGGAGAAGCCCAAGGTCGTTGTTAATATAATAAGAGGCTCCAGATGTCCTGTGTGGCTTGAAGCAGTCTCAGTGTGATAAGGTCCAAGACCTCATTGTCTAATGGTGTGAAAAGATACCACCTGTTACTGCAGGGCCAAATATGTTACTCATCTCTTGCAGTTATGAAAGCTTACCTGATTTAATCATTTGTAGCATAGACTTTTGCATCCCATGATTTGACCAAATTAACCCATTAGAAAACCTATCCCTAATTATACATAATGTAGGGAATTAATGCCTCTGTTGAGTTGTTAGATGGACAGGTAATAATGTGAAGTCTATCTGCTATCCCTGATTTCTGAAGCTACACCACACGTATGAGAGATATGCTGTAGTAAGACCATATTGTTTCACTTGAAGCCTCATGTAGATTGCTGCACTTTATAAAGTACCTCCTTGGTCATGCTTCTCATAAATCGAATTGACAAGCTCATCAACATATTCCTTAGATTGGACTGCAACTTTAATAAACATCGGCTTAGCCTCAAAATCTAGATGGATAGTGCAGTTCATTCAGTTTTTAAAATCCCCCAAAAAAAGCAGTTTGAATTTTGAAATTATTACGTTCAGCTCATAAAACTCAATCAAGATAGGAAATATTCTAAACACAAAAATAGTAAGAGACGATAATCGGATCCTCTGTCTACTCACAAGACACTGTGCATACAATTAAAGGGATGCAAAAATGGTGAGGTTTGTTTAATTCTAAAGCCTGTAAAATCTGTCATCTGCTACCACTGAGATTAGCCTCAGCACTAGAGGTAGAACAGCTTTTTATTGCATTAGATTGTAGAAAAGTCCATGCTATCATTTGTTCAGCAGTACACAAATGTACTGTTAACACACTTTCACCACCTTAAATGCAAGTAAGTTAATTACTAAGCTCATAGTGATGAATAATGTAAACATTAAAAACTGTCTCGTTTTCTCAACTGGTTACGTAAAGCAGAATGTAAAGATATCTTGGTTTCTTCCACAGACTTCCAGTCAAACTGCATGTCAGAACACTTACAAGTAAATCAAATATGATGGTTCTCATATCTCAGCAGTTACAAGTGAGAGCTTACCTGAATTCATAGAGCAGCCTTCTGAAGATGTCATATTGTTTCTTTGGCTAGAGGATGAGGTCCAGATATAAAACTGAAGCAGTCTGATAGCACAATGTCTATTTGCTTTAAAAGGAAATCGGCAAATACAGACCCATGGTCCTAAAGCCATAAACAGCGCATCTTCTTGTCTACAGCAAAAAAAAAAAAAAACTTTCAGTACTTTGTTTAAATTGTAGCAAGCTGATACAGGAAGCGTTGAACTGAGGTACATTTCTGCACTGGCATACTGTTAAAGAAAAAAAAATTAAAGAATGCAGGAACTTTTGATTGCACCCCATATCACTTTGCACCTGGGACAGCTGCCATCCTCACCGCACCTTTGCTAAGCTACTGATAAGTAGTACTGATTAACCATCATAACTCCAAATGCGAAACACACTCCATTGATCTTGTCACAAACAAGCACTGACATTCTAATTAAGTTAATTACTTTGAGGTTTACTATAGAGCAGAGAATAAAAATCTGAAATGGAATATTTAATGAAAAATGTCTTGAATAGGCTTCCTGAAAATAATGTTTCACCATTGTACTAGTTTCATTTGTCTTTTTATTAACTGTAGTATTCGGGGGCTTAATGAATGGTAACAGAAATGGCATGTATATTCTGAAACATGAGGTCTATATTCAGTCTGAATTTCATGCAGCTTCTGTGTACCGCATGGCATGGGAACTACTCTAGCTCATTAACATTAAAGCTACGTAGTACATATCAAACATCCTCTGATCTTCCTTTGAATTTACAGGCTACATGTATACTATATATCAGCTATGCTGTGGGATGTTCTTCGTGTTTCACTGTTGCAGTCATTACATTTGTGTAATCCTGCTGGCAGGTTGCCCTCAGTTGGCCTGAATTCCATAGTCTTGGGGCCTGCGTTGGCTGCTGTCACCCCTTCCCTGACGTCAGGTCATCAGGGGTATAAAAGAAGCAGCCAACGCCATTTTCTTCAGTCTTTCTTGCCGTGCGGTGCCCGAAGCAGAAGTAGTTCACAATTGCCGGTCGGCGGACTCCTGAGATTTTCGTGTTTGAGTTTTAGATCCGAAGTCTTCAATAAAGCTAAGTACCCTGTTGGAGAAACTTTTTTCTTGCTCCAGACCGATGTCAGAAAAAGTTAATAATTGTATTTCTTGTGGAAAGCAAATACCTCATAAGGATTTTCATTCTTACTATATTCCTTGCCTAGGCCCTGATCACAACATTACTGGTTGTCGGTTTTGTGCTAGATTTAACCAACGCACTATTAAGCGTCGGTATGATTTTGCTTTAAACTTTTTTGGACACCGGTTTAATTATCCTGAAATGTCATTGGATAGCCATCCGACTACCGGAGTTTACAAAAAACACAAAAAAAAAGGATAGAGAAAAACAACTGAGGCCCAAAACCGACAACGAAGCTTCTCCTAAGCCAGTCGCCGGTTCGCCGGTTCTCAGTGAGGCACTTTCGCAGCCTCTGACGCCCGCTACTTTAGAGTCGTAGGCCACTATGACTCCCACGTGGAGTTGGCTATGCCGTTGGATACTCAAGGTATCGGAGCCTCAGACGCTAATCTCTCAGATGGGTCCGGAGCCAGTGAGCAGGGTGTATTCAGACCTAAACATCCTTACATTAAAACAACTTCAGTTTCAAAGGCAAAGACTAAAACACCTTCTAAAGCAAGGAAACAAACTCAAGAGCCCTATGCCCAAAAAACAGATGCTTAAAATGGCCGAAGACTTGATTACTTTGATCAGGGGTTCCCATCCCCCTCCTGATAAGAGGCCTGGGCAAGACACTGACTATGAATCTTCAGATCAGGTTTCTATTTCTTCTGATTCCTCTTTTGGTCAGGAATATTCTCTTCCCCCCTATGAGGATTCTGATGCTGAAGAATCTATACCTTCAGCATCTCCTCCTGAGGACTATTCCTTTCCTTGCATACCATGAGGGAGCATTTCCGCTGGGAGAGCCAAGATTTTTCAGAATCTAAAAAGAGGCTCAGGGATTTTCTTTTACTACCTCAGCACAGGCCTCTAGACATTCCACCTGTGTTAGACATTGTAGATGATGTATTTTCGGAGTCTAGTCTGACCCCTGACTCCTTACCCCCAGCTCCTGTTAGATATTACAGGGTTCCTGACTCTCACAAATTTCTTTTTAGAAACCCTGCTGCTGACCCAGAAACTATTTCACAGGGTCCAAAAGGAGTTAAGGCTTCCACTGCAAAAAACCCAACCCCCTCTGACAGAGATTCACAGGCACTGGATAGATGGGGAAAAAAAGGTTTACACATCTGCAACTTTGGCTATAAGGGCCTTAAACTGTCAATTTCATATGCTTAAGTATCAGCAACATGTCATGGGATTGCTTAAACAGAAAATGTTGTTAAATTCTGAATGTGCAGAAAACAAGGAAATGCAGGATTTATTGTATGCAGCAGAACAAGTTAGAAAACATACCTTGCAATGTGGTTTTGATTCTTTGGAGGCCTCCTGCAGGGCCGCAGTTACGGGTTCTGTAATTAGTAGGCATGCTTGGTTAAAGGAACAAAATCTGCCTGATCATGTTAAAGTAAAATTACTAGATGCTCCTTTACAGCATGATACTTTGTATGGTGTTAAGGCAGAAGAGGTGTTAAAGAAAATGGAGGACAAAGCTAAATCTATGCAAACTGTCAACAATTTTTTACAAGTACAGCCACCTAGGTTTAGTAGGCACTGGCCTACAAAGAATTGGTCCTTTCCTGTGTCAGACAGACCTCAAAGGGGCAGATCCCAGGCGCAAGGTTCTTATAGGCCCAAGCAATGGGGGGCTTCTACCTCCAAAGCTGGAGAAGCTAGATCACAAACATACAGAAAACAGTCCCAATGACTTCCTCCTGCCTGCGCCAAGCACTTATCTTCTGGCAGCACCCTTAGGGGGAAAATTAGCACTTTTTGCTCAAAATTGGCGCATCATAACCCAGGACAAGTGGGTTTTAAATACAGTGTCACAAGGCTACAAGTTCCATTTCCATAATCTGCCAAAGGCAAATGGCTGGCCAAATCTGCCAAAAAATCAATGGACAGAGGCATAAAAACAAGTCTTATCCCTCATGGACATGGGGGCCATTCAACAAGTACCAGAGCAAGAGCAGGGACAAGGATTTTACTCAAGACTGTTCTTGGTACCCAGAAAGAACAAGGCCTGGAGGCCGATACTGGACCTATCTATTCTGAACACTTTCCTGAATATTCCGAAATTCAAAATGTTGACTTTGCAGCAGCTTCTGCTCATGCTGGGCAAGAATGCTTGGCTTGTGACTTTAGACCTAAAAGAGGCATACCTACATGTTCCAATCAGACAATCATGCAGAAGATACCTAAGATTCAAGGCTGGTTCAATGCATTACCAATTCTCTGTACTGCCCTTTGGCTTATCTACTGCACCCAGAGTCTTTACAAAGTGTCTGGTACCAGTAATTGCATTCTGCAGACAGAGAGGAATACAAATATATCCTTACTTGGACGACTGTCCCATTCAAGCAGAGAACAAGGACATTTTTCTTCAACATCTGGCATTTGTGAAAAAGACTTCTAACATGTCTAGGGTACACAGTCATCAAAAAGAAATCAAAACTAGTACCCCCACAAGAGATAATATTCCTGGGTGCAAGCTTGAATACAACTGCCCAGATGGCTTATCTCATGCCAGACAAACAAAGGCAACTGACTACCTATTTCAAAATGTTGGCAACAAAAGCCCAGTTATCTGCAAGAAAAATTCTGCAGGCTTTGGGCTTCATGGCCTCCTGCATCCTACTAATTCCTTATGCAAGACTGCATATGAGGAAACTTCAAAGGTACGTAAAAAGTGTTTGGACTCAACATTGCCACAGCCTGGAAACAGTCATTGCTCTCATTCCCTGCCTGCAACAGGAGTTTCGATGGTGGGCAAAGGCTTGTCACCAGAACAAGGGACAGCCATTCACATTACCTCCAGCAAGTCAGACACTAACAACGGATGCATCGGACTATGCCTGGGGAGCCCACATGGCAGGAAGATGCATTCAGGGCACATGGTCCTCAAACCAAATGCATCTACATATCAATCAAAAAGAGATGTTAGCTGTTCAAAATAAACTGACAGCCTTCAAGGACCTACTTCAACCGGAACAACTACTGATAAAGATAGACAACACCATGGTCATGTGGTATATAAACAAGCAGGGGTGCACACATTCTTACCCCCTTTGCAGACTAGCCATGACCTTGTGGGACACAGCTTTGACTTACCAAGTACATCTGCAGGCACAATTCCTGCCAGGAAAGGAAAATACTCTGGCAGACAAACTAAGCAGAAACCTCATGGATCCCCATGAGTGGAAGCTGGATCCACAAGTCTTCAGCATGATAACAAGGAAATGGGTATGCCCGGACATAGATCTATTTGCCTCCCCTCTCAATTTCCAACTAAAAAGATTCTGCACAAGGACTTATCACAGACAAGCATGGAAAGTGGACACCCTATCTTTCAGCTGGAAAAAAATCAGTATATGACTTTCCTCCACTGCCTCTCCTCCCCAAGGTGTTCCTAAAGGTCAGACAGGAGAAGCCAAAGATGATACTGATTGCCCCAGACTAGCCATGCCAGTACTGGTACCCAGTACTAAGGAACTTATCTCTATACCCAGTTTGGACCTTACCTCAAATACCTCGACTACTGTCCCAGCAAAACAATCAGATCATGCACAGCCAACTCAGGACATTAAACTTGGCAGCATGGCGGATAATGTAGTCATGCAAAAAACACCATTCAGTAAAGCTGTGATGGATGTCATTCTGGGGGCCAGAAGGCCTAGTACTAGAAAGTCTTATGCTGGAAATGGAAGAGATTCTGTGCTCGGAACCAGGCACAAGGAACTGATAGAGCGGTACCAAATATTCCTCAGATTTTGCAATACTTAGCTGAGATGCTGGACAAAGGCCTATCTTTTTCATCAATTAAAATTCATGCCTCTGCCATTTCGGCTCATTACAATACAGAGCCACCACTTTTTTCTCACCCTTTATTAATGCAGTACCTCAGAGGAGCCAAAAATTTAAGGCCCCCAAGGAGACTACTAATACCTGCATGGGACCTCAAGTATGTCTTGGAAACACTCACACTGCCTCCTTTTGAGCCAGCTGCTACTGCGGATATGAGGTTTTTATCTTGGAAAACAGCTCTGCTTTTAGCAATTACTTCTGCAAGACGAGTTTCAGAGCTACAGGCGCTCATGGCTGTGGAACCTTTCATCATTTTTCATCCAGACAGGGTATCCCTGAGGACAAACCCAACATTTATGGCTAAAGTAGTGTCCAGTGTGGCTCATAACCACGCCATCCATTTGCCAACCTTTTACACAAATCCACAGAACAAGGGGGGGGAGAATTCTGCATTCTTTGGATGTACACAGACAGCTTAGATTCTACTTGGACAGAACCAAAGCTTTCAGGAAGACAGAGCAATTACTAGTGGCATATGCTGCAGGATCACAAGGGAAGCCTATCTCAAAGCAGACTATTTCTAAGTGGTTAGGCCACTACATTCGTTTCTGCTACTTACACCATGGCAAGCCAGTGCCTAAAGGCATTAGGCCTCATTCCACCAGAGCTGCAGCCACCTCAGCAGCCTTTCTCAGGGGAGTACCAACCAGAGACATTTTAGAGTCGGCTACTTGGAGTTCAGTGCACACCTTCACAAAGCATTATCATCTGCCACTCTACTCTAAATCCAGAGCAGGCTTTGCCACTGCAGTCCTGCAGGGCCTCATAGCTGCTCCTACTACTGTCTAGTTCCAGCCTCCCAACCATAGCTTTGGGACTCTACCCAAATGTAATGACTGCAACAGTGAAACACGAAGAACATATTACAGTTGTGTACACTTACCATAAATGTAGATGTTCGAGTGTATTCACTGTTGCAGTCCGGGTTACCCACCCGCCTTCCCCCTTTTTTCTTTTGGAGCTTCTCTTTCCTTCCCTGATTTATACTACCTATGTGGTGTATTTGCTTATAGATGAAGGTAAAATTTATATTGGTGTATTTCTGAATATATATATAAAGTTTGGCTACCCTTTTTGGGGGCACCTGACATCTAGGGCAAGAAAAACTGAAGAAAATGGCGTCGGCTGCTTCTTTTATACCCCTGACGACCTGACGTCAGGGAAGGAGCGACAGCTGCCAACGCAGGACCCAAGACTTTGGAATTCAGGCCGGCTGAGGGCAACCTGCCAGCAGGATTACCCAAATGTAATGACTGCAACAGTGAATACACTCGAACATCTACATTTATGGTAAGTGTACACAACTGTAATTTAATTATATCAACGTGAAACTTTTTATTCTGATTCAAAGACTTTTTTTAATAATGAATTTTTTTCTTCTTATTAGAACCATTTTTAAACTTTGCAGTAGAATTTACTTGCTGCCACTGAGCATTGGCCCTGCGTAGTTACTGCTGTGAGTTTCAGTGTAGTTTACCTTCTGAATCATTTGGCCTTATTGTGTTATCTGTCACACAGGGCAGTTGCTTGCTTTATGTATGTATGTATGTATGTATGTATGTATGTATGTATGTGTGTATGTATGTTTCTTTTTTGTTGTTGTCATTTTAATGACCTTGTCAGTTGTGTTGTAATGGTTACATTTTTAATGTTTTCCTCTCATTAGCTAAACATATGTTTTTGCAGTAGTAATTATTGTTTACCAAGACTAGAAAAATATCATTTGGCCAACCAAATGGCCAGTTTTTTAGGGACATTTTTTTGTAAGTGATGTACATGTTTTGCTGAGAATCTTGGAGTATGCATATTTCTGATTTTAGTCCTAGATGTCTCTGCTTTCAGGACTTGTTCTAGCAATACTTTGTTTTTCTTTCTGTTTTTCTGTATTGATATAGACCCTTTTTGCTATAATTTTATTGTTTCTCTATGACATCGTACTTTACAGATCTTCTTGAAATGCACGTGACACTCACATTTGGATCAAAGTTACTTGAGGATTTGCTCTTACAGCACAGTCTCCACAGAAATTGAATTCAAAGTTTTATTTCCTTCTGAGATCATCATTTCAAACACTAACTCCATGAATGAAAAGGATGGCTCTTCCTTGAAGCAAACGGGTATTTTATCCAGGAATCACACTTCCTAGCCCTCTCTGGAAACAGTTTTTGTAGCCCTCTCTGGAAACAGTTTTTGTCTGTCTTTTGCCATAAACCTATCTTGTTTCTAGATATTAAATCACAGTAATCAGTCCTGTATTTTGCTGCTTCAGCAGGCTTACACATCAGTTGTAGCATCCAAGTAACGTTGACTGTTTTTTATCTGACTTAGTACAGCACTTTTTACTTCTGTTGACATGATACTTAGACAACGCAGCGTGCACAATACATGAGTATGTGAGCATATTAGCTGGAAGTAGTGATTATTGTCTGCTGTCAGATTCTGTATTTTTTATTAGAAAGAATATTTTGCTCAGCCCATCGTACTGGTTTTATTTTCATTCCTACATCAGGGACTACCAAACCTATGATACAATAACTGTGCCACCCTTACATACCAAGTGCTGCCAATAAACACTCCTAAACAATGTGCAGGTATAAGTTGGTATATTCTGGTGGCTAAAACCAATAATATTAACATGCTCCTGCTTTAGGCAAAATGTGGAGAGGATATGTGAAGTGTCTGCTGGCAGTTTCAAGAGCAGTGATCGTGTTCTTATCCCTGCCTCGGAAGTAGATCTCTCACTGGTTGCTTATTTGTTGTCAGACTGAGTAGTTCTCCAGACTTCATCTGGCCCTAAATTAATGGTATCAGACGGTGAGATTCAGGGTCACCATCTGCACTGAAAGCCATCCCTACTTTGGATTACAAATCATAGGTTCATAGGTTCATAGGCAGGTACTAGGCTATTGGCAGTTGTCGGCACTTATTGGTGTTTTCCAAAGGCATTTTTTGGAGGTTTTACTAGGCTATTGGCCCTAGGGCCTATACAAGCCTAGCCAAAAAGGTACCCTGGCTTTCGCCACCAAAGAAAATAATTTTCCTGTGCCCCTGTTGAGCAGAGCCACAGAAGTGATCTCCGGGGTGAATTTCCTATTTCCCATCCAATCATCAAGATTTTTCTTGAAGAGTGCTAATGAGGAGCTTTGTTTGATATAGATAGGTAGTTTGTTTCAGAGTATGGGAGGTCTCTGGGACACTAATCTATCCCTCCAGCATGTTCTGTTTATTGCAGTGACAAGGTTTAGGTCCCTAGAGTGTGTAGCTCGGATGGATTGGGATTTCTTTAAGTGGAGCATGTCCGACAGCTCTGGGTTTGACATAGCTTTGTATGTTAGGCAAAGATTGCCGTTGAGTAGGCGATATGCGACGGAGTAAAGCTGGAGTTTTTTGAGACGGTCTGCATAGGGCATCTGTTTGAGGCCGGTAATCCTCTTTGTGAGGTATTTCTGTGGCCTTTCCAGTTGTTGTCTATGTCTTGTGAGGTACATACCAAAAGGGGTGCTGTATTCTATAATGGGTCTAATGAGTGTTGAGTAGAGGGGAACAATTACCTCTTTTTTCCTGGATGAGAAACATTTTGTGATGAGGTGTGCAACGTAGAAGTATTTCCTGACTACTGTGGCGATGTGATTATCAAAGTAGAAACTACTTTCCACCTGTGTCCCAAGGTCTCTTATCACACTTTTGGTGTTAAGTAGACTACCACCTATGTGGTAACTCATGGGTATAGAGTTTTTACCAAAGGGGATGACAATGCACTTTTTGGCATTGAGCTTGAGATCGTGGCTTTACCATCAGGCATCTGTCTCAGTGAGACCCTTTTGTAGGATGTCCACATCGTTAGGAGTTTCAATTATGGCTCCTAGTTTGCAGTCATCTGCAAACTTCATTAGCCAAAGACCTTCTGTGTTAGCCTGTACTTCAGAAAAGTAGATACCAAACAGGAGAGGACCCAGGACTGAACCTACTTGTCACTGGTCTGAAGTCGGATTTGGAATCTGCTATTTTCACAGTGTGGGTTCTGTCAATGAGCCAGTTGGCAAACCGTCCTGTGACATAGGGATTTATACCTAGTTTAGTGAGTTTATCTATAATTCCAGAGTGGGGGGTGGTGTTAAAAGCCTTGACGAGATCTAGATAGGCTGTGTGAATCACATTACCCTCATCTACGGCTTTGGTGACTGCTTCAAAGAAGTCTGTCAGGTTTAGGAAACATGGTCTGCCTTTTACAAACCCGAACTGGGTGAGGTCCTGAGTTTAGAGATTACCAATGTCTTTGTTTATAAATTCCATGAATTAAGCTGCCAGATGCATAATTAAAAACAAAAGAAAACAACAACAAAAAACATAATAAGACTTCTATCAGCTGTTGCTCATTGTGTTAAAAATGTAAATGAATGGTGCATAGTCAATGACAGATTATGTGTACCTTGGGCCCTAAGCTGTTTTCAGACCATGAGCCATTCACCCAGGACACATTTTCTGGACCAAGCATAAATGCATGTGTTCTTTTGAGCCTGAAATTTTTGACACAGGCTATGGAAAAGATTATTACGGAATTAATAAATAAGAACATGGATAACCTTCAGACTCATAACCCAAGCCAGTTCTGATTCATCAAGGCCAGATCCTGCTTACTTAACCTAGTTGACTTCTTTGAGAAGATTACTGAACCAAGAATGAGGGAAAATCAGTACGTACCAGGTATCTAAACTTCACAAAGCCACTCAGCACCATCTCATACTCAAGACTAATATGTAATTCTCCTAGCTAAAAGTAAATCCCTATGTAACTCATTGGATAAGAACTGCCTCACAAATAGAACCCAGAAAAATTAGAGTAGATGGCTCTACCTCTTCCTAAAGACCTGTCACTAATGGTGTACTCGAGGGTTCAGTCCTTGGGCCACTCCTCTTTGGCAGTTACTTCTCAGAGGTTGAAGCAAATGTTAAATGTTTATGGCTGACCAAGTCTGCAGATGTAACTGTAAGCTTGGTGCTATCATAAACTCCATAAAAAACAGCAAAATCCACCAGGTAGGACTTTTCTGAAAGAGAAAACTGTTGTGAAAACCATGGACTAAAACTAAATGCTAGGAAATGTATAATTATATCCTTTGCCAAGCATGACTTCTGTAACATTCACATTGACAGAATACCCCTGAAAGTTGATACCGTAGTCAGGGATCTGGGAACCTATATCATAAATTTACTCTCCTTTGATTGCCACTTATCCACTATTAAAGGAAGTAATTCGTCATCACAGAGTTTATATCTAAAGGTATGACGTCCACGTTTGGGGAAGTAATAATTCTGCAGTACTCATCTCTCAACAGGCTGATAACTGAATATAATGTCCTGTTCAGTATGTACTATCCAGACACTTGTCACAACTGGAGTGACCACAGTGCTTTCTCACTAAAACAATCAAGGGCCTAAATCATATAAAATATGCAGAGCATCTTAAAGCCTTGCTCCTCTTCTAGGTATCATATAGGCTACTACTAAGAAGCGTGCTGTGGAACTGACTTCATTCCACATAAAGTAAAATACTTCTCTCACTCTATTCAAATGTAACTTGGATGAATGGATGGATAGGAAACTAGAAATTCAGCCCTGAATTAGCACCCATGTCCCTCATGGATAGGGCAAACAAATAAATGGCCCATCAAATCACAGTTTTATAAGCTGTTTAAAGTACACTGCTGTATCTGTATCTGTATATTTAAGTTTGTTTGTGGTAACATTTCATTCTGGACACTCTTTTACTGAGCTTTTAGATTAGGAGGACTTAGATTATTCATCTAGTGGTAGTAGGTGTTTACCTGTTCTGTCCAAGTTGGGAAGCACACAAAATGGTTCTAAGTGTAGTTGTTTACTGGCCAGATGGCTCAGTCAGTTTTCTACATTTCCAGTGCTGGTATAAATTTGGCACACTTTCACAGAGCTGCTTGCTGTGCCAGTGCCCTGTACAGACACAAATTTCTGGAAATATTGCTTATTTTCATTGTACTGTGATAGTTTACTATGCTAGTTACCTTATTATAGCACCCAACACTACAGAACATCTCATTTGGCACTGGGAAGCATCGCTGGTTAGGTTAGCTGCAGATTACACCATGTAAAACCCTTCCCTCATCCGATTACAGACACCCACCAGTTCTATGCTTTCAAGTACACATTAGGACATGAAACCATGGGTGGGCACTTTCCTGCTATCTCTGTATCCAGCTTGGTGGACATGGGTATTCTGAGGCAATGTAACAATTACCTTATGTACATTGACAGTCACTTAATTGGTGAACAGACAAATACAGTATGTGAGAGATGTAGTTACACATTGACACTGGACTAGACTCTCACATACAAACACAAAACGCAACAAACAGGTTGTCTGCAATTCACACACCTCACTCACTGTACCTGCAAAGAACCACACACATCGACCCACATATGCAGATGTGCTGCCATGTAACCTAACCAAACCTCAAAAGCCTCTCAGACACAGTCCTCTGAAACTCTTCATGTACACAAACAAGACAATTCCCATCACAGCACATAAAGCCACATCTCATTGTACCTCAGCTAACAAGCCCATAAGGCTAAACACTCCACAACCAAATATTCTGGTCATAGGAGATGAGCCTAAATATTCTACAACCAAATATTTTGGTCGTAGGAGACTATGTCAGTCTTACCAGGCTGGATAAGAGGAAGGTTACAGTTAGATTCTTGTCAGGGGGCAGGATTCGCCAGATCATGCAAGCACTCAGGCCAGTTACCCCTAAGTACCAATATGACTCACTCATAGTCCATATGGGTGTGAATGACCTGAGATGCACCTCCTTGCACTATATGAAGAGAGACATGATTGAGCTCTCAGAATGTGTGCCACAGGAAGGTATGAACCTAGCAGTGTGTAGCATTCTACTGTCTGCAAGGATGATGCTACAATGCCAGCAGAAAAATTATCAACTTTAACAACTGGCTTAGTTACTGGTGTCATTCCAAAGGGGTTCAATACTTGTCATCCTGGGAGGACACAGTTGATAGGCCACACTGCTTTGTCAAGGATGGTCCTCACCTGTCTCCTCTAGGCTTTTGGATATTGGCCAAAACATTATCCAACCCTATAGTGCTTTTTTTAGGCATTGTCAAACAGACAAATGTTCCAACATAACAAAGCTAAAGTTGTTACTGCTTGATGCTAGAAGCCTCAACAAGCAACTGCACTCCCTGGAAGCTTTCCTCACCCTGGAGAATGCTGACATCTGTGCAGTTACTGAAACATGGTTCAAAGTCATGGACAGCACTCCAGCAGTGCATGGCTATAATGCCTTTCATACATTCTGACCACCCATGGACCATGAAAGAGCAAAAGGCGGAGTTGTATCTATCTACATAAGGGATAAGCATGCCTCAAGGCTGGTCAAACAATATGACATGCTTGAGCTACTCCATGTCCAACTAATGATGGGAAAAATCCATGATCATATCCTTGCTAGCTACAGGTCCCCCACAATAAACCAGGAAACCCATATATCATGCCTGATTTTACTAGAATCACTCACCATCCAGCCCAATACCATACTCATGGGTGATGTTAACTACCCCTCCTATAATTGTGAGGCATACATGACCATTAACATGCAGGCCTAAAGATTTCTTGACATTGTAAATTTAAATGCCCTGTAACAGCTAGTCTGCACTCCCACTAGGGGAACAAATATACTAATTCTGGTACTCACAAATATGGGATAGTGCTGCACCCCCCCTCCCCCCAATGTGATGTCCTCACTAGTAAAATCAGATCACAAAGTCGTCTCCCTTGAAATAAAGGTAAAACTAGTCCCACCACCTAACCCCAAAAACTTCTGTAAGGTAAATTACCCCCTATTAAGGGACAGCATATCCAGTTTTCAGGTCCCCCCAAGTACAGAAAACACAGAAACCTGTGTAGAGGCATATACAAAAGTTCTGTATGACCATATAAACAACTGCATAGAAATGGTAATAACAGACCAAAATAAACCCAGGTCAAACTGAAAAAATAAGACAACTTGCTGGATCCCTGGTATTAATAGGTTGTACAACAAAAGAAAAAAATGCTGTTGAGAGGTAAGAGGGATTGCCCACAACAAAGAAATAAATCCCTCATGTAGTTTAAACAAACAAATTAGGGAATAAGTCAAGTCTCTGAAAGCAGACTTTGTCGTAAAAATAGCCTCCAAAGCTAAGAATAACCAAAGGGCATTTTTCAGTTATGTCCGCGATGTTAAGGACAACACCCAGCAATGTGTGGAATTAGTTGTAGATGGCATACCCTATACTCAGTCAGAAGATATAACAAATTTGCTGGCTGACAAATTCAGTTCAAATTTCACTTCCCCATCACTGCCAGTTCTCCCCCAAGAAATACCCTCCACCACTCTACCTCCTGTTATCACCAAAGAACAGGTTGCCACTGCATTCTCTAAAGCTAAAAACATGGCTACAGAGGGGTTTGACAATATATCAGGTTGCCTCTTAAACAGCTTAAATCAGGACTTATCAAGTCCATTAGGATCTCTATTTAACCACAGCCTCCAGACTGGCTTTGTCCCAGTACAGTGGATGACAGCAACAGTCATCCCTCTACATAAAGGAGGACCATCTACTGAACTGGGAAATTACAGAGCCATAAGTTTGACTACTCTTATATGTAAGGACATGGAAAGAATAATTATGGCTCAGATAAATAATGACACAGGAGACCTCCAAACAGTGTACCCCACCCAATTCAGCTTTGTCAAGGGCAGGTCATGCCTACTGAATTTGTTGGATTTCTTTGAGAAATTCACTAAGGCCATAGATGAAGATAAAACACTACATACCACCTAACTTGACCTGGTCAAGTAATTTGACACAATTCCCCCCATTAAGTATTATAAATAAACTCACAAAACTGGGCATAAATCCCTGTGTCACCAGATGGATAGGCAATTGGTTCATGGACAGGCAACATATGGTTAAAGTGGGTGAATCCAGATCTAGCAAGAAGCCAGTTACTAGTGGTGTGCAACAGGACTCAGTACTGGGACCACTCCTGTTTGGTATTTATGTCTCTGATGTCAAGGCTAATGTGGAAGGCCGACTGCAAGCTGTTGAGAATCACTGAATCCTCTAGCAATATGAATATCCTTCTCTAGGGTCTAGATCAGACAAATGATTGGTGCCAGAACTATGTCCTAAAACTAAATGCAAAAAATGCAGTATCATACCCTTTGGGAAGTCAAATACCCCTGCAAATTACAACATCAGTAGCACACGCCTTAGAATAGACTCAAAGGTGAGAGATCTAGGCACACAGATAGATAGTAGCCTGGACTTTGACCATCATGTGTCCACAGTGGTGAGGAAATCCTTTTATGTGGCACAACTTATAAATAAAGGTGTGGCATTGAGATCAAAGAAAATTATAGTACTGCTGTACTCAGCCCTCATTAGACCAATAATCAAGTACAGTGTGCCATTTGGCATGGACTTGACTAGGCAATTACAGCAGCTGGACTGACCTCACTGGTTCTGCAGAAAGAAAATATAGGGTGTAAACAACATGAACTGTGTGGATAGACTACAAGCCCTATCCCTTTCCTCTATCCCCTACTGACTATTAAGGGGTGACCTGTGCCTGACCTACAAGATGCTCGCAAATCCAGCCCTGAGGCAGCTGCTACACATCCACAAGTCAAACAGCACAAGGGCCACTCAATCTAGGGATCTAAATTCAGTCAGTGACTCAAACAAAACATGCTGGAGAGACAGATATGTGTCTCAGAGACTGTCCCTTCTTTGGAACAGGCTTCCTAGTCACATTAAGCAGAGCCTTTCCTTGACCCAGAGTTTGGATCAATGGATGGGGAATAGCAATTTCATACCTGGTGGTAGTGTCTATTTCCCTTATGGATGGGGCAGTTTGTAAGATACTCAATGCAAAGGCACAAATCCATGCCATCTTCTTACCCTCAGGGGCCATACACTGGGTAAATATTGGGTTATATTGTCTAGGCTTAGAAGGGTCCTTAAGCAATTAGCCTAGTAATCTCCTATGATAGCCATGTTTTGCCTACTTCTGTATTATTCATATGCAAAATATAATGGCTAAAGACTAGCATGGAATGTAAGGCTAGGCTTCTTAAGATCCTCACAGATAAATAGCCTAGTAAGTACTTATAAACCTATGAACTCACCTGCCTGATTATTTTAAATTATGTTTCTTGTTTAATACAGCAGCATTTGTTAGTGTGTGCTTTGAATTTGTAGTTTTGAACATTTTTTTCCAGTAAGCAGTGAAACAAAATGCATCAATCAATAATGACAAAAGGACCAGTCATAAAAAGGCCACTCAGACTGCTATCATTACAATTCACAAATATCCATACTGATCTACAATACAGTGCTTGCTGCCTTTGAAGAATGAATGGCCTGTATTGTATTAAAAATGTGATGTGTTGATAATATTACCATAACATTTCCCGAACGAGATCAGCTGTGCAATAGAGAATGGCTGGCAACAAACAACCACAGGTTCATAGCAAAAATATATTACTAAATGGAATATGTTTAGAATGGATTACACAAGCCAGGCCTATTAATCATTTAAATAATTTTTCATTATAGTGAATAAAACAAAACAATTAAAGACAATATAAATGCTGCAGGACATGCACCTCTCATTTTTGGCCTTTCTATGTCTTCCCTGTCATTAAGAATAGCCATCATTCCAAGAATAAAAGGAATAGAAATCTATGACCAGTACATATCTAAAATAATGATTTTTGCTGATGATATTTTATTAACCCTATCAAACTCCAGAGAGTCATTAGGAGAGCTAGAAGAAGTAATGGAGAAATTTTATAAGATTTCAGGTCTACACTTTAATAGATTAAAAATCAAAATTTATGTTTTTAAATAAAAAAAGACCTACAAGTTACAGATAAATCCATCATAGGAAAACAAGAACTTACGCTAAATTATTTAGGAATAGTGTTATGCAAAAATATAAACAAAACAATATTAATAAATTATAAAAACATTATTGAAACAATAAAAATATATATAGAAAAGTGGAACAAAATTATATTAACTTTTGAAGACAGACTGCAAGAAATAAAAATGGTCTTATTGCCAAAATACTATATGCAGAATTAGCAATACAGCTAATTCCTGAAAGATGCATTCTTAAAGAAATAAACTCATGTTTAATAAAATTATTATGGTATCCCAAAAAGAATAGAGTAGCTCTAACTCATCACATTAGACCCTGGAAACAAGGAGGATTGAACTTCCCAGAAATAGAAGTGTATATATAAAAGCATCTGTGCTTAAAACTACAATAGACTGGATAAACCCAAATTATTTTGCCAACTGGAAAGTATTAACAATGGCTGTATTAACAAATGAATTTAATCTGTTAAAAAATGTTTTAATAGTAGACAAATCAAACAAAACCTGGTACATACTATGCATAAGTATACAATATAATATAACAAAACCTTCTAAAACAATACTGATTAATCATTACATCATTTCCTTTAGGAAACTTATCAATGCAAACATAGATCTCAAACTTTGGTTTGACCTTTTAACCCCATTTACCATCACTAAGAACTTTCCTCACAAAATATATAGGCAAACAATAACCTCCTGGGAACAACATGGATTCTTATGCTGGTTTCAATGTGTAAATAAATTAAATGTTTTAGATATATACATATGATAAAAACTGCTTACAATATTTCATTACAGGACTGGTTAAACTTACAAAGCATTCTAATGTACACTCAAGATTTATGCAGATTAATTAATAATTCTTCATTTAAAGATATTCCAAATCTAATACGTTTGCTGTATGAATTTATATATAATAGTTGTGAAAAGAAAAATTCCATTTCAAATCTATATAGAGTTTATAACATATAAAACAATTCCCAAACCATCATACTGGCAGTTCTTAACAAAAGGTCAGTGCAGTTAAAAGAAGAAATTAAAAGTAACATCTTACTATCAGTTAATTGCACCTCTAACACACAGTACTGGAAAATATTTAACTGGAAATACTTACGTAGAGCATTTTTAACACCAGATAGAATTAAAAAGATTAGTACTACTAAAAATAGTTTTAGCTGGAGGTGTGAAAAGTCAAATAAAGCAGACTGGATTCATATTTTTTATGAATGTAATAAAATGAAATCATATTGGAATGGAATCAATCATTTTTTACAAGCTTTATTTAATGAATCCTTTACCTTAACTAAAGTATTGATAACACTAAATGTAAATGAAGGTCCCTACCTGAATAAAACAAATACGTATTTGTTATGGACAATACTTGCTATTTCTAGGAAATGCGTAACCAGAAGGTGGAATTCAAATACACCCCCGACCTTGGAAGAATTCTACACTTTACTGAAGACAACTGCATTGATAGAAATAAAAATCAAAGAACTACAAATCTATCCCAGGCCATTAGTAAATAATCCTTGGAAAAAAATTATATCTTTGTTGGACACTCTGCAATAATCAATATTGTATCTCTGATAACTGATCTGTTAATTCTATATTTAATAACATACAGTGTATATAATTGAAAGTCAGACTATTGTAAATATTGTATATAGTTGTTTAAAATGGTATTTAAAATATTATGTAGATGTTATTTTAATTGAAAATAAAACAAATATTTGAGAAAAAAAAAAGAATAGCTATCATGTCTGACATGCGTATAGGTTTGACTTACCTGAATGGCTGATAATGCCGTATTGTTACAGTATGTATCTCCACTCAACAGAGCTAGATCGTGTTCAAATTGCACGCTATGCAGGGTAATGAACCAAGTCACCACCAGCCATACCAATATCCCATTACTTGGACCGTCTCTCCACAATTACTTTAAAACACTGTTCAAACCTGACAGTTTGAATACTAATTTCTTCTTTACTTTTACAATAATTACAAAGATATAGATTTCATTTAAAACTTTTATTTCAAACTTTACAGAAAAAACATACAGAGATTTTTTTAAACAAAAACAAGTACTCACACTGAAAGCAGATATAGTATGTGAAACAACTTTGCTTCCGTTGAAACTCACATTTAGTGAAAATGCATCAAACAACCCATTAAACCACAAGAGAAGTGTTGGGATTCATAATCGCATAGCGTGTAGCGAAGTGCTAATTAGCTACTATGTGAAGGGAACTGCAATTCAATGGACAAATGTATAACACATTTGCTGACGGCCTGGGACAGCCCACTGGACATGAGTCCCTTTTGAAGAGCAGACCAGGAGTACCATCTTGTGAATTCACTTGGTTAGAGTAACACAGAAGACAAACAAAGGCTCAGGGACCTAAACTCTGTACTGTAAGAAGCAGCTGTTTAAAAGCTCATAGCTTTACTCATCTACACTAAGTGCTAGACAAAGCATTGTAGCCCAATCTGCATGCCTGCAAAAAACAAGATAAATTAAAAACAATGCATTCATAGTTAAAATATTAACTAAATATTTGCAGTGTCAGCATTCAGCAAAACAAAGAAACCAAGGATGATACTCAGAGAACGTGGCTCAAACGATGATGTTCCTGTTTACTGCAGTCAATTTCCCTTCTTTACACCATACCTATGTACTCTTGTGTATAGGTATTTGCTAGGCTTGCCACCCACAGATCTCTTGAGGAGCTTAGCCCAAATGTTCAGTTGGCCCATAGCATTACCTGGTTAAGTGACTTGCTTACTGTAACATAACAGGCAAATAAGAGGTGGAGGGAATCAAACCCTATAGCAGAGGAACTATAATTCATAGCTTTAACCCTCTACACCAACTGCCAGACTAAAGTACAAAAAGGGAAATTATTAAATTATTGTTTAATTGTTTTTTTAAGTTAATGGGACCCCCTGAATCTGTGGGCATCAGGTGCCTGTCTGTTTTGCCCCTATTATTATTGGCCACTATGCATAGTGCAGCAACACTGACTTCTGTTAAATTTTATTTTAATTGCTTAATTGCAATAAGCATTAGTCAAAACAGACTGAGGGGAAGGGCCCACAAGAGAGCCCCATCTTAGTTGGTGGTGACACAGGGCTGTAGACGTGTGTGGGAGTGGGTGGGAAGATGGACTTACAAGACTCTACGAATGAGCAGCATAGCAGGTTTCAAACCCACTGAAAGAACAGCACTGCAGGTGCTGGGAATCAGAGTTGCAGGACAGCAACAGTGTTCATCATGGCCATCTGTGTATCTAGTAACAGCACGGCACTGAAAATCATCCACTGTCATTATGTATGACAGTATTAATTCTTAAATACTTAGACCCATGAGGAACAATTGCATCTTGTCAGGAGTGATTTAGGAAGAATATTTTATTAAATGGCTTGCTGACAGTTAATTAGCATGCAATCACTGACAGAAGGAATCAGTCCCTGGACTAGAGGACAGAGCTCATTAGCAGCTCTGTGCTGTACAGCTACACAGGAGAGGTAAGGTTATGCTGCAGTACACATGGAGGTTACACATTTACACTAAGGGTGCATGGCAGACAGCATTCTGTGTCCTTTTTCTAAATAGCGAGGCTTATGTTATTATGCTGGAAGTGCACAACAAGGCAGGTACTGTACCATATGTTGACATTGTGTCTCTGCATCCACACAGGCTTTTATTTTTGAGCATAGCTTTCCAGCATTCCATGCAGGTAGTGGGTGTACACAGGGTGGATAATTATTACAAGACTTATACATAAGAAGGTACAATGTATTTTATAAAGTTTATGATCTGGGTCACATTCTGTACACATTCCTGCAATCTACTGCTTTTTTATGATTTATTTAGGCTTCATAATCTGTGACTTATGTTGCAAAAACAGACAGTCTTTCCATATTACTGGTCCTTATTGGAATATAGTGCTGTCACTTTAGATCAGTGATGCACCTAAGAGCAGTTATGGTGCTGCTTTGGTGGTGCATCAGTGAAAACGCTGTACAGGAACCCTGCAGACGACCTGATCTAGCATGCATAAACGTGCCCACAGGTATATATGCTTGTGTATGTGTGTGTACATGAGTGTGTGTGTGCACGCACAAGAGTGTTTGTGTGTGTGTGTGTGTGTGTGTGTGTGTGTGTGTGTGTGTGTGTGTGTCTGTGTGTGTCCTTATGTGCACATCTGTGTGCGTGTACGCGAGTGTGTGTGCATGTATGTGTACGGGAAGACTGGGGAGTTTGACCCTAGAATGAGAAGTTCTGCTTCTGTAGCAGTACAGTATAAGCTGTAATCTTTTGTTTTCTGTGTTCTATAAGATTTCTGTATCCCTATGGAATTGTAATTAAATAAATAAATGGAAGGCAGAAGGATGTTGATGACTACAGCTTGCATCTGAAAGTTTGTGTACTAACTGGCTGTGTATATTTAAGTATACACTACTGAGCTGAGTACATAAGGCAATTAATGAACAAGCAGTACAGGGAATGATTCTGGAGACACAAACACATATCATTGTTTTATTTTAGTTTATTTTGACACATGAGTAAATTCAATCACGGGGTCTTTTTCAGTTATGGTAAAAAGAAGAAAATGCAAGTAATGTTTTTAAAACAACATTAGAATTGTATTCACATTTTAAAAAAAATTCAGAGAGTACCATTTCTGGATGACTGTATAGGGGTCTAAAACTGAAATATGGAAATCAGAAGTATGTAGGTTCTTAATAAAGAATTAATGTGGGACAGCTTCTCGGCTGAATTGTTTCAGAAATGAGAGAGCAATATATTGTTTAATAGCAAGCATGCTTATTTTGTATAATGCCGTACAGTTTTGTTCCAGTATTTGAGACATCACTGCGAATCTGCAGATCATATTCATTGCCACTTGAACTCTGTGGCAGTTACCAGCAGAACCTACTGTAATTAAAAAGCCCCCACCCCCTTTGGGGGTAATTCCACAGCCTGCTGTGTACATTGCCAAACCTTTCTAGACTGCCAAATGGCATAGACTCTGTTTTATTGAAATATTTAGTAAGGCCAGGTTTATTGAATGGCATTGTAAATCTTTCTCTGATCATGAGGTTTTGTTAAATGAATCAGGTGAAATGGTAGAGACCAGATGTCAATGACATCTGTATTAAATAGTGCCAGGGGTGCCAGGGATGGTCATTTCAAGTGTATCATTGAGGGTACTAAATAAGTGATGGTACTAAATCCCATTGGACCCAAAACTGATACTTAAAGAATCCTTATGGTATTTGTAACTAGGTATAAGAAGAGATCTCATTGAGCTGTACCAGAATTATGTGGTATTAATGTAGCTATGAAGCCAGCAAATTGGGGATTGGGGCACTGACTCCAAGCTGAAAAAGTAATCTTGGGTAGTGAACTAAATCAGAAGCGTTTGGTAAATCCACATATGCTACACCAGTTAATTTTCCATCAGCTGTATTATCAGTTTTCCTTTGACATTAACATTACTACACAGAATATAAGACTGGTTGTTAAGGTACAATGTCCTTTGCGCAAGACGTGCTAGTTTTGTAAAAAAAAAAAAAAAAAAAAAAAAAAAAGCTCATAACAGCTCAGGTAGGTTTTTAGCTGTCAAGCTGCTGCCTTTTCCCGTATTTTTTGAACGTATCAACAATGGCGAGATTGTTCTGTTACCGTTAACCTGCTCTCTTGTCCATTATTTTGAACAAGACTACAGTGACTGTTTGCTAGAGAGCAGGAAGGTGCCTAATAGTGACAGGTTTATAATCTGTTTGAATAATATGGCTATAAATGAATTACCTACCTTAAAAACATTACTGCAGGTGCAGCAGAACCTACTGCACTCAACACTGTCAGCTTTTCAGCCATTTGCTTAGTTCCTCTGTAAAGGTGGAAATTAAAGCAGAGGAATAAGCTCTTGGAGGCACCCTGTAGGTTTAGCAATGATAATATTCAGAGAAGTTATTTCTGGGATTGTGTGTTCAGTGTATTTTTCAGTAGTATCTTAATGGCAGTATTAATTGTCCGTATTTCAAGCTGTTCCATCTGGATTTCTGATCTTATCACAGAAGTTTCTAGAATTACCTATTAACCTGGTGTACTAGTTTTTTAGATGTCATTTCTAACATATGTATATCTATATATCTATGTATATATATTTTCTGTATTTGTTTCTGATATTAGAAGAACATATTCATAGGTGTCAAGTATTTCAAAGGTAGCCTAGGCAGACATTTTGATTTCAAGTTTCCTCTTAACCTTGGGACATAGCAAATGGGATAAACTTTGGCTAACTGTGCTCCTTGCTCTAGGGTAGTATCTCTGTTGTAGAGGTACTAGAGTTTTATGCAAATACTGCATAGGAATGAGCCAGTCATTTCATATAGTAATCTAAAGCCTGTCTTTATTATATCAGGAAGTAGAGGTGACACCTCATTTTACTGGAGTGACCCAAAGGTGGCTACGATGACAGCAGTGCCACCGGCTTGTGGCCTTTTAGTGTAGAAGCAAGTGTAGATGAAACTGATAATACTGTGCCAGGCTACATAATATGAAAAAATATAAACCAATGAGATTAAATGGATATTTTAGATGCATACTCAATGCAGTACATTTCAGTTAAGGCAGATTAAAAAAACTGCAAATGCTATTTCTTTCATGCACCAAACACATACTCTTATTATAACAATTTATTGCTGACATCTGAAGGCATTTTAGAAATATTACTTGACTAAGATAGCCATAAAATGGTGCAGAATATTTCCCTTACTATTTATGATGACATATTTCAAACATGAGTTATACTGCAGAATATATCCCTTACTATTTATGATGGCAAATTTCAAACATAAGCTTTAATGTATATTACATTAACATAGAAACATTCACACTGGGACTTTTCTTGCACTGTGATTAAGCTATTTGCATGATTTCACTTGTAGGACAGTAATAATTTAATGTCATCTATGTTTGAGAATTGGTAGCTTGGATAATTTATAATTATTAGTGTAAAAGCTCTACGAACAACTGGAAGCTTATTAAAATAACATTGTCAATAGCAATGTCTTAATGTATTTGTACTGATATTCATTACCACTGTGTATGTACATTTTATAAAAGCCAGCTATTGATAATTAAATAACTTGAAATATCAAATGTAAACATTTCCATATATTTTTAAAATATTTTATTATAAATTTTGAAAAATACTCATAGCTGGCTTTAGGCACCAATGAACCCTGTAGTGACTGGACGCCCCCTGGTCGTGGAGAGCCCTCAATCAAGGAAGGTTGTCTTATTTTAATATTTAGAATAACTCTGATAATGAAAATGAACAAGGTAAGCACTAGAGATCAGCAGCCCATATTGAATGAACTCAATACATAAATGGGATTATAAGAAGAGCTGATGCTTCCAATCTTCAGGAATATTTTTCTCTTTGAGGGAGTTTTGTAAGTATTGCAGAACAACAGATACTATAACTCTCAACCTCGTTGCTCAAGATAAAGCCAAAAATAATAACAGAATAAAGTCTCAAAATCAGGAGGAGGTATTAAATATTATTCTAATTCACTTAATTTAATAGAATAACACATCTTGCATCGGCATGCATTTTTGGACCATAAGATGTATAAAACCCTAATGTCTTGCTACATAAACCCAAACATAAAATTACTGTTCAATCTCAGCCTTACTACAGGATATGTGCCCAAAGAGTGGCATACAGCAACAGTGGTCCCTCTCCATAAAGGTGGTGCCTCAACGGATCCTGGAAACTATCGCCCCATAAGCCTGACTAGCTTGGTCTGCAAAGCTATGGAAAGGATCATCATGGACCTCATAAATAAAGATATTGGGGACCTACAGACACTGGATCCTACCCAGTTCGGCTTTGTTAAGGGCAGATCCTGCCTCTTAAACCTGGTTGATTTCTTTGAAACAGTCACCAAGGCCATTGACGAGGGGAAGGTGGTCCACACAGCCTACCTGGACCTCGCAAAAGTCTTCGATATAATACCCCACTCGGGCATTATAGATAAGCTCACCAGCTTAAATATAAACCCCTATGTCACTAGATGGATTGCAAACTGGCTCAAGGACAGAACCCACAAGGTTAGAATTGCTGGAGCCATGTCAGACTCCAAACCAGTTACAAGTGGTGTCCCACAAGGCTCAGTCCTGGGACCTCTCTTGTTTGGTATATATTTCTTGGAGGTACAGGCCAACACAGTAGGACTGTGGCTGACCAAGTTCGCAGATGACTGCAAACTGGGCGCCATAATCGACTCTCCAGCCGACACAAGCATCCTCCAAAAGGGCCTCATAGAAACAGACAACTGGTGCCAGAGCCATGGCCTCAAGCTAAATGCCAAAAAGTTTATAGTCATCCCCTTTGGCAAAAACAAAGTGCCCACAAATTACCACATAGGTGATAATCCATTAAGTACAGAAGAAGTAATTAGGGACCTGGGGACCCAAGTTGATAGCAATCTCTCATTTGACAACCACGTGGCCAAAGTGGTTAGAAAAACATTTTATATAGCCCACCTAATCATGAAGGGATTCACATCTAGATCAGGGGAGGTCATCGTGCCTCTTTACTCATCCCTCATCAGGCCCATAATTGAGTACAATGCCCCTTTTGGGATGTACCTTACCAGACACCTGCAGCAACTGGAAAGACCCCAAAAGTACCTCACCAAGAGGATCAAAGGGCTCAAACAGATGCCATATGCTGCTCGGTTAAAGAAACTCCAGCTCTACTCAGTGGCATACCACCTCTTCAGAGGCGATCTGTGCCTGACGTATAAAGCCATGTCCAACCCGGAATTAATGGACATGCTGCACCTCAGAAAATCCAAATCCCATCGAGCTACGTGCTTGAGAGACTTGAACCTCAGCACTGAAATAAATAGGACATGCTGGAGGTACAGATTCATAACCCAGAGGCTCCCTTCACTCTGGAATAAAATCCCAGTCCAGGTTAGGCAGAGTCCCTCATTGACTCTCTTCAAGAGGAATCTTGATGAGTGGATGGGAGATCGTAGGTTTACCCCGGGTATCACTTCTGTGTCACTGTTAGACAGAGGCACAGTATACTAACCTCGAAAAAGGGCATAGCAAAATAAATTTAAAATGGGTGGCGAAAGCCAAACACATTCTGGCTAGGCTTATAAATGCCCTAGGGCAGATAGCCTAGTATGAACCTATGAACCTATATTTACCAGCAATTCCAAGTTTTTACAAGGGACAGAACGAAATTATGAGGCAAAATTAAGGACAGTCTGTGAAATCAGGGACAGTGACAGGAATGCGTTACTCCTCAATGAGGTAAGTAAAAAGGACTTACACCTGTTGCTGTTTGATGACTGCTAAGCAATAGTCACTGATCTAGTGTGGTAGTACCAGAGTTGCACAATGTATTCCTATTTACTGAAATAAGTGCAAAACTAGTATAGCTATGGCTTAAGCTTGTGTGTGTGTGTGTGTGTGTGTGTGTGTGTGTGTGTGTGTGTGTGTGTGTGTGTGTGTGTGCATGTGTGTGTGCAATCTATTTCATTTTACTGAATAACCAGATTGTCGAAACCACTAGGGTTGATAAGTTACATAAAACCAAACACCTGCAAACAACACAAACAAATGTTTTTGCAGGGGGTAAGTCCCCCTGCACACTCCCTGCTAATTGTTTATACCAACTCACAGATAGCACTACAGTGGGGAAAAATGGCAAATTCCCCAGTCCCCACTGTACCACAATCTCAGTGAAATGGTTTAAGTAACTAAATTGTTGACCACATGGGTTTCGATAACCTAGTTCTTTAATGAAATGCAATAGACCCTAGAGTGTGTGTGTGTGTGTGTGTGTGTGTGTGTGTGTGTGTGTGTGTGTGTGTGTGTGTGTGTGTGTAAGTAAAAATATCACTTAATTTTATATGTGCACACATCAAATAATACTGGGACACATGCATTACTCTTCTGGGTAGCAACTAAGAAACGAGAGAGTTTACCTTGTTGGAGAACAACAAATGAAAAAAAAAACACAAGACACAGTCCAGAAAGTCCCAAAACTGTGAAAGGAGTTGGAAATTAGAACTCCATAGCTGATAAACAGTAAATTATAAACCACAACTGAAAAATTTTTTTAGCAATACATAAGTTTAATCACAAAAAGTTAAGTGCTTTTGTCCCGTTTACTATAGGGGCTTCTTCAGAACTAAAAACTCTTATAATTAAAAACTCTTGTAACTGCAAATAGTGTAATTAATTAAAAAAGTCACATGACATCTTAATTAATAAATCATCCTGAGCAGCTTAAAGTTATGTTACATCATTTTTATAAAGCTAAATATTGTAATAAGTAGATAGTAGAAAACTATTAAATCATAAAGCTACCACTGACCAAGATATAATCAAGTATTGTTTAATATTGACAGAACAAATATAAATAAGAATGTATGTAGATATACACAAAAGTATTTAAAGACAGGATGGTAAAGCTTTGCTGCCCTTAATTTAAGTGCACTATTAAGGGACACCATGTCAATCAAGCCTGGGTAGCTATTAGCATCCAATCTTATCTGCCATATAAGCTCACAAAACTCTAATTTATTTTCCCAAGCACCACTCCTAGGGTTAAGGGAACCTGTTCTAAAACAAAAGTGCCTTGGTGTTTTATGGTTATTTATTGTTCTCCACCAAGGTATATTCTCTCGTTTCTGGTCAGTAATAGCTTTGTGATTTAATAGTTTTCTATCATCTACTTGTTACAATATTTAGTTTTGAAAAAAAATGATGTAATATTCTGCTCAGACTGATTAAGATGTAATGTGATTTTTTTTAATTACTTACACTGTTTTTACCCTGCAGTTGGAAGAGTTTTTAGTTCTGAAGCAGTCCCTATACCAAACAGGACGAACGCACTTAACTTTTTGTGATTAAACTGATTTGTTGATAAAGCTTTTTCAGCTGTGGATTCAGTTTACTGGTTTTCAGCTGTAGAGTTCTAATTTCTAACTCCTTTCACAGTTTTGGGGTTTTGTGGATAATACCTTGGTGTCTTCTGGGTAGCAGTAAAACATGTAGTTAACAAGTAATTGTATTTCAAATATAAGGCACGAAATGGCTTTTGGAGTCTGGTAGTCCCCATTCCCCAGGCCTTATAAATGGATTTTGACATGCTGTTCTCTGCTTTCAACTGCACCCTTTCTAAAACAAGCCCTGCTCAGATGTGTTTGTGTGTGCAGTAGGCTGTTGTGGGTTATTTGGGGAGTTGGGGACTGTGTCATCATTACGTCTGTAGTTTTCATCATAGTCAAACCTCAGAGGTCATTAAAGCTTGTGTTTGGACAGTATGGTCATTGTTCCCTGCTTCCCTGCTTTTCTCACAGACTTCAGGTATACAAAGAAAGCTACTGTAGCTCATATAGGGGCAGTGCACTATCTGAGAGCAACAAAGTGGAATACATTACTGTAATAATTTTTTTTTAACTTTCCTCACAATCACACATCAGGCATGTATACAGGTAAGTGCCCTTGGGAGTTAGGGGTGAGGAGGCATGGTATGTATATGTATAACAGCAGTCACTTGAAATATATGACTGCGGCCATTTGAACCTCTGCCTTCATCTCAATCTAACACAAGAGGGATGAACAGGAACTGACTGTCTTTTTTAGAGAGGTTAGAGAAGTAGACTGTATTCCTGGGTAGGATGTGTGTATCCTCATAACAATTGGCTTGTTAGTTTATTGGGAACAACTGTTTTGTCAGCTTCGAACTTTAAACCTTGGGCACAACTTATGTTTTCCTTAAAAGGAAAACAAATGTGCCAAATTCTCATTTACTCATGATTTTTGTTTAGGCGACCATTGGATTAAAAGGTTGGGAAAATGCTCTAAAATGCATTCCAGACACTATGGCTTTTGAGAGCCTTGGCTTAATTTAGATATTTTCTGAATGGTTATTACTGTGCTGTCTTGGTCAAGAAAGGTGTGTTGAAGTGATGCAAGGAAAACTAAAGCTGAACCACAATACTAAATTTATTTCCATAATCATGCCATCATTGGATGAAAAGAGTGCATAAAAGAAAAAAAAACTTTAAAATGTACTTCAGAGCATCTGGAAAGTTATGGCTTCTTGAAACAGGTGAAGATTAAAGCCTAATGTGAGAAAAGGGCAAAAAAAATATGTGCATGGTGTGAGGAGCCGAAGATGGGGGGAGGGTTCAGAGGTTTGCACTGGAAGATATGTGAGTGGGGGTGGGGGGTGGGGGGTGATACATTAGGCAGTGCCTAGGGTGTCATTTCACCTAAGTCTAGCCCTGTAAATAGAGTTGTTGTAATGTATCACTGTTGCAACTAAGTGCGACTAACTGTGAATGTCTCTTTGTGAGATGGGACAACATAGTGTGGTACACAGGCCTGTCATAATGTAAGTACACTGTAGCTACGGGTCAGTCTGTGTGTACTACTCCTAAAACTTTGCAACATGAACTAAAAGATTGCTTAGGAGGGGAAGTAGTGACAAGGTAATACTTAGACTTGTAGTGCCCAGTGGGGCCCCAACTTGACATTTGCTGGGGGCCCTCAAAACGCTAACGCAGGCCCTGAAAATACAATATCACAGCTACAATGGCTGTTTAAAGAAACTCGGTTCAGTAAACTCAGTTCAGTAACTCTTAACTGTTTTTATTTTCTGAACATCATCATTAATAGATAACCATTTGCCTTTCACAGAAAAGTATTGTCAGTCAAAATACATTTGCAAGTAATATTTAAATGTTTCCTGCTGTTACATGTCATGTGAGGAGTTTGGGTATTACATATTCTTAGACATCCATATTATTATACTGAGGGTCACAGGGAACCAAGATCATTTCCCAGTATGCAGCAGACATAAGGCATAGAACCCATCCAAGGCACAATACTGGTCTATTATACGACATACATATAACTCTATACATGTGTGCACATATGTATAACTCTATACACGTGTGCACAAAACACACACACACACACACACACACACACACACACACACACACACACACACACACACACACACACACACACACACACACACACACAAAATCCAGTGCCATTGAATCACACTCATATTGGTGGTAGGTTTAGAGGATTAGTAGTTTTAGTTAACAGTTTATGTGTTTGGTGTATGGAAGGAGGCAAGGACACTTGTCAAAAATCATGTATGCACAGTGAAGACGTTCTGACTCCACACAGAAATCATTCTATGCAGGATCCAAACCAAAGCGCCAAGTGTTGTGAATCAGCAATTCTAACTGCACCATTGCCACACTGAATGTAGGTATTTGTTTGGAATTTCTGACACTAAGCACCTTTAAATACCACACAGGTATGCATTATACATCTATGTCTGCAATGCTTAAATTTTTAGATCCTAGTTTGAAATATGTTGTTTATCTGCCAGTTGTTACTGTAGCTGCTATGGAAGAGGTTGCTGGCTTAAAGTAGGCAGGGGCTACTGTTCGGTAAGGAATTAAAAGCACTTAGTAAAGCATTTGAAAAGATATACAGTCTGTTTCACATTTGTGTATCTACTTCTTTTACAAAGAGGGGCATTTCATTTGGACACGTTTTGAATGAGGCTTGCAGGGCTGAAATAATGAACTGTTAAGTGCTACCCATCATGCATAACATCCATGATATGACATTTGTCAACCGTAAGTAGTTTTACCTATAGAGTTTTAACTCCATATGTAGGGACTGCACTGCGTTTCATCTTATAACAACAAACGGAGATGGCTCATTTGAACTAAAACAAAAGAAAACAGTGGCACATTTGATTAGAAACTCATTTGATCTAAACCACAAAAGACTGAATTTCATTTGATTGAAAACTATGTTAGGTAGTAGAAAATGACTGCTGGTTTGGTTTTGGGGCATAGTAAGTGTAATGCAAATCAATGATGACCAGTTAGGTCCTCGCTAATGTCCACTGTTACACTGTACCTCCATGTCTAGGCATCTCTGCATGCCACAAGTGATAGAGTGTTCAACTTTCTCTTCAGTTGTGTGGCTGTGGAGTTAATATGTTTAAGTTAGGGGGATGTGAGTAGAGGAAGAGGATGAAGCCTTGCTAAAGAAAAGGTGTTTGGGGACATATGCAGTCTATGTGACATTTTCAGTGAAATAAATTCAGTGTTTTGTAGTCTCAATGAACTTAGGTTTAGATCAAATGTGTCACATTTTTTTCGATCAGTTGTGCTTTAGATCAAATGGCCATAATCCAACAAACATAGGTACCATTGCAGTTTACTTCTTGAGTGGATATAATTGTACTGCTTTCTCAAATTACCTTACTGTAGTTAAACAGTGACGCTGTTAAGCTGCTAGTGTGTTTCCACTTTAATAGGAAAAGCAATAGTAATGAAAAATAACAGCCTAGCAACAATGGCTGCCAGCAACTTCTTTTCAGTCAGAAAGAGTAACATTTCTCAATCTGAAAAGCAAAAACTGAAAAAAATGCGGAGGAAATAATACAGTCTTTAAAGGTTTGCTTTGTTTTCTTTTAATGTTCCCATTACCAAAACTACTGTATTTATCCCTGCATAATGCTGTCTTATTGTAGACTGTACTGTGCTTTGTACTGTCAATGAATTCACTGATGCTAAGAATTCTCTGCAGTAAATAGTTTCTCTTTGTTAGATGCCAATTCAAGCTGTTACTCACATCTTTTTTAAGAAAACTGAGTGAAAAGATCTTTTGATGGAGGCCAAATCTGGATAATTTCCGACACTTAAGACACTTTGCAGTTAAAGTTGTAGCTGCTGTACATAAACATAAACAAAAACAGGAAGATAATGCTCTTATTTTTTGTTTGAAATTTGTATTAAACTTTAATCATAATAGACAGAGAAGGATGATGGAAGGATAAAAAGAAACAGTGCTTACTAGCTTTACTCAAGATTGGGAGGCTCACAGTGAGCAGCTAACATCACCTTACTCATACTTAGGCAAGGGTGGTGAAGTCCATAATACATCCAACTTTAGACAGGAGGTATATGACATGCAGCATTTGGAGTAGGAATATGCATTTGCCTTTTCCAAGCACATCTATGCAAGTGTGAATGAAACTGGGAGACTCTAGACTTAAGCAAAATTATCAGAAAGCTCTGAAGCCTAGACTGAAAGTTATTATGACGTCCCCACTCTGGGCCAGTAATCAAGGAGCCTCAGTCCTCACTACTGACACTGGAGAGGGACATTCACTTGGGATACAAATGGACACACTCAGTATGTCCAGATGCAGAACTCTCTGCATAAAGCACAATTTACCTTAAGAGCACACAGGGAACACAGTCAGCCTGGGGTCTGGATTTCTGTATCTGTCTCCCTCCAGGTCCCAGTAAGACTCCCCACTGGCACAGCTTCAGAGTTAAGTCCTTAGCCAAGTGCCCAAGTCAAGTCCTCCACCACTCTTTCTCTGTGAAACCAGTGCTTCGTGTCCCTGCTCCAAGTATCTGACACACACACATACATTGAGATTTGATTCTCACACACACAGACACACAGACACACACACACACACACACACACACACACACACACACACACACACACACACACACACACACACACACACAAACCTGGGAAAGGCTGGCACAGATTACCAGCTCTACCAACTTTGCCCACACCATAAGGTAGTTTCACTGCCACCAGGCAGTTACTATAAAGCTCTTAAAAGGGTATCCAATTATACAAATTGTAATGTTGACCAAACAGCAAGGCTTTCAGGAGTGGCCAGAGTTATCACCAATAAATATAGGCAAATACTCCCAAAGCTTAAATATTTTCTAAAACAGAACTGCCACAATGAAAACTTTAAATATATTTAATAATAAGTAAAAAAAGAAGAAAATACTAAATATCTATTTATAGTAAAGACCAGAGTTTCAGTCACAGGAAATATTAAAAATAACACAGATGGAAAGTTTCATACAGATACAGAAAAGCAGTATTTAGCTAATCTCACTATCTTCCTGATTGACTAAAAGAATTAATGTTCCCAGGTTAAGTTATTTAGTACCACAAGGCAAGATGGTATGGGTGAGGGTCTTTCAAGTCAGGTTTCCAAGAAGAGACTGCCTATGAGAGTCCAGTCTCCTCTAATATTAAAATATTATTTCTGTACAGAATGACATCAAATGCATCTGGTCATCTGACTTCTGGTCCCCACACTATTACCAACACTAGGAGCTGGTAGGGCTTAGCACCTATGTGCTACCATACATATCTGGAGTTTTTCTAAGATCTGTTGCAGCATATGGAAGCCATAAAACAATAAAACCCTTCCACTCTTCTTACAGGAGCTACAAACTATTCTCTGGTACAGACATTGCATCCCTGGCTCCCTTCAAGACTGTGGAATAACATTTTTATGGCTTAATCCATAAAGTAATTTAATTTCAAGAATATTTTTTCAAAGTCAGGTGGATTAATCTCTTCTCTTCCAGTAAATGCTGTTACAATGTATACATTTAAAGAGTTACAATAATGCTTGTGCATTTATTTTCTGTCCAGCAGGAAACACTGTTGATACATTTTAACACAAGCAACTTTACAAATACATTTTAAACATAAACATCTGTACACATCAGTTTGATATTCAAATATATAAGTCTTTACTAAATTCCAGCTAGTTGTGCTGGCATATGTTACACACCCTCTGCCCTATTTCTCCTGGCATGGCTGGCAGTACCTCTTATTGTCACAGTTATAATGGAGCTGCAGTTCACTTTGTGACTATGAGAGGTGTGCAGTAAGCCCAGCTATTGCACTGCTGTGACAGTCTCTTCCTTAAAGATCTACAAGTAATGTTGAATACTTTTCAACAGTATCACCACTCATGTATGATTGCAACAGTATGTGGCTCAGTTACCCAAATGTATTGATACTAGTTGAAGGAAAGTATTAATACAGTTCAGTGCATGCCACTCTATGGGGTCTAGCTTAAACATCCCTGCATTGGCTTATAATTCAGAGTCAACTAATCCTTGAGAAAGGCTTTTCTTCACTCTGCCAAGGAGCAGATGCAGCAGTTTGAGTCTTTGAGGACAGTATATCCTATATTGGACTATAATTGATTTAAGCATGACAGAAAGTCTGCTGAGATATATTATTATGCTTCTGCTAGATGAGAGACAGTTCAGTGAAAGTGTGTGTGTGTGTGTGTGTGTGTGTGTGTGTGTGTGTGTGTGTGTGTGTGTGTGTGTGTGTGTGTGTATGCATATGCTCAGACACACTTGCGTGAATGTGCTTGGCAGAGCCAAGGGCGTACTTCTGCTCCTCTGCTGTCTTCCTCCTGTCCAATAGATGGCACTATTGTAAACTAGACCCACCCTTGTTCCAGGATTGATAAGCTGATGTTAGCTACTCACTGTCAGCCTTCCACTCTGGCTTCTCTCATACCCAAGTTTTCAGTTGGTCCAAGTAATCTGATTTACAGTCAGAGTTTAGCTGTGTATGCCACAAAGGTGGCAAATATTCACATAAACATTCCCTTTGAGTACTTATGCATTTGCCTGATAGCTACTGTAAGCTAATATGGTGCAATTTACTTTAAACACCTGACACCAGCTTCACACAGGTATGGTTATGGCTTGATTTGACTGGTTGACTGGTGTCAAGTCACTGATAGCTATATGGTACGAGAACTGCAAATCTGCACAGTAATGCATACTTGTATATGATAGCTACTGCTAATCCAGTATGACTAGCCCATTTGCACCTGACATATCATACATAACTCAAACATTTGTTAACCCCCTCCAAGATTTATATTCTAGTGAAGCATCTTAAAAAAAACAATACGTGCATATGTAAAACTGTGTAGTAAAAGAAGGATATGTGTAGCTGTTAAATCTACATGTTAAGAAAAGGATATGTGCATCCCTACAAAGAAAACACCATATTAATCTATCAGTGACCACAAACATCAAGGAAGCAACATTTCTCTATACTCCTCCACCGTAAGATATAAAAATGTGTATACAATTCATCAGTAAACACAATTTTGACAAACTACTTGGAAAAACACTCTGGTGTTACTTTCCCCAATTCCCTGTGTTATTGAGTGTATGTTTGCAGTGTAGTGAAGCAACATTGTTAGAAATGAAACACTTTTCTGATGTTACTATGGTGTCATTCATTTAGAGTATTCACTAAAATGTATTTCTTCATTGTGGGGTGCTAGGATTGACAAACGCCCATAGGTGTGCAGTGAGGCATAGCACTCATGTTATTGTAACAGCATAAATTACTTCTGTTTCACATATAAGTGGCAGATGAACAAATGGTAAGTGTAGTGTTCCTTCAATAATCATAATCTTGCAGAGGTAATTAATATCTTATTTTATGTATTGATTTCTAAATACAGGAATATTATTACCTTTGCGTTGCTTGCCTTTTTTGTTTGAATACATGTTGTACATTAATTGCATCTTATTAATATTTACTAAAATCTTCAATATAAGGTTTTGAGGTTATGTAGAGGGCATGTCTAATAGAAGATGTGGATGTCAGTGGGGTTTATTCTCTGCATTCTGTGGGGGTGCTTAACGTTAATATCACTCTGACACTGTGTCTCCTTATAATCTGGTAGTGAGTCCTAAAGCTAGGGGCTATCCTGGTGAAGGCCATGTGATCAAGGTTTGCTCTTTCCAGGTTATTTCAAGCTGATCCACCATTTCAGACAACAGTATGAATAGAGGCTTCAAGGGGTTATCTGAAGTTATTCCTGCAATCCCAGACATAGGCAGTGTTACCACTTAGGACACTGTATTCGTATAGTGCGACACAGGATTCTGGTCCCTCTTTCATTTAATGGCAATCACTTAAACCTCCTGAAGTTGGAGAAATTATATTTTTATTGGGAGACCAAGAATATGAAGAAATTTATTCACATTTTACTACCTGAATTGCCTTAGCAGTTACAAATAATTTTTGAGTAGTAAGAGGGAGAAAAGGATGTCATAAGTTACATGTGGTACTGCCATGCTCCGTCCTGTGGCTTCTGTTGCTTTAAGGCTCAAACTCCTCCAACTGTAATGCAAACACCAGGCTATAGATGAAGTTTCTGGTAACACAATGTGATGCACTGTGTGAAGATCATGTAGGAACCTAGATACTAAGGTATGTAGGACCCTACATACTAAGGTATGTAGGAACCTAGATACTAAGGTATGTAGGACCCTACATACTAAGGCATGTAAGAATGTAAATACTAAGGTACTTATATCTGGGAGCCATCGCCAGCTCAGCACACTCATGAGAAAAGGTTGATCAGTTAACATTCACATACTTTAACTTAAGCCTGGTTTTCTTCTTGTTAACCTTGTATCTCCATTGGTACATTTCTTTAAAATTCATATTCCAGATTATTTTCTGGACTCATGCTAGAGAGACCATAGCTTGATATTACATGGCTGTCTGAATATGGAACAATAAGTTAGGCCTATCAAGGTAAGCTATTAATGTGAATAGGAAAAGAGGAGTGCTCTAGGATTTGAGCTCTTCTGGACATCAGCCATTGAAAGATGCATATTCAGTTGTCTACTGCTGAAGTAAGTATGCAAACATATGAGCTATGCATGCAAACATGACTGGGACAAGGCCTAGGCAGACCATCTTACAGGCTGCTTAAAAGACACTCAAGGTTGATGGTGTAAAAAGACTTTGTAAACAAGTACCAGTCATGTGAGGAATCCTCTCATGAATGATTTTGTGAAAATGATCCACAATGCATCATTTACCAGTCATGGATGAACATCACAATAGTGTCCAGTGAGCTTGCCAGTTGCAAGTTTCTCTGCTATATGAGTAAAACAGAAGTAAAGTCAGACAGCTGTGTTTTCTATTCCATTTTCTACAAATATTCAAGAAGGATTGCAAGACAAATACAGTAATCACTGACCATTATATTTTGATGACAATACAAATTTAAGCCAGCCTTACTATTTCTGGACTGTTGTATAACTGTTTGTGTTCTGGTCCTCTTCTGACCATTGTCCTTACCATGTGGCTACTCTATTGCCCTGTTCATTTCTACTGAGTGAGATCCTTATGGCCTATTTGTCTTTGGGGCAAGAGGCAAGTGTAATGTGTATGGCACCATTATTCTGAGGAGGTTAGCATTTTTATTCTGCCCTGATTCCCTGGACATGCTTATTAACATCCCAGGGGTTGGAATGTAGTGAGCCTTTCAATTGCATGCCATGTTTTAGTGTGCCATGATCAGTTGACCCCACCAGCCTTGTAGACAAGAACCCTTAGATCATCACCTGTCTCCTCTGAGGATTCTACAATGGAAACCATGCCCATTAGCACATGCTCCTGGCCTCCCCTGAAGAGATGTGAGCAGGCATAAGCATCATTCTTTTTCTCAGGTGAGCAGGCGTAAGCATCATTCTTTTTCTCAGGTGAGGAGGCATAAGCGTCATTCTTTTTCTCAGGTGAGCAGGCATAAGCATCATTCTTTTTCTCAGGTGAGCAGGCATAAGCATCATTCTTTTTCTCAGGTGAGCAGGCATAAGTATCATTCTTTTTCTCAGGTGAGCAGGCATAAGTATCATTCTTTTTCTCAGGTGAGCAGGCATAAGTATCATTCTTTTTCTCAGGTGAGCAGGCATAAGTATCATTCTTTTTCTCAGGTGAGCAGGCATAAGTATCATTCTTTTTCTCAGGTGAGCAGGCATAAGCATCATTCTTTTTCTCAGGTGAGCAGGCATAAGTATCATTCTTTTTCTCAGGTGAGCAGGCATAAGTATCATTCTTTTTCTCTGCCCTCCACCAGCTTGAACAGGTATCCAAGCTGCAAGTCAATCTCAGTTCACCTGGGGTATACTCAGGTCTTTATCCCTATATGGCAGTAGAGCTGGGACTGTTGTACAACTTAACATTTTTGACACATGGTCATAGAAAAGCACTATCACATGAGCCTATCACTCTGCTATAATTTGGAATTCTGTCTCTCCCAGTGCTATTAGGACTGCACCCCCACACTCCTGCTAATTATAAATACTAACTTCAAGACTGCACTACCGTGGGGAAAGGGCAAATTTCCTGATCATCTCTGTACCGCAGTCTCAGTTAAAGGCACTCAGAACAATGTTTTCAAGAAACTGCATAATGTATGACTATAGGACACCCCCAGCAAAAAGAAATGATGGAAACCCTGCGAGTCTGAGCTCTTGCATCTGAACTAGTAGTCACCCAGGAAAATTCAACTCATGGCTCAAACCAGTGAATGCAGAGTTTATCGGAAAATTAATTTAATGTTGGTGTTACTTTAACCAACAAATTTAAAAAAAAATTAGAATAATTTGCACTGAATGTAAAATTAGCTACATGGAACAACAAAACAGAAAATGACCAGTTATACCCAGTTGTATGGATACATACAATCTACAGATCCCTAATGTTTTTCTAGTGTTCTGCCCAGGCACTTAGTGTGTCTACTTACTGTTTAACTAGTTAGCTAAAATTCTTGGTAACTCTTTTAAATTACTTTCTCATTAATTAGAAGTTATTTCTTTCACTTTAATACTTGCATATGTTTGAATGACCATGCTTTTTCAATAAAGTTTCCTGTATTGTGATACTTGGATAAATATTGTCACTGTAGTCTGCAATAAACTGAAGCAATATTTGCTAGTGTTGCTCAATCTGAAATAGTTACAACAACCATATCTGCCAGTCCTTTTAAATGTCAGGCTCCCAGCAAGTGCTACTAAACCAGCACAGCTCCTGATGCCAAACAGCAGGACTAAACGCCTCCCAAACACACGTATGCTTGTTCTGGAAGTCAAAGGCAAAAACAACAAGCTGCTCCTAAGCCAACACAGTTCCTAATTCCAAGCAGCAGAACTAAACACCTCCAATAAGCACAGTCAGAGAGGTGAAACTCATCAAAGATAAACTCAGCCAGACAGCCAAACTCACTGAAAAGCACACTTACTTTGAACCAAATACGCATAATAACACTGACACATTAAAATAAATAAAAAAATAAAAAGCATGCCATAATATGTCCTATGTCCAAATCACACCCGATGTTATACCCCCCATGCATCATCTTTCCAAACTCCTCAGCTTAAGGACACAGCTGATAGATAACATACTATTGAGGCCGGGGTGATGGTATGCTTCAAGTCTCAACTGCCACATAAGCTCCTTCGTTTCTAATTTCAGGGATTCAGTCCCCCCCCCCCCAATTCACATAGTTCAAATGGTCAATGATCATAAATGTAAAATCATGGCCAGGGTGATTGTAGACATGACTTTCTAGGGCATTCTCCAGTTTAATCTTCTTCATGGCATATGAATGTTCGTACATGTGTTCATTCAATCTTCTGTCCGTCTTGCCCACATAAAAAGCTGGGCATGACAAACAAGAAGCGAGGTACACCACGTGTGTCGATGCACAATTGTATCTCCCTTTGATAAGGTACTTGGTATCCCTAATCATGAAATATGTGCCCGACCTCACATATCTACAATGTTTGCACATATTGCACTTATACATGCCAGCTCTTGGAGTCATGTTGCCACCTTTCCTTTCTAACATGGTGTTGATATTCAGACCCCTCCTGAATGTAATCTTCGGTGCCAGCCCTAAATTATTGGGTCCTGTTAGTTCAGTTGGCAACAAACCCCAATTTTTCTGGATGATGGACACTATAGCTCTAGCATCCATGCTAAAGGCAGTAATGAAACTGCAATGGTATACACCTCTAAGTTGGCTGTCACCCCTGGGGTAGCTATTCTCCGAGACAGAGTAACCCAAAATGGGTTGAAAATAGCCCATTTCCCTTTTGGATCTAACCTCTAGACACAAATCCACAACCGACTCCTCAGGGTAGCCCCTACATAAAAACAAATTCGATATGAACCGGCACTCTTCCTGGAAGTCACCATCTCTCGAGACCATTATGGCCGCCCTCCCAAATTGGCCTTTTACTATTGATCTCCTCTGGAAGGCCGGATGTTCACTATCGAAATGCAAATAAGAATTGGAAAAAGTGAGCTTGCGATGAATTTTGCCTAAAAACTGGTTCTGGTTGCTGTCCTTAAATAATTCCACATCTAGGTATGCTATTCTGTCTGTGTCAAAAGTAGAGGTAAACTTTAAGAAATGCGTGGACTTGTTGAACATCTCCACCAGGTCATTGGCCACCGAAGAGTCGCCCTTGAGGCTGATACAAATGTCGTCCAAGAAACGGGTATATAAAGATACTCATTCTAGGAAGATAGAGTTAGTAAACACGAATTCCTTCTCCCAATGGGCCATGACCAAGTTGGCCACACTCACCCCACATGGTGAGCCCATGGGGACTCCAACTAACTGATGGAACCATCTATTGTTGAAGGAGAAGTAGTTACATGTTAAAATGATGTCCAATAGGTCTTTTACCATTGAAGTTTCACTCGCTGGTGCCTGCTTTGTGGTCATTCCCAACTCAATCCATTCCACCGCTATATCATGTGGAATGGATGAGTACAGGTCAACAACATCTACCGTTAGAAAGTGGTAATCAGGACTGTATGAAATATTTTTCACCTTCCCCAAGAAGGACCAGGAATCTTTAGAAATATATGATTCACTAGCCACATATTTTTTTAGAATGTGATCCACAACTTTGGCTGCTGCGTATGTTACACTTCCTCTAGCACTCACCAACTGGCGCATGGGAGGGTCTCTAATGTTTTTATGGATTTTCGGGTTACTGAACAAGACAGGTACTCGAGGCGATGCACAGTAAATGAAGTTGAAAATTTCCTGGTCAATGGATTCATTAATAAATATGTCTTCGTAATAAGACCGAACTCTTGCCAGATTTCCATTCAACTCATTCTTGGACACCTCTTGGTAAGTTTCAGAAGACAAAATTGCTGACATTCTGTTGTTATAATCATCTATGTTCATTGCAACCAGGCCGCCTCCCTTGTCGGGTTGCATAATTCTGACTGAAGAGGCACATAATTCATTAAAATGCGCCCTTTCTTCTTTGGTAATATTAAAATGCATCACAGACCTAGATTGTAGCAAATGTCGAAAATCCAGATCACACATTTGCTCAAATGCCCCCAACATAGGGTGGATAGGTGGATTGTATGTACTAGGTACATGAAAAGCATTCTTTTGGTACTCATGGTCCCCCATCAACTAACATAAGTTTAATTTCCTGACAAACAATTTAAGATCTAAAATGGATCTGGCCACACAGGCTCTTCTAGATGGAACATAAGAAATTCCTTTTGCCAGGAAATCAACTAATGTCTGGGTAAACTTGAAATGAGAAAAATTATAAATATGGAAGTCCATCCCCGAGTTGGAAATGACTTCAAATGTGGTCTGCTCAGGGCCGGGGAACCCTACTCCACTCACATTTGATTCCTCCTTGTCCTGTATCTGAACCTGGTCTTCCAGTTCAAATCCTGTTGGGGAGAAGAGGCTGGATCCCAAAAATTTGCCCCATCCAAACCAGAACTAGGGTTCCCCGAATGGTTAGTCGGAGTCGCTGGCTCACGTCTTCCCTCAGGGTTGGCATATCCAACCGTCCTATCACCAGTCTTTTCCTCCGGTACTGGACTACTCGGCAAAGATCCAAGATTCATGGAATTATTAGGACCATTCGAAGGGGCAGGAACTCCGCCTTCTCCCCCTTAAAGTTGCCTTGCGATTTAGGAGGTTTAGGGTAAGCTACCCCCTCTCTGTAAGCCTTGATATTTCAATGTAATTTTCTAATCTTGGTTGAGGTAATTTTGGAAATATACTCAGCAATACTGGAGTATATCCTCTCATAGTCAAATTTATATCTAGGAAAATTATTGTCTGACTTAATAACCTCATCCAAGTCCGCAATTTCTCTAGTTAGGGATGAGATTGCTTCCTGGTAGTGTGTACTAATAAGGTCAATCAATTCAGATCCATGCCTATCAAACATAGTGAGGAGGTCCGCATGGAATTTAGATCCCTCCTCTAAACCTGTGGGATACTGCCAAGAACACAGCCCCTTGGGTACTATCTTCACACGCCGACACTCTCCAAAATAAGAAACTTCCAGTTGCAATTTTCTTAACTTAACTAATTTCTAGTCAAAAGCATTGAGTTTAGAAGAAAGGTCATTGCCTTCGGGTGTGTTGGATACTGGACCGGCTGATCCATAGTCGGTAGACAGCTGGAATGGTCGACTCAACCATTGGTTCAAGTTGAAATGAACATTGCTTTGCCCCCTCCCCTCTGGGGGATTATAAGATGGTAGTATGACTCCTCTTTCGCCGTTCAAGGTTCCATCAGATGGCCTGATGTCGGCTCCTCCCAACCCCTGGCTTGATCCAGTGCTTGGGGCTCCTGGGACACCCATCCTGGAACCTGCTTCACTATTATGTGGTAGCAGTATTTGCAACCCAAAATGGTCTGGACTAGGGAGCTGTAAACCCTTAGAATTCAACCTGCTACACGGCTGCGTAGTTTCAGACATCACATCCAATCATTGAGACAGCATGTCGACTTTCTGAGTGAGCAAATTAATAAGCATAGTAAGATCACTCTGCTCTGTATTGTCCTGACTGTCTGGAGTAGAGCTGGGCATCACAAAAAACAACTGAAGATCAAAGGCAAGAAAAAACAAACTGCTACTAAACCAGCACAGCTCCTGATGCCAAACAGCAGGACTAAATGCCTCCCAAACACACATATGCTTGTTCTGGAAGTCAAAGGCAAAAACAACAAGCTGCTACTAAGCCAACACAGTTCCTAGTTCCAAGCAGCAGAACTAAACACCTCCAATAAGCACAGTCAGAGAGGTGAAACTCATCAAAGATAAACTCAGCCAGATAGCCAAACTCACTGAAGCAGGTCTTTTTAAATTCCAAAGGGATAAGCAAACAATACACCAATAAATGAACAACTTCAATTTTATTAAGCACCACAATACTGCTTTTCGTCGGCGCCCTGCACCAACTTCTTCAGACTTTGAAAAATAACAACTCACACTTAAGTGCTGCTACATTTAAAGCCATTGCAAGCAAAGGTTCCCACAAGTGTCAAACTGACTCAAAAAACTTTGAAGCAGTTAATGTGTTGATATTATTCACACTTAGTTATGCTATGTAACCCACTTTGTCAGTCAGACTCATAGCTCTCAACCTCTCAATGCAAGAAACCTGGACAAAGCCAGAAATAACGGGGGAATAAAGGCCCAAAAATAGGGACAGATTTCAAAAATTGCTCCTATAAACTTAGAAAGTTTCTAGACTAGCAGAATTTGAATTATTATGAATTTTTCTGAAGGGTATGAAGTCTGAAACTCAAATATCTGTCATTATTTAGGATTATTTAGTGACTTCAAACCTAAATAATTTGCCAGAAATCTACAAAACTTATGAGGAGCAGATCAAAAATCTGAGGCAAAAATTTTGACATTCTGGGAAAATCTGGACAGTTGAGAGGTATGGTCAGAGCAGGTCTATATCTCTTCATTGAAGTGACACTTCAACAAACAGCATTTCATCAGAAATGCTGTTCATCAAATTCTGCTCATGTGGAGGAGTGCCCCACCACACCCCTGCTAATTATAAATACTAACTTCAAGACTGCACTACAGTGGGGAAAGGGCAAATTTCCTGATCATCTCTGTACCACAGTCTCAGTAAAAACAGTTCAACACACGGCATGTTTGATGCAATAGCACCAAAAAATGTCATTTGATGACCTGATTTTTCTATTGAGTGATAGGGACCCAGTCAGAGCTTATATCATTGCCTTTGTCTGCTAGTTTGCAGTATCAAATGCATACAGATTTTGACTACTTTGAATTGTCATATGATAGCAGTGACAATATAATTGAAACTGAGCCTTAACTGTTATTGTGTCACAAGTCTACTGTTAAGGATTTCATGCTTTAGATCTGACTGTTTTTTATCACGATACTTATTCTTGGTGTATTAAAACTGAACTGTCAGAGTGTGTGTAATGCATGATACTTAACAAAAGCTTCCAGTTTGCATCATCATGTGTGGAAAAAATGCATATCCCAGCAAGGACATTCATTTTAAGAGCCTTCATGCGTTGACACATTCTACGAGAATGCAAACACAAGACACCTCATTAGTCCGAATACTGCTCAGCACAGAGGACAAAGGTGAGGTGCATTTTAAAAGTATGATCTTCATGGCATCATACATTTAAACCTTGAGAGTTTGAAAAAAATATCACTTCAACATCAGCAGAAACATACGCAAATCTAGATGGGTGCTGTGACTCAGACAGTAGAACAAGCTACATGTGTTTCTGAGTTAGGTGTTGTGGGCAACAGAAGAGGTATACCTCATGTTACAACAGCAAGCCTAAGGTTTGTAAGGGAATTAAAGTCGTGCAGATTAATTTAATGAAAAAGTAAATCCTTTTATCAGTGAGCTCCTGGATTCTGCTTGCTCTTTTGAGTCAAATTTCCATCTTCTGATCTCTTTACTGCCAGCCCTAGAGAATACCAATGACTGTGTGTTGTTTTTATTATGACTTGCAAGATTCAGAGGCCAAGGCAGCATCTATCTACAACTAGCAGTCATAAAAATCCACCTCCTTGTTGAGGGTGACACACCTGATAAGAAAGCATTTCCAATGTGTTTGCTTATTATTAGAACATTGTGTGTTGATATATTTCATGTACTGAAGGAAGTATGATCCATAGCTCAGAATAGTCCCCAGTTTACTGTGCTGATCCTTCTGTCAGGTTTTCCCATGTGATCTGAGCGATAAGCTTTAGAAGTCGGCCTTTATTTGTCTTGTATATTTCATACTCTGTAACATTTCACTAGTTGTCAGGTGAGCGAATATAAATATCTGAATAGGAGCCTTGTTTAAAATTTCTCAACACTGACAAATGAGGCCTGCTTAAATGATAGACTGCAATGGGTTTAAAAGGCATACTGTACTGGAGCTGAAACTTTACATTACAGTATCACATCTAAGGTTTGTGACATTTATAATGTACAAATCTTGCATAAATATTGAACTCATTTAAAACTTCCCATTGTGTCTATTATTTTTATAATAACTTTAATCTGCACATGGCATGTCCACACCTGTTTTCTCCTTTATTATAAAAAGCTGTTTTAAGCAAAAAAACATTGATTTAGAGAGCTCATTACCATTAGACTTTGGATCATGACTATTAATCTTTTACTGTAATCTTTGTATGTGAAATGATTCTATAATGAAAACTTTACACATTGCTTTAAGGCTTAGCACAGTAATCTTGCTAATGGTTCCCTAGATACCCTGCCGTATGAAACACTTAATCCTCTGTGAAAGCCTAAATACTGCTGGTGTAGCTCTACCCTTTAGTTCATAAGATACAGCAAGGAAAAGTTGTATTAAGTGAAACATTTGCACCAGCTTTTAAAATAATTGTTGGTGCATATTTATGTTTTATTAAAGGTAAAATCAAGTAATGATATATTAATGTAGTTTGTTGGCTGTAAGTAGGAATCTATTCTCAGATTTTTATAGTAAATCTCACATTGCCTACCCCATTACACAGAGGACCATGTTGGAAAGAGATGACTTATAGGTTCATAGGTTCATACTAGACTATCTGCCCTAGGGCATTTATAAGCCTAGCCAGAGTGTGTTTGGCTTTCGCCACCCATTTTAAATTCATTTTGCTATGCCCTTTTTCGAGGTTAGTATACTGTGCCTCTGTCTAACAGTGACACAAAAGTGATACTCGGGGTAAACCTACAATCTCCCATCCACTCATCAAGATTCCTCTTGAAGAGAGTCAATGAGGGAGTCTGTCTAACCTGGACTGGGATTTTATTCCAGAGTGAAGGGAGCCACTGGGTTATGAATCTGTCCCTCCAGCATGTCCTATTTATTTCAGTGCTGAGGTTCAAGTCTCTCGAGCGCGTAGCTCGATGGGATTTGGATTTTCCGAGGTGCAGCATGTCCATTAATTCCGAGTTGGACATGGCTTTATACGTCAGGCACAGATCGCCTCTGAGCAGGCGGTATGCCACTGAGTAGAGCTGGAGTTTCTTTAACTGATCAGCATATGACATCTGTTTGAGCCCTTTGATCCTCTTGGTGAGGTACTTTTGGGGTCTTTCCAGTTGCTGCAGGTGTCTGGTAAGGTACATCCCAAAAGGGGCATTGTACTCAATTATGGGCCTGATGAGGGATGAGTAAAGAGGCACGATGACCTCCCCTGATCTAGATGTGAATCCCTTCATGATTAGGTGGGCTATATAAAATGTTTTTCTAACCACTTTGGCCACGTGGTTGTCAAATGAGAGATTGCTATCAGCTTGGGCCCCCAGGTCCCTAATTACGTCTTCTGTACTTAATGGATTATCACCTATGTGGTAATTTGTGGGCACTTTGTTTTTGCCAAAGGGGATGACTATACACTTTTTGGCATTTAGCTTGAGGCCATGGCTCTGGCACCAGTTGTCTGTTTCTATGAGGCCCTTTTGAAGGATGCTTGTGTTGGCTGGAGAGTCGATTATGGTGCCCAGTTTGCAGTCATCTGCGAACTTGGTCAGCCACAGTCCTTCTGTGTTGCCTGTACCTCCAAGAAATATATACCGAACAAGAGAGGTCCCAGGACTGAGCCTTGTGGGACGCCACTTGTAAATGGTTTGGAGTCTGACATGGCTCCAGCAATTCTAACCATGTGGGTTCTGTCCTTGAGCCAGTTTGCAACCCATCTAGTGAAATAGGGGTTTATATTTAAGCTGGTGAGCTTATCTATAATGCCTGAGTGGGGTATTGTATCGGAGGCTTTTGCGAGGTCCAGGTAGGTTGTGTGGACCACCTTCCCCTCGTCAATGGCCTTGGTGACTGTTTCAAAGAAATCAACCAGGTTTAAGAGGCAGGATATGCCCTTAACAAAGCCTAACTGGGTAGGATCCAGTGTCTGTAGGTCCCCAATATCTTTATTTATGAGGTCCATGATGATCCTTTCCATAGCTTTGCAGACCAAGCTAGTCAGGCTTATGGGGCGATAATTTCCAGGATCCGTTGAGGCACCACCTTTGTGGGGAGGGGCCACTGTTGCTGTACGCCACTCTTTGGGTACATATCCTGTAGTAAGGCTGAGATTGAACAGTAGTTTTATGTTTGGGTTTAGCTCTTCTTGGAGTTCATGTAGGACGCAGCCCGGGACACCGTCTGGTCCCATTGATGCTGTTTTTTGCTTTGGAGAGGGCAGCTCTTACCTGAGCATCTGAGATGTCAGGGGGGCAGCACTCTGCTGGGATAGATATTTGCCCTTTTGGTGGGGAGGGGGGGAGAAGTTTGCACTCAACCTGTCAGCTAGGATGTTGGCAATGTCTGTGGGTTTGGTGTATTTATTGTCATTTTGGACTAATTCTGAGCATATCTGGGAATTCCCACCCAGGTTCCTAACATAACTAAAGAAAGCCTTGTGATTATCCTTAGTGTTCTGTGCAGTTTTTCTCTCAAAGCTGGCCTTAGACGATTTTATGAGTGTCCGTAGTTTTTTGCTAATACTGATCAGAGATGCCTTCTCTTTTTGGGATTTTGCTCTATCATGTAGTAGCTTCCTCCTTCTATTGTATAGTTTGTTTATGACTGGGGTCCACCAGACAGGACGTCTGCCTTTGGAGGATTGGGTCTTGGTTTTATTTGGGATTGCATGATCCATGCATTCCTGAAGGTGTTCATAGAATGCGTTTATAAAGGATTCTGTGGTCTGGGCCGTATTTTCCACAGGCCCGGGGTCTTTGAAGGATTCCACCTCGGTTTTGAGGAGTGTGAAATTTGCTTTAGAGAAGTTTTTCACTGTGGTTTTCAGGGCAGGGGGTGGGGTCGGGATGTGAATATCCAGTGAGATTAGTTTATGGTCTGATCCCACTGGGTTTGGGAGGGTGGTCTGTAGCAGGCTATAAACTGGAAGGCAGTTTCACCCACTGTTAGTTGCACATGGATAGTCCCTGATGCTTCGTGCTGTGCCACCAACCTGGAGGTGTGGGTATCTTTGACGAATATTTATACTCCCCCTCCTTTTGTGGTTCGGTCCAAGTTTTGGGGCCGAAAAGCATGGTATGAGGTATAACCTGGTAGTGCTGGGGTGCTCTCGGGAGCCTTGAACCAGGTTTCTGTTACTGCACAGATATCGATGTTCTCCATGCTAAGGAGAGTTTAGAGTGCGTGCATCTTGAGGTTTAGACTTCTGGCATTGAGTAGCATTACTCTTAGTTTCTTATCCTTTGTGATACCTATGGAGGTGGGTTTGTCTTTTGAGCCTTGCCTAAAAAAGGCACTATGGGGGTAGCAAGAGCCTTTGCCAATATCCAAAAGCCCAGGGGTGACAGGTGCAAGCCGTCCCTAGCGAAGCATCGTGGCTTGTCGAGCATGTCATCCCAGGCTGACAGGCATTGGATCGCCTTTGAATGACACCAATACTTAAGCCAATTGTTGAAATTGATCACCTTGTCTTCATATTGTGGCATCATTCTTGGTGAGAGTAAGATGCTACTCAAGGTCAGGGTCATACCGGCCTGGGCTACATGCTCAGAGAGCTCCTCTATGTCTCTTTTCATGTAGTCCAGGGAGGTACGTCTCAGGTCATTCACACCAGCATGAACAATGACTGAGTCATATTTGTACTTGCCTTGGAGTGACCTGAGTGTTTGTGTTATGTGGCGGATCCTAGCGCCTGACAGGCAGCTCACCGTGACCTTCTCCTTGTTCAGCCTGGTGAGCGGGACGTCAGTGTGCCTGACGATAGAGTCACCTATTACAAGTGTATCAGGTGTGTTGTTTAGCCTTAATGGCTGTGCCTGTTCGGCACACTGGCTTTGTGAGCTATGTGTTGCATGTGGTTTGTTTTGGGGTAGCGGTTGCTTGGGTGTCTGCTTTGGAGGTCTCTGCTGCTTAGGCAGATTTTTATTTAGAGCCTCCGAGTATATTTTTGTGTGTTTATGTGTTTGGTTTGCTGTCGTGGTAGGTCTATGTGAGACTGGAATTGTAGAGAGTGTGGTTTCCTTCTCCTCTTGACTGGTTTCGCCAATACTGAGATGAGAGAGCTTAGCCTCCAGTATGGCTATATGGTTGCATCTCTCACATGTGTTGGAATTTGTTGGGAGGAGGAGAGGGTTGTCTGTGTACATGAGGCAGTTGTAACATTGCCTCAAGATTCCCAGATTCACCAGCTGGACCGAAGAGGAGATTGACAACTGACCTTTGGACATGCTAGAATAGTATTGGGAATTCCTTTATAATTGAAAAAAAGGGCCAGTGGGGAACGAGGTACTCAAGGGGAGTTTGTGAGGGTGTAGTGCTTTTAATATTTCAGTGCTGACTTATATAATTGCTTTAGTGAGCAAGTGCCAGGTAACTTAAATGCAATGTGTTACAGGTAACTTAAATGCAAAAACGACAAACAGTAACTTTCTTTCAAGTGAAACAAGGAAATAAGTACAGTAAGCAATGCAGATATCACTAGGGATCCACAGAAGCGCTGAAAAGCTGCATTTTAGGTGGAATTAGCATTTCAGGGAAATAAGAAGCAAACAAACAACAAGCATACAAACAAAGCTAGATTCAGCAGGCCTGGATCTAGTCTATGCTACAGCAAACAAGGTGTACCAATTTCAGTAAGAAAAAGTTCAAATATGCAGGCACTTCCATAACTCTCAACTGTCCAGATTTTTGCAGAATGTCCAGATTTTGCCTCATAATTTTGGTCTATTCCTCATAAAATTTGTGGTTTTCCTGCAAAATCATTGAGGATTGAAATTACTAAATAATTACCGACATTTGAGTTTCAGACTTCATATCCTTCAGAAAATCAGTGCTAGCACTACACTTTTTATTCTAGCAATTTTGTAAGCTTATAAGAGCAATATATAAATTGTGTCCCTATTTTTGGGCCTTTGACCCCACATTATTTTTGACTTTGTCCAGATTTCTTGTACTTGAAAATTAAAAGTGTGTGGAGTTCATTTTCTTTGGGGAGGGGGGGCTGTGTGCTTTACCCCTTCTTGTTGTGTACCAACTACATAGATTTTAACAGCAGCACAACTTTTTAGATACATTTGCTTGTATGTATGTGGAGAGGGTACACTATACATTAGGCTGATACTCTTAAATTTCCACTACTTTTATTTTCATTACTTGTCAGTTCGATGTTTGTAGACCTTTGCAGTGAATTCCACTGTCTTGCTGTGTGTTTTGACATATTCAGTGAGAATATAAATGGGTAAGCAGATGTCTGCCCTGTGGTCCACATGCATACATAAACATTGCAATAAAAGGAAAAAGCTAGTTAAAATATTTGATAGAACTAAAGAGCCACAAATCAAGGTCAGCATCAAAAGATTATCTAAGGTACTGAAAAATACCGTCATGAAAGCAAAGGCTTCCTATGAACATAGACTGGCGTTGGAAACAAAGGATAATTACAAATCTTTTATAACTGAAATCAGGAAGCTACAAAATATTATCCATCATTACTCTAAATTTCTCTAAATGTATTCATTAACGCAGTGCCTACTCTGGTCCAGTGGATATCACAAATATATTAGCAAACAAATTCAGTGCAAATTTAACTGCAGGGACATCTGTATAAAATCCACATGTACCTAAGTATCTCAGACTCCTAGCAGCACAAAAAAAATCTTATTGTACTTGATCTTAGCCAGAAAACTGAGAAGCAATTTGAAAATCTTCTTCAGAAAAAAAGTACATTCTATATGGGACCTGATAATATACTAGGTTGCCTGCTGAGCAGTGATATACATGTGCTAGTCGACCCACTTCTACACCTATTCAAGTTGAGGATAGAAGGAAGTGATATGTGCAGGTAGAATGATCTTCTTCTTTCGGCTGTTCCCGTTAGGGGTCACCACAGCAGATCATCTGTTTCCATTCCTTCCTGTCCTCTGCATTTTGCTCTGTCACACCAACAACCTGCATGTCCTCTCTCATCACATCCATAAACCTTATCTTAGGCCTTTCTCTTTTCCTCTTACCCAGCAGCCCCATCCTTACCATCCTTTTCCCAATATACCCAACATCCCTCCTCAGCACATGTCCAAACCAATGCTATCTCGCCTCTGGCTTTGTCTCCAAACCATCCAACCTGAGCTGACCCTCTAATATACTGATTCCTAATCCTGTCTATCCTTGTCACACCCAATGCAAATCTTAACATCTTTAACTCTGCCACCTCCCGCTCTGACTCCTGCCTTTTCGTCAATGCCACTGGGATAACAGAGTAGAGTACAGATCCATGTGGACCTTTATCCAGCTCAGCCCGTGATTAATGTCTGTTATGCAACTTCTTCAGAGCCACATAATAAGTGGAGGCTGAGGTGATCAAACCATGAACCACAAGAAGCAGCTCAGTAGCATCATTACAGCAATTATAAATGTAGGGTTGATCGTGTACTCTGAATGAATTTAACATAAAAAAATAGGGTGGGCATTTTTGCCGATACTTTAAGAGATGCACTGTTGAGTAAAGAAGTTAGGATAGAAGTCATTAATTACTACAGCATTTGCAATTTCATGTGTTTTGGCAGAAGGCATTTCTTTTATCCTGTTTATTTTAGATGCATCAATGTGTACCTAAACATATTTTATAACCTATTCTGAAACCACACAAAATATATATATATCTTATAAAATGCTTTTGTGGCAAAGGCTATATTGGGGAAACTAAAAGAAGTCTGGCTGAGAGAATAAAAGAACATGTTAGGGATGTTAAAAATAGGAAGATGAGCAGCCCAGTGGCAGAACATTTTCATTTAGAACATGGGGGTATAATAGACAACATGAAAGTCACAATTTTGGAACAAGTATACAACAGACATGGAGATGAAAATGTATTGAAAAAGATTTTAAGAAGAAAGGAAGCAATTTTAATAATGAAATATGAAACTTTGCAGCCTTTAGGAATGAATAAAGAGTGCAATTGGCAGAATTTCATGGGTTAATTGTTAGCTTAACAATTAGGAACTGATTTTATTATGTGATGAATTGTTAATTGATATGGCAGCTGTATAAAAGGACTGTGTGAGTGAGCTTCACTTTTTTACTCTGTAAAGGCTTGCAGCCGAGGCGCTAGGAGAGGAGAGACAACTAAAAGGTCTTTATTAAATTCTTATTTTGGAAAGTAGAGCTGTTTTCACTGGTCTTTTGTGTGGTTTCAGAATAATTTGCTTTTGGATATTTTATAACCTAGTTATTGTAGTGATACTAGAAAACATTCAGATATATAAAGAAAGAGTGCTCAGTGGTACTAAAATTTACAAATACTATGACTTTATACTTAATTTAGTGCCATGTAGTACAACTTTGACCTCTTAAGTACTTTGTGTCCACAGCTGTCTGATATGACAGTTTTGTTCACAGCTATTAGTTTTCTGCACAGCAAAGACCCCTTTTGCTTACTCCATGTGGTAATTAACAACCTGGAAAAACTCAAATAACAAACGAAGTAAAAAAAAAAAGATGTCAAACAGCCATTCGTAAGGTACTACTTTAACGTATAAAAAGTTTATTACAGCTAAACATGTTTTCGTCACTCTACTAAAGTAACTTCCTCAGAAGTAAACCAACTACAGTGTTGCAGTTTATTTAAAAATGGCCGCCCTAAGACACGTGATAACGCTCGCCAACCAGTATTCAACATATGATAAAAACAAATTATAAACAAGTTCTAAGAAGCAATACGAGGTTTAATAACTAATTTAAATTTTAAAATTTTCAATTAATTAAACATATGTGCTAACAAATGAAAACACAGTGTCAAACAAAATCAATACATTAAACAACTTTTAAAACCATTATTTTGGAAACACAGGTAACCATGCAAAAAAAATTGTATAATTAACCACGGGCATTGCTCATTGAAACTCAAGAGTTGTATGAGATAAATGTCTCCTTAGAGATGGTGTTATCATTTTGAAGCTTTATACTTATTGCTGAGTCTTAAGTATTGCTTATTATAGTTCTTACAGTTCTTATGCATAACGGTATTACTAAATAGTCCGTGGTTAATTATACAATTTTTTTCGCATGGTTACCTGTGTTTCCAAAATAATGGTTTTAAAAGTTGTTTTATGTATTGATTTTGTTTGACACTGTGTTTTCATTTGCTAGCACATATGTTTAATTAACTGAAAATTTTAAAATTTAAATTAGTTATTAAACCTCGTGTTGCTTCTTAGAACTTGTTTATAATTTGTTTTTTATCATATGTTGAATACTGGTTGGCCAGCGTTATCACGTGTCTTAGGGCGGCCGTTTTTAAATAAACTGCAACATTGTAGTTGGTTTACTTCTGAGGAAGTTACTCTAGTAGAGCAACAAAAACGTGTTTAGTTGTAATAAACTTTTTATACGTTAAAGTAGTACCTTGCGAGTGGCTGTTTGGCAACTTTTTATAATTAACAACCTCCCGTATTGGGAAATTAGGTGGTTTTTGCCACACATATTGGTCACTTTGTGGTGTTTTAGGTCTTATTCCATAGATGATTTAATTATTAATTAATTGTACATGGAATCAAGATCACACTCCAAAATTGGTACAGTTTTTTTTTTTTTTTTTGCATTTCTTTTGGGGATTTTGGTTACTATGGCATCTTGACATCCGTCTTGAACATATAACATCTTGGTTATGATCAAAGATCCAGTCATAATCCTGCATGATATTAACTTTTGTTGATCAGGTTAGTTGCACTATGGATGCCTTGTTTTTCAAGGAAACCTGATATTCCCTTTGTGCTGATTAGGGGCAATTTGGAGTCGGTGGTGACATCATATTGCCTTGGGTAATGCATCGACTGCAGGGACTGCCTTCATTTCTTCCTTATTATTATTTAGAAGACACCATTTCACCTGCTCAGGTCATATCCCCTGTTCTTCCATCTTTGAAGTTGTCAGTGTATAGACCTGGAGTCTAGCCCTACCAGCGCACATGCCGACACACACGCACACACACACACACATGCACATTATGCAGGAGGCAGCTTCATTCCTAAGCATAACTACAGTCACTGAATTATTAAAAAATATATTTTCATGGGCTGAAATTCCAAGAATTATGCAACGTTTGTCAAGTGTAATTTATGGTCATTACATTGATTACATTATCATTTTTATTCCTTCTGTATATGAGCATCATTAAAACAGAATCTAAATACAGAGCACTAAAGAAAGTGAAGCAGGCATAGTTACAAGCAATAATTATAATATGAAAACAAATTATGAGGAATGCGTGTCCTGACCAAAAAATGCCAAATTCTGTGAAATCCCGTATTTTAAAGTACACAGTCCAAATTCTTGAATTTTGTAGTATTTTTCTAGAAATTAGAAAAATAATGTACTGCTACATCACAGATATATGCCTTTCAACAACACTGTCAGGTTGGTGTTGTGCTGCTAAAGTGAGTCTGTAACAGAAAATTGTCCAAAAATTTGATTGTCAAAATATCTGTTGAAGGTATGCCTGTTTTCAGTTAATCAGGTATACAGGGTATTCTGGCACACATTTCTGAACTAAACTGGATTTTTGTAAGATTGCTAGAGCCATATTTATTTTTCCCATATATATATATATATATATATATATATATATATATATATATATATATATATTATCTTGCATATTCTAGAAAGTTTGCATAATTAAAAAATAAATCATAAGTGTAAATCTCCTCTGGGCTAGTATTAAGCAAAAATAAATAAATCCCTGCTAGAAAAATAATACTGTGCAAGAGATAAAAATTAATATTGTTCCTAATTTTGTACATGTGCTTTAGCAAGCACTTTGCTGTAGAAATGAACATTGATGGAAATAAGTGAGTATATGTTTCCAAGTTACAAACAGCAACTTGAAACCATTTAGATATACAATCATATGTACTAGGTAAATAAATACAAATAATGTGAGCCTTCATTAAAGCTATGGGGCACATGGCAAACCAAGGTCACATGACAAAGCTGCACACTTTGAAACAGGGGCTGTTATTTCCTTTGCTTATGCATTGGTTGTTATGGTAACAATGTATCTATGTTTCCTTGTCAATATCAGGTAAAACTGAACAATACATTATCCTGAAGGCTGGTACAAAATGCAGTATGCATCAGCCCCACTTTGTCGATTAATGTAAAATTATATGCGGTTTCTATTAAATGTTTAGCCAGTAAAACAAATATATGCACGATTGCAAGTAAGTAACTCAGATAATATTTATATGTTTTATACTAGCATAGCAGGAGGCTAGCACAATACCAAAGGATATTACTGCATTCTAAGCACTAATAATAATTTGCAACTTGCAGCCTTCAGGGATTTCAGAATCGAAGCTGACAAAAGTATAATTTTTGAAGTCACTGCAATACAAGCTTTTTTCAATTACACTTAATATAGTTTGGAGTTCATGCTATAGTGTTGTAATGTAATTTATTTACAGAAACATTTTACAAAGAAAGAGGTACAGGGAATAAAGTTCAACTGTGACCAAAGTCTTGTATTTGCAATATGCATAATCAGATTTGATTGATTATATGTATACACTGGTGTACCAGCTAATTTAAGTAATAATTAAAAATCAAAATATTCAGAATTATTTCATATCTGTAAATGACTGTGAACTACATCTGTAATGCTATAATATTTCATAATTCTGCAGTGGGAGTATAGCAAATATCAGACAAATAAAAATGGATTTAATTAGACATAATTTTGAGAACGTCATTTAAGCAGTACTAGAAACAGCCTGTGCACTAAGTATGAAGGGAGTGAGCTAATACATTTAAGTAAAGATATGATATTAAAATACTAATGCTTCATATTTATTTGTTTAAGTTCTATCCCCAGGAAAGTGCACTACACTAACTAATAACACCTTTGTTCTATTTTCCTGGATCATGTCTAAAATATGCATTATTAATGAATGTTATACAAAGAATAAAGATAACTAGATGGGAAGGAATCTGAATGTACAAAGTACATGGTTATAGTTTATAGTAAATGCACAGTTTGCAATGCCTCAGGAAAAAAATACATTTAAGATTAAAAAAAAGTTCTCAGTTAAATTGCCCAGTAGTTACACACTTGGATAAATAGTTTACATGTGTTATTAACTTTTTATTTATTAACAAGGAGCTCTGGGAATTAAGAAAATGGGTAGACACTGAGCAGTGCGCAACAGAGAATGCAGGAAGAAGAGCAGAGAAATGGCGCAGTACTAATATCAAAGCAGCCAACTGACGTGTAATAAACGTGCATGAACCATGTCCCATGAATGTAGTCACAACTACCATGTCCCATGAATGTAGTCACAACTACCATGTCCCATGAATGTAGTCACAACTACCATGTCCCATCAATGTAGTCACAACTACCATGTCCCATCAATGTAGTCACAACTACCATGTCCCATGAATGTAGTCACAACTACCATGTCCCATCAATGTAGTCACAACTACCCTGTCCAATGAATGTAGTCACAACTACCATGTCCCATGAATGTAGTCACAACTACCATGTTCAATGAATGTAGTCACAACTACCATGTCCCATGAATGTAGTCACAACTACCATGTCCCATCAATGTAGTCACAACTACCATGTCCCATGAATGTAGTCAAAACTACCATGTCCCATGAATGTAGTCACAACTACCATGTCCAATGAATGTAGTCACAACTACCATGTCCCATGAATGTAGTCACAACTACCATGTCCCATGAATGTAGTCACAACTAATTCATTGAAAACCTCAGTCATTCTTGATCTCTTCTGCACAGCATCTTTCATCATGTTTAGCTGTGCAGTAACAGGTAAGTAGTAGAAAGAACAAGAAAGCACACAGTTTACCATTCGCCAACTAGAGCAACCACAAAATGACTCCAAAAGTCTGTGTGTAATAAACAACAGTCTCCCACTTTCAGAGCACTTACATCTAATGACTTTAAGAGTAAATTTAAATCCAGTGTGGCACAATGTCACAAATTCTTTATTAAACCCAGACAGTTAAGTGCTTTCGTCCTTAAACACTGGACTTCTTCAGAACCATCAGAAAAGAATAAAAAGGGCCAATTAAATGCTAAATCACCATCACACACCTAGTGCATAACTGATTGCATAATAACGTCATTAATAATTTAAAGTGCACACTACAATAATAAATAATTGTATGTGATGCCACACACGTACACACACACACACACACACACACACACACACACACACACACACACACACACACACACGACTAAAAACTTTGTTAAAACATTACACATTATTCCAAATTGATATAAAAATATGTAGAAATTAAAAAAACATCTACTATAAAGTGTTAAAACCACGTTGCCAAAAATTCACAGTTGAGCAGCTAAGTACTTTAACATGGGCAAAATAGAAACACATTCATTGAGCCCTTTCCCACAAGCAGCATTTAATCCTAGTTGCCAGTATAGTTCTCTTCTTTACATCAATGTAACCTAATCCCCTCCTCTCATTATATCGCGAAAGACCACTTCTACTATTCCAAACAGAAGTTTGGTAAAACCAGGGCAAGACTGAACATGTCTACATAAAGGATTATTATTGTTGTTTCTAGAAATAGCATATATATATTTATATCTATATATCTATCTATGTATATATATATATATATATATATATATATATATATATATATATATATATATATATATATATATATATATTTATCTATATATCTATCTATGTATATATATATATATATATATATATATATATATATATACATATGTTCATATATCTTCTTTCTAAATTGACACTCTGTTTTACCAATATAGAAACTGTTACATTTTTGACAAATCACAATGTATGTCACCCTCCTTGGTACAACAGTTGCCATTAACCAACTTAATATTTTCACTAGGTTCACAGATGGTCACCATTTTCCCTTCTAAAATAAAGGGACACTAGTGACACATCCCACATTTCTTAGCTCTCTTAGAATTTTCCAATGGAAGATGAACAACATTAGTAGGAAGTTCAAACATGTTCTTAAAATTAAAACCCATTTTATACACAAAATGAGGTCCAGGGCCTAAAATGTTGTATAAAGGTTCATCCCCCTTAAAAATATTCCAGTTTTTACTCAAACTTTCCTTTATTGCATTTGCTTTATGACTGAAAGTAACACTCATAGCATGTGTAAATTTACTACAGGGGGACCCTTGGTCAACCTTGTGACTCAAAGCCCCTTGTACATTATCAAGAAAAACATTTTCTTGGTTTAGCAAGGGTATAAATCTAGTCCTCCACAAATCTATCACTTCACTAACAATCTTAGTTAAATAATTGTTACGATACCCCCTTTCTAAAAAAATATTTTCTGAGGGCCTCCACCTCACTGATGAACAAGATGTCGTCATATGGGCCGCCCTAACTAATTGTCCCTTGAAAATATTCCTTTTAGCATGATATGGATGACAACTATGGTAATCTAGAAAACCTTTAAACATAGTCTACCTCCAACATGATCCTTAAATAAAGTCACATCCAAATAATTAATTGAATGGGCCTCAAAATGTCCAGTAAAGGCCAAAAAGGAGGTTACCTCGTTAAGGTAGGATAAAAAAGTACTATGAAGGGTGACATCACTATCCTTTCAAAAAATAAATATGTCATCCAAATATTGAAAATAACAAAACAATTCTAAACCAAAGTGACTTGACAAAATAACACGCTTTTCAAGGGCATAAAGAACTAAATTGGCATAAATGTGGGCACAACTTGCCCCCATAGAAACACCCTTAATTTGCCTATAGTATTCAGTGTGCATTTTCTTGTTTTTTTTCCCCTCTTTTTGACCACATGGATTCACTACACTTAGTTTCTTACAGATAAGTAGTACACATCTGCTGCATACATGGTTGTGGACTACTCAGGCTTCTCATGTGGTTCTCCTGACAGTCTATCAATATTTCCATATTGTCTTGGTCTGTTATATTAAAGGTCACATGAATGCCCCCCTAAAATAGGAAACAGCACTGCATTTTCTCTGCAGTCATCATAGATCAGCTTTTCTTTAGCTGATAATACCTAACAGCGATTGATGCTTAGTAAACAGTGTGAATATTTTTCCACACAAGTGGTAACTGAGTTTCATCATTCTCTGTTTCAAACAACATGCAGTCCTTTTCTGACTGTGCATAGTTATGCTCACTTTTAGTCTCTGATCTTGAGGTAAATACAGCAGGCCTGTCTGCAAATCCTAGAATTTACTGCCGACCAGGTTGAAAATGAACAAAAACACCAAGGCAACACTGTAAACACCGTTCCGAAGACAAAATATCTCAGTAATCTGAAGAGCAACACAGGTGCAACTCGACTCGAACAGGTAGTAAATCACTGTTTTATTATTAATAAACTACTCAATAGTAGTACATAAAATCACAGTTAAGCACTTTCATCTGACAGAGCAGACTTCATCAGAACAATAAAACACAAGTTTAAAACTCCATAATATAAACTTTTTGGCGCCAAAAAATACAAACCAATGCCATTTGAAATTTAAAAAGACAGTGCTTAACTTAATGCTTCGCACTTCCCATACAACAACAACATTCCTCTGCGTAAATAAAACCAACACATTCCGCATATAAAAAACATGTGGAATATCTTGAAACAACGCAATAGTTAAAGTGCGATAAATACTAATAATACTACTACTAATATAGATAATAATATAGCCTTAGACTGAATAGTCACATTACCAATGGGATAATAATATTGCACAGTAATAATTGGACACCCTTTTAAGGACCTTTGGGTAGCTGATAATTATTAGCTGGTGGTGGCAGTAATTACTACTGTATAGTCTGGGTAAAGGGGCACAGCTAGAAAATTTGGGTCAGCCTTTCCCAGGAGTGTCTGTGATGTTGTATAAATACTTATCTCAAAGTGTGGGTATGTGTCAGCTACCTAGGCAGGGACACGAAGCACTGGTTGGACAGAGAGGGTACTGGAGGTTAGCTTGCCAGCTAGGCTGAGATCTGGACCCTATAGCTGTGCCAGTGGGGAGTCTTATTGGGGACCTGGAGAGCAAAGGAGCAACCAGCCCCAGACTGACTGTGATCTCTGTGTGCACTTAAGGGAAATTGTAGTTTACTGTGTGTATTTGTTATCCTTTCCTCTTCTATGAGGCGACCTCCCTGGTGTTAGTGGTTAGGATTGAGGCTCCTTGATTGCTGGGGCTGGGCACGGTCATCACAGTGGGTATGAGGGCTGTGCAAGTGGGCTTGCTCCCCAGCAAAAATAAGTTTTGCAATTGTCTTTTTTGTTTCAGGCACATGTTAGATAAAATGTGTTGTTGAGTTAATGAGTTGGAGATACAATGTTGTCGATACAATGTATTTAGTTAAAATGTGTATTCCATCTCTCTCTCTCTCTCTCTATATATATATATATATATATATATATATATATATATATATATAGATCCCTATCACATTATCAAAGCTCCAAAACTCCGAAGACCATATGGCTGAGACCATATGCCCGAAGTTTTGGAACTTCAAAACAATAAGAAAACACAAAAAAATAAAATAAAACAACTTACCTTTACATTTTTGCCCCTGCACTCCCAACATCCCTTGCTATTTAAATATACCAACTCCGAGATCACACTATAGTGAGGAAAACAGCAAATCCCTAGTTCTGCGCTATATGGCAATCTCAATGGAAAGTGTTTGGAGTTCTAAAACTTCGTGCGTATGGTCTCGGCCATATGGTTTTTGGAGTTTTGGAACTTTGATAAAGTGATAGGGAGACATATATATATATATATATATATATATATATATATACACACACACACACATATATATGTTTGTATGTGTATGTATGTATATCTCTCTTTATCTATCTATCTATATATATATATATATATATATATATATATATATATATATATATATATATATATATATACATATATATATGTATATATATACGCACTCACATATACACACACACACATATATATATATATATATATATATATATATATATATATATACACACACACACACACACATTGATATATATATATATGTATATATATATATATATATATATATATATATATATGTATATATACATACAGACACACACAGATTTTATATATATATATAGATATATAGATATATATATATATATGTATATATATATATATATATTTTAAAAAAAAGATGCAGTACATATCAGAATTTTTTACTTCATAGTCATATAACAGACACATATCACTCTGGATATATGTATCTTCCCTGTTGCTTCACTTTTTCATTTATGTGTTTAAAGGTAGGATAGGTAATGCCCTTGTGCTTCACAAAATTGTGATATTTACTTTCATAACACTTAATTTGTACAGTGCAACTTAAATGGTGTATAGCTAATTATGCCTATACAATGCAGCTTTAAGTTTTATACAATGCAGCTTTAACTCCTGCTACCTTGTATCTTTTTGTAGTTGTCCTTTAAACAGCTGTCCAGCCTTCACAATTAATTGATTTTCATCACTTTTCAAAATGCTACAGCTTGAATTCGTTTTTTTCTTGAAATTGCCCTACCTGCTTTAGGGTGCTGAGTGCGTTCTTTATTGCTGGTTACACACTCTCTCATTGGCAGAGTACTTTCACTCAGCTTTACTGAGATTTCTGCTGATGTAACACACAGAATGATCTTCCCTTTCACCTCTCTGGGATAAAACTGTGCAATAGTCAATGTTCAATGTGTCTGTAACCACAACAAATTGCTTAGGCAAATCTGGTGCCACTAACAAAAGTTCAGGACAGACTATGTGTTTTAGTATCTGAAAGGCCTGCTCAACAGTTGTTGCTATCTGTGCACTCACTGGGGTCCCCCCTTGGTCAGATTAGATCAGTCGGGGACAGATGACTCTAGCAAAATTCAAAATAAACTTCCTATAATAGCCAGTCCCAAGAAAGCTGTGACTTATTTTTAGTAGGTGCTGTCGCTCACTTTTTCACTGCCTCGACTTTCTCAACAGGGGGTTCAACCAGTTATTAGCCTATGTCATACTCCAAGAAGCATCCTTTTGCCATGCCCAGTTTGCACTTAGACTGGTTGACAGTTAGCCCAATTTGGCCTAAGGAGTTTAAGATGGACTGAGCTTTTGGGAGATGGTTTGCCAAGTCTTCAGAGAATAGCACATCATCATCTTGGGAAACCAATGCATACGTGACATGGTGTTTAAGCATTCTATCCATCAGCCTCCGGAATGTTGCAGGTAGTCTGCAGAGGCAAAAAAAAAGTATGTCATTATAAAAGATGGGTTCCACTGACATGGAAAATGCCATATTTTTCTTAGTGTATGGAACTACTGGAATTTGCCAGCAACTTTTAGTTAGATTTAAAGTGGACAGAAACCTACATTTACCCAGTCTTTAACTAGTATATCCACATGGGGCATAGAATGAAGGTTAAATTTGGAAATGCTATTTAACCTTTTGAAATCATTGCAAAATCTTCTAGTCCCATCAGGCTTGGGAACCAGTGCAATGAGGTTATTCCACATGCTTTGAAATTTTTCTGTGACCCCAAGTTTGAGCATTTTTTATCTCAATTCCCATTTGCACAACATTGAGATTCTATTATTCGGTATGGGTTTAAATTTACTTTCTCACCATGCACAGTCTTTGTATTTTCTTATATTAATGAAAATATATTCGTATTTCTCAGTATAAATTATTTAAGTTTTTGTTGCTGGAATCTTGATTGTATGTCACCTATTTTGACTGTAGGGCATGCATGTGTTCCTTAACTTCGTCTGCAAACATGCTTTCTTACTATAGAGACCATAGATTCTTCTTAAGGCTTTTTGAACATTTATGTGGTATAACTGCTACAGTTTCCTTTCTCCATGTTGTCTCATCCTGTATACTTTGAATATATTTTCTATAACTTCAAAGGGTCTTTACAATTTTGTAAAGAACTTACTTCCTACAGTGGGTATTAGCAGAAGTACTTTATCTCCTGGTGTAAACTCTCTGAGAGAAGCATGTTTATTCTGTGCTCTGTTATCTCTTGTATTCTTTCCCTATGTTTAAAAAATGTTGCATCACACTTTTAAAGGGGATGTTTTCTTTCTCCCCTGCTTTTATAGATTCATAGATTGTTACTAGGGTAATGACCCGGTGGTGGTGGTGGTGGTGGGGGGGTCTTTCTAAGCCTACACAACTTTTCCCAAAAGAATAATAATGTCCTGTTTCTAAATAGGATGTTAAGAGTCAGGCATTTATAAGCATTGTTTGTCAGTAAGGGACATGGGTGCTAGGTCCGATGCAAATTTCCTATTCCACATCTACTGGTTTAGGTTGCACTTAAACTGGATAATAGATGAACTCAGATTCATATTGATAGGAAGCCTGTTGCAATGGAGGGGCAGTCTATGGGACACATATCTTTCTCTCCAGCATATTCTGTTTGTCACAGACAAAATTCAGGTCTCTAGACCTTGTATTTCTGGTACTCTTTTTGACTTGGAAATATGTAGGAGAGTCATAAGTGTGGGGTTTGCAGATTCCTTGCAAGCCATGCATAGATCATCCCTCAGCAATCTATAAGAAACTGATTAGAGGGAAAGGGCTTTAAGGTGCTCTGCAGAAGGCAGGTTTGTTATACCTTGTGTTCTTTTTGCAAGAAAACACTGAGGTCACTCTAGTTGTTGCATATGTCTGGCCTGATAAGGGCAGGGTACAGTGGGATAATGACCTCTTTAGACCTAGATGCCATGCCCTTAAGTCTACGTGTGTACCCAGATTCCTGACCACTAGATCAACTCTTAGGGGTGTATTATCAACACGTTAATTAGCAGGCTGACCTCCCAAAAGATACAATTATGCATTTCTTAGCATTGAGTTCAAGACCATGGCTTTGGCACCATTTGTTAGTCAGAGCTAGACTTTCTTGAAGATTGATAGTGTCTGCAGGGGAGTCAGTTATAATTCCCCAGCTTGCAATCATCTGAAGACATAGTCAGCCATAAACCTTCAGTATTTGCTTCTATTTCAGAAAAATATATCCCAAGAAGGAGCGGGCCCAGTGCAGAGCCTTGGGGGACTCCACTAGTGACTGGCCTCTTGAGGGATGTGACCTCCCCTATTTTGACTTCCTGGGTCTTACCTTTGAGCAAATTGGCTATCCAGTGGGTGATAAAAGGGTTTATACCTAAACTAGTGAGCTTGTATATAATGCCTGAGTAGGGTATTGTATCAAAAGCCTTGTCCAGGCTGAGGTAAGCTGTGTGCACAGTCTTACCTTCATGATCCATTGTTTTGGTGACTCTCTCAAAAAAGTCCACCAGATTTAATAGGCATGACCTTCCCTTAACAAAGACAAACTGTGATGGGTCCATTGTTTGAAGGTTACCTATGTACTCATTTATTATGCCCATGATGATTCTTTCCATGGTCTTACATATGAGGCTGGTGTGACTGGTCCTGTAGCTACCCGGTACAGTGTTTGGACCTCCTTCATGCAGGAGAATGATTGTAGCCATCTTCCATTCCTTGGGCACAAAACCTGACTGAAGGCTCCAGATGAAAAGTGATTCAAGTGGACTTGAAAGGTCATATTTCATTCTATTTATTAAACATCCATGGATATTACTGGGGCTCATCAATGCAGTGTTTTTGGCCTTAGAAAGTGAATTGATGACCTGTTCCCTAGTAGTGGTTGGGGTGAATTGTGGTATGCAATATTTTCTTTGGACTATTGGAGGGGATGGGGGGAGAAATTTGAGTTGAACCTGTCAGCCAAAAGGTCTGCAATGGCCTTTGGTTCAGTGTGGGTGGTGCCATTTACAATAAGTTCTGCACATTGTTGTCCATTTCCTCTGAGGTTACGGACATAGCTGTAAAAAGCTTTGTAGTTGTCCTTTGCCTGAGAAGCTATTTTTCTTCATATTTAGCCTTTAATGTATTAATTAACCCTCTTAGCTGTCTGTTTAGATTGGTCAGGGGGCTTTTAGTATGTAAAGCTTTGTTCCTAATACACTTGGCCAAGAACTTTTTCTTTTGTCATATACCTGATTTATATTGTGATTGCACAAAAGTGGCTTTCCTTTTGAGTTTGTCTTATTCTTAATACGAGCTGTCACAGCCTGCTCTATACAGCTATCAATATATATGCAGAGATTTTGTAAACAGCTCAGAATATGCTATGGTGTTTACTGGGTTTGAGGTGCTTGGAGTTTAGCCAAGGTATTGCTTAGTAGAGAGAAGTTAGCCTTGGGATAGTTCTTAAAGTTTCTTTGGCTATACCCTGCAAGCCTCACAGATGTCTGCCTTGTAGTAGTGCAAATTGTGCATCCTGTTAAGGCTTGGGGAACTACTGTTACAACAAAAAGAAGATAAGGAAGCAGTTTTTTCCAGTTTCTTATAGGTTCATAGGCAGGTACTAGGCTATCAGCCCAAGGGCCTACGTAAGCCTAGCCAACAAGGTTCCCTGGCTTACGCCACCCAAGAAAGTTATTTTCCTGTGCCACTGTTGAGCAGAGACACAGAAGTGATCCCCGGGGTGTATTTCCTATTTCCCATCCACTCATCAAGATTTTTCTTGAAGAGTGCTAATAAGAACTTTGCTTGACATAGATGGGTAGGCTGTTCCAGAGTATGGGAAGTCTCTGGTTCAGGAATCTATCCCTCCAGCGTGTCCTGTTTATTGTGATGACAAGGTTTAGATCCCTAGAGCGTGTAGCTTGGAGGGATTGGGATTTCTTTAGGTGTAGCATGTCCAACAGCTCTGGGTTTAACATAGCTTTATATGTTAGGCAGAGATCACCTCGGAGTAGGCGATATGCTACGGAGTAAAGCTGGAGTTTTTTGAGGCGGTCAGTGTAGGGCATTTGTTTGAGGCCAGTAATCCTCTTTGTGAGGTAGTTCTGTGGCCTTTCCAGCTGCTGCAGATGTCTTGTGAGGTATATTCCAAAAGGGGCGCTGTACTCTATAATGGGTCTAATGAGTGATGAGTAGAGGGGAACAATGACTTCTTTTTTCCTGGATGAGAACCCTTTTATGATGAGGTGTGCCACGTAGAAGGACTTCCTGACTACTGTGGTGATGTGACTATCAAAGGAGAGACTACTGTCCACCTGTCTCCCAAGGTCTCTTATCACGCATTCAGTGTTAAGTAGATTTCTGCCTATGTGGTAGTTCATGGGTACAGAGTTTTTACCAAAGGGATGACACTGCACTTTCTGGCATTGAGCTTGAGGCCATGGCTCTGACACCAGGCATCTGTCTCAGTGAGGCCCTTCTGTAGGATGTCCACATCATTTGGGGACTTGACTATGGCTCCTAGTTTGCAGTAATCTGTCAACTTCATTACCAGAGGCATTCTGTGTTAGCCTGTACTTCAGAGAAGTAGATACCAAACAGGAGAGGTCCCAGGAAGGAACCCTGTGCTACTCCATTTGTCACTGCTTTGAGGTCAGATTTGAAGTCTGCAACTTTTACAGTGTGGGTTCTGTCAGTGAGCCAGTTGGCAACCCATCTTGTGACATAAGGATTTATGCCCAGTTTAGTGAGTTTAGCTATAATTCCAGAATGGGGGATGGTGTCGAAAGCCTTGGCGAGGTCAAGGTAGGTTGTGTGAACCACCTTACCCTCATTAACGGCTTTGGTGACTGCCTCAAAGAAGTCGATCAGGTTCAGGAGGCATGATCTCCCTTTCACAAACCTGAACTGGGTGGGATCCAGAGTTTGGAGGTTACCAATGTCTTTGTTTATGAGTTCCATGATGATACGTTCCATGGCCTTGCAGACCAGCCTCGTCAGGCTAATACATCGATAGTTCCAGGGATCAGTGGTGGCTCCCCCTTTGTGGAGTGGGATAACTGTTGCTATGTGCCATTCAGTGGGCACAAAGCCTGATGCGAGGCTATTATTGAACATGGTGCTTAAGTGGGGAGCAAGTTCCTTCTGAAGTTCGTGTAAAATGCAGCCTGGGATGTTGTCCGGTCCCATGGATGCTGTGTTTTTGGCTTTAGAGAGTGCAGCTTTTACCTGCGTAGTTGTGATTACAGGGACTCTGCATTCTTCCTGTATAGATTTGGAACCTATCTGCCAGGATGTTGGCAATATCAGTTGGTTCTGTAATTTTCGTGCCTTTGTGCTGTAACTCAGAGCAGATCTAGGTGTTGCCTTCGAGATTTTTGACATAGCTATAGAATGCTTTGTGGTTGTCCTTGAAATTAGTGGCAATTTTGTTTTCGTAGCTAGCTTTGGAGGATCTTATAAGGGATCTCAGCTTCTTACTGAGGCTGACCAGAGAGCTCCAACACTCATGGGAGTTTATTCTCTTTTGCAACAGTTTCTTCCTTCTGTTGTACAGTTTGTTTATGGCAGGGGACCACCAGATTGGCTTCCTTTTTTTGGAGGATAGCATCTTGGTTCTCTTTGGGATAGCACAATCCATGCACTCATGTAAGTGCTTATTGAGTGCATTTGTGTAGGATTCAGCAGTTGTAACTGTATTATCCATCTGCATGGGTGTCATGAAGTTCACCACTTCTGTCTTAAGAAGCATGAAGTTGGCTTTGGAGACATTTTTTACTGTGGTTTCCTTAATGTGGGGTGGAGGCGGGATGTGGATATCAAGGGTGATTAGTTTATGGTCAAATCGGATCAACGAGGAGTTAACTTCAGGTGTGGAACACCAGTCACTCATGTTGGTAATGACTAGGTCTAGGATATTGTTGCCCCTGGTGGGGTGTGGATAAGTTGATCTAGGGCATTGGAATTTATGAATTCCAGAAAGCGTTGAGCTAAGGAGTTGGTACACAAGTAGTTTTCCCAGTTAATGGTGGGGCAGTTGAAGTCACCCATTATTAGGGTGTTTGGTTGAACCCTAATTTTTTCCAGTACATCAAGAAAAGAGGAGTGGGAATCCTGGGGCATGGTAGGGGATCTGTAGCAAGCTACAATTTGGATTGCAGTTTTGCCCAGAGTTAGTTGCACTTGGATAACCTCGGATGCATTATGCTGAGCAACTATCCTGGAGGTGTGGATATCCTTAATGAATATGGACACAACTCCGCCTTTGGTGCTTCGGTCCAGGTTACATGGCCGAAAAGTGTGGTATGAGTTATAGCCTGGTAGTGCAGGGGTGCTCTCTGGAGCCTTGAACCAGGTCTCAGTCACTGCACAGATATCGATGTTCTTCATTTTAAGGAGTGCCTCGAGTGAGTGCATTTTGAGATTTAGACTTCTAGCATTGAGTAGCATTACCCTCAGTTTTTGCTTGCCTGTTCCTGTTATGGTGGTGAATATGTTATTTGAACCCTGCCTAAAAAAGGCACTATAGGGGCAGCAAGAGCCTTAGCCAGTATCCAGAATCCCAGGGGCGACAGTTGCAGGCCATCTGTGGCAAAGCATCGTGGTCTGTCGACCATGTCATCCCAAGCAAACAGATACTGGATCCCCTTAGAATGGCACCAGAAGCTTAGCTAATTGTTGAAGTCAATCATTTTGTCCTTGTACTGCGGTATCATTCTGGGCGATGGCAGAATGCTACTCAGGGCTAGGGTCATACCTGCCTGGGCTACAAGATCGGAGAGCTCTTCCATGTCTCTTTTCATGTAGTCCAGGGAGGTACATCTCAGGACATTCACACCAACATGGACAATGACAGAGTCATATTTGTACTTGTTGTGGAGTGACCTGAGTGCGTGGGTTATGTGGTGGATCCTGGCACCAGACAGGCAGCTGACAGTAACCTTCTCCTTGTTTAGCCTGGTGAGTGGGACATCAATGTGCCTGACTATAGAGTCACCTATGACTAGTGTGTTGGGTACGTTGTTTTTCCTTATTGGCTGTGGTTGAGTGGCACACTGAGTCTGTGGGCTATGTGTCATTTGGGCTGTGTTGGGGGATGGAGGTTGCTTGCGTTTCTGCTTAGACAGCTTATTATTGAGAGCCTCCGCAAATGTTTCTGTGTTACTATGTGTGGATTTTGGTGGTGTAGATTTAGTGAGACTATGTGATGAGTGTGGTGTGGTGCAAATGTTTACCTTCTCCTCACGACTGTCAAGTTCAGTCTTGGTTGGAGAGAGCTTTACCTCCAGTTTGGCTAGATAAGTGCATCTCTCACAGGTTGTAGTTTTGGGTGGTAGGAGGAGAGGGTTGTCTGTGTACATGAGGCAATTTCTACATTGCCTCAAGATGCTCAGATTCATCAGAGAGAACACTGGGAGCTGACCCTTGGACATGGCTGAATAAAAAACTATTTTCCTCTAGATAAGTGAGGAAAGTGAGTACATGAGCTGTTTTTCTCTAAGCCAGTGAGAAAAGTAAGTACAAAAACTGTTTTCCTCTAGGTAATGAGGAAGATTGAGTGCTATAGTAATTAGTAGCTTATTTAGTGCTTACAAGTTCTGAACAAGTTCTGAGTATGAATAAGCAAATTTAAGTGCTAAAACTAAGAATCTGTATTTGCACTAGATGAGTTACAGGACAGAAACAAATGCAAATGCAGGCTTTCAAATCAGAAAGTTGAGAGATATGGAAGATTGCCCAAATGGCCAATAACTACAATTTCTGGGCCAGAACCACTCCTTATGTGGTAGACAAGTTACCTAGTGCTTACCACTCCCACTGATAAGCTAGAAGACCTTCTTCCAACACCGAAAGGCTTGGGGGGCTCAGAAGCTTACATACAGTCCTGGATACAGCAAATCTGTATCTGGAACACAAGTTACAGGAAAGGTAGGAAACAGGCTTACATTTTTTTTTCTTACAGAAAAGTAGCAAAAACAGTAGTAAAAACAATTTGCATGCAGTGCAAGCTAGCACACTTGAGTATGTAGCGATATTAGACCAAACACAGTTTAAAAAATGCAATTAAATTAAAAAGGACTAAAAGCAAGTGCAGAAAGAGTTTATTAGGTAGAATGTGGTAAAGAGATGGGACTAGTGGAGTGTCCCAGATCAAATCTACAGTGGGACGGGCAACTGCAAAAGCCACCAAATTTAAACAGTTTCAACAGAGATCTAAGCAACAACTAACAGTACAAACTTTAAAACCAAAAAAAATATACTCAACTCTGTATATTTGCAGATCAGTCTCTCAGAACACTGAGACAACAGTTTCAACAGAGATCTAAGCAACAATTAGCAAACTCTATACTAAAAAAATATATACTCAGCTCTGTATATTTGCAGATAGTCTATAAGGCAGTCTCTCAGAAGCAGGGTTGCCAGATGTCCCTATTTGGGCGGGACTTTCCCGAGATCAGCAGCCTGATCCCGAGTCCCGCACTGCCGGTTTAAATCCTGGGCAGCCTCCGCTTTGTTTTTTTATTATTTTTTTGATTGGCCCGTATACCGGTATACGGGCCAATCAAAAAATCGCAAAACAGAGCTACTTCTGTTTAATGCAGAACTGCGATGTTTCGCATTAAACAGAAGCAGCTCCGTGTTTATTTATTTTTGATTGGCCTGGGCCAATCAAATAAAATTAAACACAGAGCTACTTCTGTTTAATGCGGAACTCTGATGTTCTGCATTAAAGACCCTGGCACGGAAGACCTTTTTTTTTTTTTTTTTTTAGTCTTCACTTTGTTTGTCCTTACCATGGCCAGTAAGAAATCTGGCAACCCTGCTCAAAACACAGGTTCCAGCAATTTAAATGCAGGCTGTTGCAGGTCAAATTAAGTGATCCTTGAGTTAGATAACACACAAGCTGTAAAAACCAGTTATACCAACTGAAGACATGGCAGAAAATGGGGAGTCGGGTGGGGAAAACATTTTCAACAGAGATCTAAGCAACAACTAACAATACAAACTTTAAAACCAAAACAATATACTCAGATCTGTATATTTGCAGATCAGTCTCTCAGAACAGTGAGACAACAGTTTCAACAGAGATCTAAGCAACAATTAACAAACTCTATAATCAAAAATATATACTCAGCTCTGTATATTTGCAGATAGTCTGTAAGGCAGTCTCTCAGAACACAGGTTCCAGCAATTTAAATGCAGGCTGTTGCAGGTCAAATTAAGTGATCCTTGAGTTAGATAACACACAAGCTGTAAAAAACAGTTATACCAACTGAAGACACGGCAGAAAATGGGGGTGGGGAAAACAGTTTCAACAGAGATCTAAGCAACAACTAACAGTACAAACTTTAAAACCAAAAAATATACTCAGCTCTGTATATTTGCAGATCAGTCTTTCAGAACAGTGAGACAACAGTTTCAACAGAGATCTAAGCAACAATTAACAAACTCTATAATCAAAAAAATACTCAGCTCTGTATATTTGCAGATCAGTCTCTCAGAACAGTGAGACAACAGTTTCAACAGAGATCTAAGCAACAATTAACAAACTCTATAATCAAAAAAAATTTTACTCAGCTCTGTATATTTGCAGATAGTCTGTAAGGCAGTCTCTCAGAACACAGGTTCCAGCAATTTTTTTTCCCATAACATAGACCTTATTTTTTTTTGTTAAAGTACTCACTTAGCCCATCTGTCTTTGGATAATATACACACATCCTTAACTGCTACACTTAAAAAAATTACGGATTTCATGCACTATTCTGGAAATGAGTGGGCTACCCTTGTCAGTAAGAATTTCTCATGGAATTCCTGCCATAGAATAAAATAAGACTAGTTATTTTTCTATGGTCTTTGTAATCAGAAAATGCTGTTGCTTGATCAATACCTACTGAAATATACTGATGGATTTTACTCAGTTGTACAAGTGGACCCACAGCATCCATTGCTGTGCATTCAAATGGGATGGTCACAATGGAAAAAGTTATTGAAAGGTTCTTAAATCCTGTAATGGGTATTGTCTTTTTACATTCTAGGCAGGCTACATTAAAGTTCTTAATATCTTTGTTATAATCGGCCAGTTGAATCTAACTAAAACACTAGCTTTTTTATTCCTCAATTACCAAATGGACGCTCAAAATGGGGATATTTGCTAACTTCTTTCAAATTGTTGTAAAAGGTTTTGGAACTATCGGCTTGTTCTGTATCCATTCTCTGCCATTTGTCACCTTGTTTAGCAGGTCATTTCTTAGTTCAAAACAGGGGTAGGTCGTTGGGCCGTTCTCTTCCTTTGGTTCCTTACCTACTCCATCTATATTTTATCTTACCATATTCAGTGCATTGCCCATCTACTAAGACTTCTTAATGTTTGCATGGCTTATTTATAAGTCAGCCAAGTCAGTATTGCTTATATCATAATTCTAATTTGAACTGGAAGCAGTGGCCCCTTCTGTATAAATACAGGTACAAACTTATTTTTTATGTAACTCTTGGAAATAATTTTGTTCCACCAGTATGCTGGCTATATCCCTTTCTCTATTTCAGTACTTTTATTTTGTTCTTTAGTCTTAGAGCCCTTCTGTATTTGTTTCTTTTTATACTGGCTCTCTGTTTTTATGCAGCACAGTGAAGATTAGAATACTTTCTAAGGATCCCTTTCCTACTTTTTTCAATATGGAATTCATCTGTTTCTTCCTAAGTTATGATGGTCACTTTTTTGTATACTCTAACCATATGTCATCAGTTTCCAATGACCTGCTCTATTACTCTTAACAGGAGTCTACTGGCAAGACTCACCTTTTGTTTCATTGTCTCTGCTGACCTCCTCCTTTATTTTAACAGCAGTATTTTAACAAGACTCAGTATTAGGTTTCCTCTTACTCTTCCATCCAGTACCCCATATTAGCTCTTTTTGTATCTTTTTTTGTGCATGTTTCTGGCAGTGCACCAGACTGAACTTTTCCCCCATAATCTCCATAGCTCTTTATGGTGGGGAACCTTAATGAAATTAGGTAGAGATACAATGCATTCCATTTTAGTTTGCTTTCCCTTATTGTCAAAATGAAAAGATCACTTAAATGTTCTGCTTACTAGTTACTTTGTTCTTGCAGACATATTATATTTTGACTAATTTAACCTGGTCTACTTCACGTTGTCGTAAGCTGACAATATCGAGTCTGACATTGTCAGCATGACAATATCGAAAGTAAAGAACATCGTACAAGTAAACGGAAATCTCCGTAAGGGGGGATTTCCATTTACTTCAATGTAGTGCGGTCTCTGAGTTGGTATATTTAAGTAGGGGGGTGTGGGGGTGCAGGGGGGGCTTGCCCCCCTGCCTACGCCATTTAGTTTTTTTTTAAACTTTTTTTAAAACTTTTTTTTTATGTTATTCGATGTTTTACTTAATCGATCAATAAAGTTCGACCTTTATTGATTCGATTAAGTAAACTTTCAATAACGTGATATAGACGCAATTTAACCATGATCCATGAATCTATCAATCCATTAATTTATTTTTTTTCAACCACCATATTGCACTTAACAGGTTTGTTAACAGCACAGTGACTGAAATTAGGTTCAACCCTTTTAGTAAATAAAGCCTTATCAAGTTCCATAAGTTCACATTCCATAAGCATGCTCTTAGTTACAATTTGTTAGGTAACACTAAACATTTTACAGGCATATTATTTTTTGTCTCCCTGTAGAACCTTGCCTGATGGCTCCCCTACCTGTACTCGATTGTTCTATTCATTCCATGGGGCAAGAGCGAAACATTTCCAGGTGGGTCAAGAGGCCTGCTGCCTATTTGTTCCAAATGAAGAAGCCAAATTAGCCCATTAATTCCCTTGCTGGTAACAGTCAGGTGGTAGGGAGCAGACCAGCTTGCTGGACCTGCAGGACCTGCTGCCTAGGCCAGCATTCCAGGGATGTAACATCCAGTGTTCCCATAAGATGATATGCGAGAGGCAAGCCAAAGTTGCCTTCCTTCCTCTGGATGTGAGAGGGGTCTATGTCATGAGATCGACATCTTAAAAGGTAGACTCTCATTTGTTCGACACGAAAATGCCAAACTCCAACTTTCCCGAATGGCCAAATCACTGATTTCTTTCCAACGGAAAGAAATTGGTTGGCCGTTCTGTTACACCTACCCTTTCCCTGACTGTAATGCAGTCTCAGAGTTAGAATATTTAATTAGGGGGGTGTGGGGGGGTGAAGCTCCCCACTTAAATATGTCTGTTTTTATGTGGCGTTGGTGTTTGGCAAACTGATTTCTTTCCAGTGGAAAGAAATCGGTGATTTGACCGTTTGGGAAAGTTGGAGTTCGACATTTTCATGTCGAACAACTGAGAGTCAACATTTTAAGATGTCGATCTCATGATATAGACCCTGTGAGAGCTGACTTCTAGATGACCAACCCACTAATCAAATCTGGGTCACCTGCACTATAGTCAAGGCTTTATCCCTCTATTCTGCAAAGTTGGCTTGGTATAGAATTTTTGTCACTAAATGTGCAGTACTTGGTTATACGCTCTTTTCTAGAACATTTAACACAAATCATGGTGAAGTCTTGATGCATGCAAATCTAGCTTAGGGTTTGTGAATTCAATTAATAATAAATGTTTTACTAAACAAGTAGCTGTTCAGAAAAGAAAGAGTCTGTCTGGAATATGCTCTTTCTTAAATTACTGGGGAGTGCCATTTTAAACTCTTGAACAGATAATATTTCTTAAATTTTACTTACATTACAAACATGAGGCTCCTGACACAATTTTAAGATACACTTCATTTCAGCCAATACTGACCTTGTAGGTCTGTCTATATTAAATGTCCTGCTATGAATCATAAACGATTGGGTATTAGGTGAAGTTCCAGTCCTTCCTAATATTTTCTTCAGTTTTTGGTAGTCCTAGACATCTGCATCATTCAAGTCCACATAGACCTTCAGTGAGGCTCTCATCAAATGCGGTAGTATGATCCTTATCCACTTCTAGTTTAGAAGTCAGTAATCCAGAAAGAACAAAAAATAGAATTCAGTTTCACCAGTCAGCAGTCCTTCTTACAAAAGCAGAAGTTACTCACACAAGCCTACATTCAATTCCATGGGGTAAAAATAGATTCAATAGAGTAATTTAAAGATGCAGTTTTGAGAAAAAAACTGTATTTCTTATGCCTGCTTTCGACAACCAGTGAATCATTTTGGGTAGGCTTGTAGTCACAGGAATAATTACTGGAGAAAGCTTTGCATTAAACAAAGGCTTACTTACAAGGATAATGAACATAATTTTATGGACGGCGCAGTGGTACAGCGGTAGCATTATCACCTTACAGCAAGAGGTTCTCCGGTTCGATTCTTGGTTGGAGTGCCTTCAGTGTGGAGTCTGCATGTCCATCCTCCGCTCATGTGTATTTCCTCTGGGTATTCTGGTTTCCTCCCAAGTTACAAAGACATGCATCTGGAGTGTTTCTCCCTGGGCCTCATCTGAAAATTGTCTTTGTTCCAAGTCGGACTTTCCCAGTTAACAAATGTTAAATAAATAAATAATGCTTTCTTAAAGAAGTCTTAGTATTTCATCTGACTTACTTATACACACAGCTTGCTTCTCTCTTTGTCTCTCTCTTAACAATACCTTTCTAAGCATAGTTTAACTTTTCCGGTTACTTCTCCTCAAGGTCCCCCAGGCTACCTTCTGTCTCTTTGCTCACAGCTCCAGATTCCTGCCCAAGACTGCAAAACATTTCAAATCTGTCTTCTTTTCTGATAGAAGTTTTTTTGGTCAGTGTGGACACCTGCATCACTCTGCAATGGCTGCATAAAAGGTCTGTACTTTTCTGTTGGTTTACCCTTTGGTGTGAGGCACTACTCCCATTTGTATATGCAGCTTTCTGTATATGCACACTATATGTGACTGTGGGTGTGTGTGTGTGTGTGTGTGTGTGTATATGCATCTGTATCTATATATCTATATATGGGTGTGTGTGCATGCATCTCTAGCTATCTATTGATATGGGTGTTGGACATCCTGAAGGAATGACATAATGCTAACACCCAGGACACCAACACCATTTCTTCAATCCAGACAGGTCTTATACAGGTGTGCAAGTTCTACAGTCTGTGAGTAGGTGAATATTTCCTTTACCTGGGGGTTGTGGGATTTTATTTAGTTTATATATAATTAGCAGTAGTATGGGTGTGTGTGTGTGTGGGGGGCTGTCCCTTGTAAAAACTCTTGCCATTGCTTTAGTCTGCTCTGGGGTTATTCCTGCAGCTTGTGCAGAATGTGTTAACATTTGTGACTTCAACGTTATGGCATTGATCTACTGAGTGTCAGGGCACTGACTGTTTGATCAAGTGCGTGACATCCATACACACACACCTACAAAAACAAAGATATGCAATTGGTGGATTGGACACTGTAAATTGGCTAAAGGTGTGACTGTGCATGTGAGTATATGGTGTGGAAAAACAACTGCAACAGGGCTAGCCACCAGAAGGTGTAAACCTTGACACTAGTTGATTGTTGCTGTTGAACTGACATGAAACCCTGACCCAGTGTGCAAAAATGGGGAAAAAGTGGTTCTGGATGGATGCCTATATATATATATATATATATATATATATATATATATATATATATATATATATGTGTGTGTGTGTGTGTATATATATATATATATATATATATATATATATATATATATATATCTATACATGTTACAGCTACAGTACTTTTGAGAAAAATATGCCAACCCATTTGGAGAGACTCATGGTTTACACCCTCTGCCTGATCTTAATAACTGTTCTCAGGCTAATGCTATATTTTAAGAACATTACATATAACAAGTATTATCTTGAAAGGTGTGTGCAACTTAAAATTGTGCCATTAGATTTATGTGTTTATACATTTCCTAATGGTATTTCAAACAATGGGCAAGTTTATAAAGACCTATATAAAAGTTACAATGATGCTGGAATAGAAGTGTTATAGGTATTTATTGAGCACAAAATGTCCAAAATGGACAATATCAGCAAGGATACAAGAGAATTAAATGCTATTATAAAATGGCACCATCTCTTCAATTCCCTTAAACATCTTTGGGACAGTATAATTATTAAGGTAGCAAGACATGTATTCTCTGATAGAAAAGAAAAAGCTAACAAGAGACGCTAACCTTTACTATAATGGCCTGGGTTTTATTTTTAAGAAAAATGGGAATTAACAGTGATAACCCCGGTCAGTATAAATTAAGAATGAGCAGTGGTACAAATAACAACTTGAATCCAACATTAGTTAGTTCAGAAGAATTTCCACCTCTAAATGTTAACTTGAGTAGTAATTTAGAAAACACTGATAGTTCTGATAGAGGCATGAGGGCCAGTCCACAAGAACAGGTTTTACTGGGTTACCAATGATTTTCAGTCTGACAGAAGTGGTACTGAAAATCAGCCCAGTACCACTTATTTTTTTTCTTTTCTAAGAGGGAGGAACATGATGGACAGAGGATGAGGAAGATGTTCTGGAAGGAAATGTGGGAGAAATTGAACTTTTGTAATGTTAATTGTACTCCTTTGTATAAAATGAGTAAATGTTCACTTTCCTTTGTGCAGTACAAAGTTTTAAGAAACGGCACAAGTTTTATTCAGCCCAAAGAGCCAATTTGGTCATCATCATCTTCTTTCGGCTGTTCCCATTAGGGGTCGCCACAGCAGATCACCTGTTTCCATTTCTTCCTGTCCTCTGCATCTTGCTCTGTCACACCAACCACCTGCATGTCCTCTCTCACCACATCCATAAACCTTATCTTAGGCCTTCCTCTTTTCCTGTTACCTGGTAGCTTCATCCTTAGCATCTTTTTCCCAATATACTCAGCATCCCTCCTCAGCACATGTCCAAACCAACGTAATCATGTCTCTCTGGCTTTGTCTCCAAACCTTCCAACCTGGGCTGACCCTCTAATATACTTATTCCTAATCCTGTCCACACTCGTTACACCCAGTGCAAATCTTAACATCTTTAATTCTGCTACATCCAGCTCAAACTCCTGCCTTTTTGTCAGTGCCACTGTCGCCAACCCATATAACAAAGCTGGTCTCACTACCCTCTTGTAGACCTTCCCTTTCACTCTTACAGGTACTCGTCTGTCACAAATCACTCCTGACACTCTTCTCCACCCACTCCATCCTGCCTGTACTCTCTTCTTCACCTCTCTTCCACACTCACCGTTACTCTGAACTATTGACCCCAAGTATTTAAACTCATCCACCTTCGCCACCTCTACTCCTTGCATCCTCACCATTCCTCTATCCTCCACCCACTCCATCCTGCCTGTACTCTCTTCTTCACCTCTCTTCCACACTCACTGTTACTCTGAACTATTGACCCCAAGTATTTAAACTCATCCACCTTCGCCACCTCTACTCCTTGCATCCTCACCATTCCTCTATCCTCCCTCTCATTCACACACATATATTCTATCTTAGTCCTGATAACCTTCATTCCTCTTCTCTCTAGAGAATATCTCCATCTCTCCAGGGACTCCTCCACCTGTTCCCTACTCTCACTACAGATCACAATGTCATCTGCAAACATCATAGTCCACGGGGACTCCTGTCTGAGCTCTTCTGTCAACCTGTCCATCACCATTGCAAATAAGAAAGGGCTCAGAGCTGATCCTTGATGTAACCCCACCTCCACCTTAAACGCATCCGTCACTCCCACCGCAGACTTCACCACTGTCACACTACCCTCGTACATATCCTGTACCACTCTTACATACTTTTCTGACACTCCTGACTTCCTCACACAATACCACAACTCCTCTCTAGGCACCCTGTCATATGCTTTCTCTAAGTCTACAAAAACACAATGCAACTCCTTCCGACATTCTCTGTACTTCTCCATCAACACTCTCAGAGCAAAGATCGCATCTGTAGTGCTCTTTCCTGGCATGAAACCATACTGCTGATCACTAATCATTACGTCCCTTCTTAACCTTGCTTCCACTACTCCTTCCCATAACTTCATGCTGTGACTGATCAATTTAATCCCTCTGTAGTTACTACAGCTCTGAAAATCACCCTGATTCTTAAAAATCGGCACCAAAACACTTTTTCTCCATTCCTCAGGCATCCTCTCACTTTCCAAGATTTCATTAAACAATCTGGTTAAAAACTCCACTGCCATTTCACCTAAACACCTCCATGCTTCCACAGGTATGTCATCTGGGCCAACAGCCTTTCCATTCTTCATTCTCTTTATAGCTATCCTTACTTCCTCCTTGCTAATCCATTGCACTTCATGATTCACTATCCCTACATCATCCAACCTTCTCTCTCTCATTCTCTTCATTCATCAACCCCTCAAAGTACTCTTTCCATCTCCTCAACACACTCTCCTCACTTGTGAGTGTGTTTCCCTCGTTATCCTTTATCGCCTTTACCTGCTGCACATCTTTCCTAGCTCGGTCCCTCTGTCTAGCCAACTGGTACAGGTCCTTTTCTCCCGCCTTAGTGTCCAACCTTTCATACAACTCTTCATATGCCTTATCCTTAGCCTTCACCACCTCTCTCTTCAAAGAGCCAATTTGGTAAACCTATTAATTGATGTTAGATTGTTTACAAGTAAAATTGAATTTAAAGTATATTTTAAATGATGTTCATCTGGTTAAAGAACCAAGTAGACAATTGTTAAAAAAGAAAATTAATTTTAATCCTGTCTTAAATGCCTTAGATATGTCTGTTAAAGCTTGTGACAAAAACATACATTTGTTACTATCTAATAATGAAAATGATGGTATAATTTAAGGAAGAAAATAATTCTGTTAGTGAATTAAGTAAAATATTAATTTAAGAGTCATGAAAGCCAATAAGGGCACAGGTGTAGTTATTACGAAACAAGACAAATATGTAGTAAAAATGAAAGAACATTTAGCTGATGGTCAATGTTATAAAAGTATAACAAATAAAAAAAATGTTTGCCATGTTTAGGAAATTGACTACTGACCTGGATTTGTTAGAACAAGATTTTTGTGCATTTTGAAAATATAAGTTTATGATAGTGGAACATCCCAGTTTAGGTAAAATGTCTGGAGTTTCCAAACTGCATAAAAATGAAATTGATCCTCCTTTTTGTCCCATTGTTTCCTTATGCAGGACTAAAACTGAATTTATTTCAGAATATTTAGATGGAATATTGAACCCCATTGTGCAGAAAGTACAATTTTATATCAGAGACTCCTGGGGATTTTTAAATGATATATATATATATATATATATATATATATATATATATATATATATATATATAGTGAAATCAGTAGATAATTTTTCAGTAACTTTAGCTATTGAGTCAATATGCACCAGCATTGTTCATAGTAAAGGAGTTGAATTTATTAGATAATATTTCAACAAATATACTGATTTTGACAACAGAGAAATACACACTATCTGTATTTTATTGGAAACAGTGTTTAACACTAATTTTAATTTTAATGTTAAGTATACTAACAAAAACAAGGAGTTGCTATGGGGGCAAAAATGGCTTCAGCATATGCGAGATAAATATTGGGGTATTGGGAAAGGGAATTTTTAATAAAAATGGAAAGTTTTAATCACATTTCATTTTATTGTAGATTAATTGATGAGTTTTTTTATATGAGAGGGCCAGCAGATTAATTATTTTAACAAAGGGAAATTATCCAGTTTTTAGATTTAGAAATTACTCTAGATCATGAACACTTTTGTTTTCATTCAAATAATTTAGGAAAGAAAACTTTTATAAACAACTACTTAGATTAATTTAAGTCAACACCCAATGTTTGTGAAAATTAATATTTTCACAGAATAATTTATTAGATTGTCCAGAATTATAAGTGATAATCTAAATTTTTTGACAGAAAGTAATAAATTAAAGTTAATGTTTTCAGAAAGAAATTACCCTGAGGATATAATAAACAGAACTATGGAATATGTTTTCAAAAATAGGTATGTAAATTTTGTCCCATTGTACATTATTGGTTTCAAGTAAAATATAAAGAAATAACTCAGGAATTTTCTTGTAGCTTTCCATTACTGATAAGTAGGGACATGATGACTATCAAAAGTCATTAAAAACAATTGAAGACTAACTCAGAGAAATCCAGAACTCTACAAAAGTTATAGGAACTGAACTAACATTTTCCTATAAAAAGACAAAAACCTTAAAATAGTTTTTTGAGAAAGCTGGCAGCAAAATTGACACTTTTTGTTCAGTATTTGACTGTGTGATATTTAGGTCTGGTGAATGTAAATTGTGCAGTTATTTATAATTATAGGCATTTCAGTTTTAAACACACTGATGCTGAAGAAAGTTTTAGAAATATATATGACTGCAATTCGTTCAATGTAGTATAGTTCGCCATCTATGGGTCTTGCCTAGGGTTCTATGTGGGTAAAAACCACAAGACTGCTGGCTAAAAAATTTAAGAGCATAGCACTGTCATTAGAAATACAAATGCTTAAGTTAAGCACAGCATTAACTGCGAAGATTTTAAAAAGTTTGAATATTTGGTCCTCAACCAAGTTTTAAATTTTATTAGGGACGTTAATGGTTTTCTTCATGTAAAATAATTTAAATGGCAATTGCAGCTAGCTCACATTTCTTGGGATTAATATTAAAGGTATGTTGAACTGGCACTAGAAAGGCTCACTCAGACTCTGCTACGCTTTACTGTGAGGAAAACATTAGTTTGCTTTTTATTTGTTTTATTTTGTATTACTTTATTGCCTTTTTCTATTTTGAATACTGTGATTTGTTTTCTTTACCTTGTGTTTTGCTTTTAACTACATATTAAAACTTGAAAAGAGACCACAGTTCTGTCTGTTGTGAGTCAGGCAGAACTTAGAACAGGTCCATTAAAGGCTCACACATAAGACAGAAGAGGTCAGTTAAGGTTAATCATCTGTGAACTGAGGGGGTGGAGCTAATAACCTTTCTATTTAATGTAAAATTAAAACATTTTAAAGTAGTTATTAGAAGTTTACCCAGACTATGCTTATACTCTTGTGAGTGAAAAAGTAGTTTGCTTTTTATTTGTTGTATTTTTGTATTACTTTAATCATCTGTGAACTGAGGGGGGGTGGAGCTAGGACCTAAAACTTCTATTTAAGGGGTAAAATAAAACATTTCAGAGCTTTACTAGAAAGGCTCACCCAGACTCTACTACACTTTGCTGTGAGGGAAAAGTTAGTTTGCTTTTTATTTGTTGTATTTTGTATTACTTTATTGCCTTTTTCTGTTTTGAATACTGTGATTTGTTTTCTTTACCTTGTATTTTACTTTTATTCTGCTTTTAACTGCATATTAAAACTTGAAAAGAGACCACAGCTCTGTCTCTTGTGAGTCAGGCAGAAATTAGAACAGGTCAATTAAAGACTCACACATAAGATAGAAGAGGCTAGTTAAGGTTAATCATCTCTGAACTGAGGGGGTGGAGCTAGCAATGAAACCTTCTATTTAAGGGGTAAAATAAAACATTTCAGAGCTTTACTAGAAAGGCTCACCCAGACTCTGCTACACTTTGCTGTGAGGGAAAGGTTAGTTTCATTTTTATTTGTTGTATTTTGTATTACTTTATTGCCTTTTTATATTTTGAATAATGTGATTTGTTTTCTTTACCTTGTGTTTTACTTGTATTCTGCTTTTAACTGCATAGTAAAACTTGAAAAGAGACCACAGCTCTGTCTTTTGTGAGTCAGCTTTTTATTTGTTGTATTTTGTATTACTTTATTGCCAGGTCAATTAAAGACTCACACATAAGATAGAAGAGGTCAGTTCATACATTCATACGTTTATAGGTTCATAGGTAGGTACGAGGCTATTGGCCCTAGGGCCTATATAAGCCTAGCCAAATGGTACCCTGGCTTTTGCCACCCAAGAAAATTATTTTCCTTTGCCCCTGTCAAGCAGAGCCATGGAAATGATCCCTAGGATGAATTTCCTATCTCCCAACCAATCAGGAGGAGCTTTGTTTGATATAGATAAGTAGTTTGTTCCAGAGTATGGGAAGTCGCTGGGACAGGAATCTATCCCTCCAGCATGTTCTGTTTATTATGGTGACAAGGTTTGGGTCCCTAGAGAGTGTAGCTCAGAGGGATTGGGATTTCTTTAAGTGGAGCATGTCCAACAGCTCTGGGGTTGACATAGCTTTGTATGTTAGGCAGAAATCGCCTCTGAGTAGGCAATATGCAACATAGTAAAGCTGGAGTTTTTTGAGATGGTCTGTGTAGGGCATCTGTTTGAGGCCGGTAATCCTCTTTGTGAGGTATTTCTGTGGCCTTTCTAGTTGTTGTAGATGTCTTGCGATGTGCATACCAAAAGGGGAGTTGTACTCGGTAATGGGTCTAATGAGTGATGAGTAGAGGGGAAAAATGACCTCTTTTTTCCTGGATGAAAAACCTTTTGTGATGAGGTGTGCCACATAGAAGGATTTCCTGACTACTGTAATGTTGTGATTATCAAAGGAGAGACTACTGTCTACCTGTGTCCCAAGGTCTCTAATTACACTTTCGGTGTTAAGTAGACTATCACCTATGTGGTAATTCATGGGTACAAAGTTTTTACCAAAAGGGATGACAATGCACTTTTTGGCATTGAGCTTGAGGCCATGGCTTTGACACCAGGCATCTGTCTCAATGAGGCCCTTTTGTAGGATGTCCACATTGTTAGGAGTTTTGATTATGGCTCCTAGTTTGCAGTCATCTGCGAACTTTGTTAGCCAAAGACCTTCTGTGTTAGCCTGTACTTCAGAGAAGTAGATACCAAACAGGAGAGGATCCAGGACTGAACCCTGTGGTACTCCACTTGTTACTGGTCTGAAGTTGGATTTAGAGCCTGCTACTTTCACAGAGTGGGTTCCGTCAGTGAGCCAGTTGGCAATCCATCTTGTGACATATACCTAATTTAGTGAGTTTATCTATAATTCCAGAGTGGGGGATGGTGTTGAAAGCGTTGGCGAGATATAGATAGACTGTGTGAACCACCTTACCCTCATTTACGGCTTTGGTGACCACTTCAAAGAAGTCTATCATGTTTAGGAGACATGATCTGCATTTTGCAAACCTGAACTGGGTAGGGTCCAGAATTTGGAGATTACAAATGTCATTGTTTATAAGTTCCATGATGATACGTTCCATAGCCTTGCAGAACAGGCTCATCAGGCTGATGGGGCGGTAGCTGCCAGGGTCCGTGGTAGCTCCCCCTTTGTGGAGTGGGATAACCATTGCTGTGTACCATTCAGTGGGCAGAAAGCCTGAGGTGAGGCTATGATCAAACATGGTACTTCAGTGCAGTGTCAGTTCATTCTGTAGTTCATGTAGAATTCAGCCTGGGATGTTGTCAGGTCCCATGGATGCTGTGTTCTTGGCGTTGGAGAGTGTGTTTTTTTACCTGTGCAGCTGTGATTACAGGAACTTTGCATTCTTCTGGTATAGAGATGGGCTCTTTAGGGGGTGAAAGAGGGGTAAAGTTAGCACTGAACCTATCTGCCAGGATGTTGGCAATATCAGTTGGTTCTGTATATTTAGTGCCATTGAGATTCTTGACATAGCTATAGAATGCTTTGCAGTTGTCTTTAGGATCAGTGGCAATTTTGTTTTTGTAACTAGCTTTGGAGGATTTTATGAGGTTAATAATCTATGAACTGAGGGGGTGGAGCTAGGAGCTAAACCTTCTGTTTAAGGGGTAAAATAAAACATTTCAGAGCTTTACTAGAAAGGCTCACCCAGACTCTGCTTCACTTTGCTGTGAGGGAAAGGTTAGTTTGCTTTTTATTTGTTGTATTTTGTATTACTTTATTGCCTTTTTCTATTTTGAGTACTATGATTTGTTTTCTTTACCTTGTGTTTCACTTGTATTCTGCTTTTAACTGCATATTAAAACTTGAAAAGAGACCACAGCTCTGTTTATTGTGAGTCAGGCAGAAATAATTTTTCCCACTCTCCCATCCAGTTACTGTTGTGTTTTTAAACACTGCCCCTTATGTTAATTTGACCATATATCTCATTTCCTATCTGCTTTTACTGGCTTGTGTGAATAAGCTCAAAATTATCATTTTGTGAAATCACTCCCCTTTAGCTATTTAAATTTATCGGCCATCCTACTGTATTCCATAGTACCAGAATACCAAAGTGACCACTCCCTTTCAATCTAGCTTGCTGTTTTAAAAGTAGTGACTCTCCACTAAAATTTAACTTTTTAGACAAGTAAACCTTAAGTTACATACTTTCACATCTAATTCCTGTACTGCACACTGCAGTGTTTAGGATAAACCATTTTTTTCATCTTATCTTTAAGCATCTATTGCAAGACCACCAGTTATTGGAGAGCCCACATTCTGCCTCTCAGTAGTCATCTTGGGATTAGTGCTTCTGTTTTCTCCTGGTGGAGAAGTAGTGCAGTTACATTATTTCCCGGAGACTGCTGCTCACCAGAAAGCTTAATAACTGCTTTATAGGTGACAGCTTTGAATCTGTGCTTATATTCTGATCCTGGTGAAAGTAGGAGCAGAGTGCATTGATTTCTGACTCTTTCTGGTCGGAGTCCGTATGACTAGCACTTGCTCTAAAACCTGTTGGAAAGCACTAGGAAGCCTTAAACTGATACAAGCACTCAACTCTCCTTGTTAATAAGGAGAAATTAATTGTAGGCACTAAACAGCCTATAATTGCAAAATACCTTGCCAAGGTAAGGGAAAACAGCTCTTGTATTTTATATACAAAAAAAAAAAAAAAGGACATAACTAGGCATGTCCAAGTCAGCTTCCAGTGATTTCTCCTGTCCACCTGGTGAATCTGAGCATACTGGGGCAATGCAGAAATTGCCTCATGTACACAAACAACCCTCTCCTTCTACCACCTAACACTGCAACCTGCGACAGATGCACTTACATAGCCAAACTGGAAGCAAAGCTCTCTCCAGCCAAGATTGTGCTAGACAATCAAGAGGAGAAGGTTAACACCTGCACTACACCTCAAGCAACACATAGCCCTTCAAAACCCTCACTTCCAACATCCACACATAGCAACACTAAACCCACATATATGGAGGCTCTTAACAATAACCTGCCCAAGCAACAAGGACCTCTGAAGCTGAAACGCAAACAAACACTGATCACAGCCAAAGTATCACATAGCTCACAACACCAGTGTGCCACCCAACAACAGCCCCTAAGGCAAGACAATGTACCCAGCACATTAGTCATAGGTAACTCTATAGTCAGGCACACTGATATCCCACTCACCAGACTGAACAAGGAGAAAATTACAGTCAGCTGCCTGTCGGGTGCCAGGAACCACCACATAACACATGCACTCAAGTCACTCCACAACAAGTACAAATACGACTCTGTCATTGTTGGAGTGAATGACTTGAGACGTACCTCCCTGGACTACATGAAAGGAGACATGGAAGAGCTCTCAGATCATGTGGCCCAGGCAGGTATGATCCTAGCCCTGAGTAGCATCCTGCCTTCGCCCAAAATGATACCACAGTATGAGGACAAAATGATTGACTTCAACAATTGGCTAAGCTTCTGG
>NC_056746.1:176059035-176189035 GCF_019279795.1 Protopterus annectens
GCATTCATACTCTTGAGTTTCCTATTCATTCAGTTTGTAGACTCCGTTTCTTCCTGCAAGGTAACCAAATGGTGCAACCACATTCCAACTTTCTTCTTACCAGACAAATACTGAGGAATAAAGAAGCATTTCATGATGGAAAAAAATCATAATGCACAGCCAATTGTTTAGAAAATTTTCTATACATCTTATTAATATGGTGGGCCAAAGAGAGTGTTGAATCCAAGACAATGCCAAGATCTTTACATTTTCCTAGTGTTTTTGTGATGTTATAATTGATAGAATGCACAAAGTTAAACCTATATTTTCAAGAACACAAGGCCTTAGCTTTATTTATATTAGTACTTAAATTATTAAGGTTGAGCCATTTCATAAGTATGGCTGCACATGGAAATGCTGTTTAAATATTTTAAGTTTCCACTCATAGTAACCTGTATGGTGATACTTTTTTGTACTTTTCTGCCTTTTCACCATATTTTACTACAAAAAAGTCTGTTTGCATTTTTGTTTGTTCTGGTACCTTAGTTTTGTAGCTTCATTTGCAATTGTGAGAAGATGGTGTATTACTGCCAGATTTCAGCATTGTTCACACATTATTCTGGACATCTTGTGTCCATAAGTAGAATTACTTGTAAAAACTAGTGGTTTGTATTTAAAACCCTGTCAGGGGCCTTAAATTTTGTACTTCGTTCTCAGTTGTGCCAGAATTGAGAACTACTGCCAGATTTGAGCCTCATTTAGCATAAACAGCTTTACTGGTAAATGTCTGCATAGTCTGGTGCTTTAATCTGTGGTGGTAGTGGGGTTGCAGTAGTTGCAGTTTTGTGAACTCTGCTCCAGGATGATTTGTGCATTAGTACATTTATAGATGCTTATATCCCAGTTTTTGTTTTTGCTAGAGTCTTCTGCTTATCATTAATCTTGCTGAAGTTGAATTTCAGTGCCAGTTTAATTTGCTGCTGTTGTTTCCCCAGTTCTTTGCATCTGCCGTAGTCCCCACTCATACATTAAGCTAAAGTTTCTGAAATTCAAGCCATAAGACTAGAGCTCCAATGCTGGCTTTATTTGCTTGGATTCCTCTTTAGCATGTTTGCTATATTTAGCACAGAGCTACACCTACCCAATGCATTTGTTCAAGACACAGAGAGGTGTGGCAACCCCTGAAGTATGAGACAGAATTTTTTCATCAAGGGGAAGAAAATGGTTTTATCTAAATTCTGCTTAAATATTTTAATTTGTACTTACAGTGACCTCTGTGGTGATACCTCTTTGTACTTTTCTGCTTTTTTCAATGTTTTAGCCAAAAAATATCTGCTTACATTGTTTTAGCTTGTTCTGAGACCTTAGTTTTGTACCTTCATTTGTAGTTGTGGGAAGATTGTGTATTACTGCAAGACTTTAGCACTGTTTATACATTATACGGCACTTCTATCTCTCTAATTAGAATTACTTGTAAAAGCTATCTGTTTATGTTTAGAACCCTATATGGAGCCTTAAATCTTGTAGCTTCATGCTGTGGCAGAACTGTAAACTACTGCTAAATGTTAGCTCGTGTAGTCATTTCTAGCAGCATTTTTTCCATAGATAGCATTACTGGTAAATTTCTGCATAGTCTGGTGCCTTGGTCTGTGGTGGAATTGCAGTAGTGGCAGTATTGTGGATTCTGCTCAACAATTTGTGCTTCAGTACTTGTATAGCTGCTTATATTGGCAGATGACTCAACAATCATCTGTTCTGCCACTTCCATCTCCTCTCTCTTAAAACTAACCTAAGCGGCCTTCTCTTCCACAGAGAACTGGATGTTAGAGAATCACTTAGCACTCAACGCAGCAAAAACTAAACTTATGATATTCACCCCCTCTAAAAAGACCATAATTGACAAAAACTCTTTTATTATTACCAGCAAAAGCAATACCTCTCTCGAGATAGTATCACAAACCAAACTCTTAGGTGTCCTCATCAATGAACACTTTAAATTTGACATCCACGTACAAACGAATATCAAACAAAACACCAGAAACTTGGAATGCTCTACTGCCATTACTACTACCTCACTCCCTCTACCAAGTTTCTTTTCTCTACTACATACCTCATTCCTTCTCTCCTATATGGCGCCCCTCTTCTCACTAACCTACATTCTTGACTAAAGACCAAGCTCTCTTCCTGTTACAATAAAATCTCCAAGATTGCCACTAGTTACAAATCCTCCTCCCACCACTGTAATGCCCTTTACAAACTAAACTGGCTAGAAATTCTCAGTTATCTTACCTACATCCAACTCACTCATGCCCACAGACTCATCTTCCATCCATCTCTGTGTCCCTCTCTTGCCTTGTCACTTAATAGGCATCTACCCAACAGACTCCTGGGAGCCAATAACCAAAATTTGATTGAACTACACAAGCCTGCTCATCCACCAGGCAAACAACTTCTATCCTTTTCCCTAGCACAGCTTTGGAACTCCTTGCCACCTCTCATCTGCACCACCAATAACCACTCTACCTTTAAAACCTTACTTCATTCCTATCTTATATCCCTCTGGGAATGTTCCTGCTCTCACCCTAGATAACTATCCTCTACACTATACTCTATTTCTGACTCTTCCTCCAATTTTCATCTCTTTTTTTTTATTATATTACCTCTCCCCTACCTCTTTCTTCCCACCCATTTTACCCCTCTTAACCACTTCCTACTATACCTTCTTCTATAATTCATACTTAACCTCTATCTATCCCTTCTGTTCTCTACTAGAACACCAATGTGATGCCTATGCAAACCTCCTTCACCTCTACATCTAGTTTTACTTTGTTTTAAGTAAGATTTTTGTATATACTTATTGACATGTTGATTTTTACATTATTCTTCTGTAAACTATATACTGTATTCCTCATTTTTTTATGATACCTAAATTGTTTAATGTTTTTATGTAGCTTTTCTCCCCAGTACTCCATTGAAGACGGGCTCTTCCAAGCCCAAGGGCTCAGTAAACAAACTGCAAAAATAAATAAAATAAATAAAAAATAAACAAAAATATTCCAGTTTTGTTGGTATAGTCTTCTGCTTATCATTTACCTCATCAAAGTTGCATTCCAGTGCATGTTTACTCTGCTATTGTTTCCCCTGTTGTTTGTGCCTGCCCCAGCCCCCACCAAGTCATTAAGCTAAAGTTTTTATAATTCTAACCAGTGGACTAGAGCTCACATATTGGATCCCACTCTAAGCAGCCTGCTTCTTATAGCTTGAATTTTTCTCCAACCCTTCCACCTTTTTCCTGTTGTGGTTTTAAAAGGCTGTTAGTATGGAGCAGGTCCTTGTGGTGCTCACTGAGGCCAAAAATGCAGCCCAAATGGGCCCCTGACAGTATCCCTAGATGCCTCCTAATTAGCTTGAAACATGACCCGAAAGGACCACTTGAGTCACCTTTTAACTATAGCCTCAAAACACACTTTGTACCATGAGAATGTAGAACTGCAGATTTCATCCTACTTCACAAGGATGGACCATCAACTGACCCTGGAAACTACAGACCCATTATTCTGACTGGTTTAATATGCAAAGTCATGGAATGAATTAGCATGGAAATAATTAACAAAGACATAGGCAGCATTCATATACTGGACCCAACCCAGTTTGGCTTTGTCAAAGAAAGGTCATGCCTACTAAACCTGTTGGACTTCTTTTAGAATGTCACCAAGTCAATGTATGAGGGGAAAATTGTGCATAACACTTACCTGAATCTGGCTAAGGCATGTTATATAATACCCTACTCAAGTATAGCTGATAAACTCACCAAACTGGCATAAACACTTACATATTACACTGGATTGCCAGCTGGCTCACAGACAGGATCCAGGAAGTCAGGACTGGTGAGACCAGCTGTAATAAGAGACTTGTCACCAGTGGGATATCTCATGGTTCCATGCTGGGACCATTCCTATTTGGTATCTGCTTCTCAGAGGTAAAGGCTAATGTCAAGGGCCTTTGGCTTACTAAGTTCACAAATGTCTATAAAGTGAGAGCTATCATAGATTTCCACATGACACAAACACAACATCTTACAATAAGGTCTAACACAGACAAATGACCTGTGCCAAAATTAGAGATTAAAATTCAATGCCAAGGAATGCATTAATAGTACCTTTTGAGGAAATGGTCACTCAGGCTAATTACTCCATTGATAAGACACCCCTTAGAGTTCCCCTTGTAGTCAGAGATCTGGATCACATGTAGACAGTAATCTGGCCTTTGACCAACATGTGACCAAGGTAGTGAGACAATCATTCTACATCACCCATCTTATAAGTAATGTCATGGCATCCAGGTCCAAGGAAGTCATAGTGCCACTTTATTTCGCCTTTATCAGTCCCATCATTGAGTATAATGCCCCTTTGTCATGTACCTGAACAGACATGTGCAACAGTTGGAATGCCCATAAAGATTCCTTACCAGGAGAATCCAGGGTATAAGCATATTATGCTGTATGCATTGACTTAAAGCAGAATGTCTGTATTCAGTTTCCTAGCTTGGATACAGCTCTGATGGTCATTTTGCTCATTTGAAAAATGAACAGCATCAGAACTACTAGATCCGAAGATTTAAATTTTGCTTGCGACATAAATAGGATACGTTGGCAAGACAGATATGTTTCTCAGAGGATCCCCATGCTCTGGAATAGGCTCCCTATCCATGTCAAGCATAACCTATCCCTAACCCTAATTAAGAGTAACTTTAACCAATGGATGGGAAATCAGAAGTTCACCATGGATCTAGCCACCATATCTTTGATAGACAGAGACAGATAGGAACTATGCCCAAACTAATATACACCCACCACATAACCTTTAGAATCTTCTTAACTAACATACCCCAACCTAATAAACATCCATGGTACATAGGGACACAATTAGGTTGGGTTGTGTGAGCCTGGTGGTCATTAGCCCAGTATCTACCTGTGAACCTATAAACCTGTATGCATGTAAATCAACAATGTCACTGTTGTTCAAGAACAGTTTCCCCAGTTTAATACAATGTCACTGTTGTTCGAGAACAATTTCCCAGTTTAATGCAATGTCACTGTTGTTCGAGAACAGTGTTCCCAGTTTAATACAATGTCACTGTTGTTTGAGAACAGTTTTCCCAGTTTAATACAATGTCACTGTTGTTCGAGAACAATTTTCCCAGTTTAATACAATGTCACTGTTGTTTGAGAACAGTTTTCCCAGTTTAATATAGCTGGCCTAAATGGCATGAAAAGTAAACTCATGGGACAACAGAAAATATAAAAGTTAACAAAAGGGGGTCTAAGACGGAGCCCTGCATGGTCACCCGATTGATCGTGTACTAGTCACCTACAAGAGTCTTGAAATCGTGACACCATTCCCTGCTGTGTGGCTAGCATGCTATCCAGCCACTTGATTGTGATGAAAACTCAAGCTGCTGTATTTTACTTATTTGTTGTCTGTAGTTAACAGAATAAAAGATGCAATAAAAATAAGAACATATATGGCATAAAATTATACTAATGTAAAACATTTTTGTGCAGGTAACATTGGGCTGATAGTAATAAAAAAAGTGTACTATAACAACTAGTCCCAAGCGACTTTTTCACCCTGGACAGTCTTAAGAATTGCCTTTTCCATCAATTTGTGTACATTATATCGAAAGCTAATTGGGCATTCATTTTGAACTTCTGAAAATTTTCCCTTATTCTTCTGTAAAGGCTAATAATAGCCTGTTTTCAGTCTGTTACAATGGCTTCAAGATAAGATTTGTTAAATGGATAATTTGCAGGGCCTTCAAGTTGATTACATATTTTACATAAACCTTTATAAAAAAAATTGTTCAGTAACAGAGGTCACTTTCCTTGTAATATCTTCTTTTGTATTTGTTTATGCATTTTGTTGGAATGGGTGGTATCTTTCATTTTATGAACACTTTTTAAAATAAGAATGAAAACAATCCAGTTTTGTTCATGAGATCTGTCAATAGTTTAGTATCAAAAACAAAATAATTAAACTTGATAAAATGCTTCTTGTACAGAGCCTGTTCAGACTTATTGGAAATTATGCCATTATATATAAATACATCCCTGGAGCAAGTGACCTTCATACAGTTTGATTTGCAACTGTGTAGCATTTGCATCAGGGCTGGGTCAGAGACTGCCCTGTAAGCCAGGCATAGGTCACCCCTTAGCAACCTGTCAGAGACAAAATACAGTGACAGGGCTTTCAGTCTTTCCATGTAAGACTTGTTTTGTGTATTCTGTAATTTCTTGGTCATACCAGGGCAACTGATATTCCTCATGTGCAATTTTAACATCAGTCAGAATAAGGAGAAACAAAAGGGTTTAAAATTGATAAAAGGTATTCAACAAGGTTGCATGCTTTTCCTGTAGCTATGATGAAGAAAATCAAGGTATGAAATCTAAAGGAAGAGTTATTACAGACTTTAGTTTGCTGTCAGTACAGCAGAGTACAAACTTAAAGTCACTGCAGATACCAACAAAAACTACATATCTTTCCTTCAATTATGTCAGGAATTAAGGAATAATGTTCAGCAATGCACCATATTCTTCCATAATAACATCACTCACTATAGTCCCAAGAATATAACCAGTACATTAGCAAATATTTAGTTATCCTGTAGTCACCTAGGAACACGTTTTATAATCAATGTCAAAGGTTAAAAATACTGTCTTTATGGGATCAGATAACATACCAGGCCACATTCCCATCATTGCCAAGTGTACAGTATCCAAGCGTTCAACTGCAGCTAATACACATGCTCCTAAAGCCTAGAGAATAGCCGCTGTGACTCCTCTACACAAGGGTGGCCCCTGTTCAGACTCAGGTAATTATAGGCCTATCAGCCTCTCTGGATTTATATGTAATATTATGGAATATATCAAAGCAGAGCTCATTTATGCAGACATGGACAACTTAACTAATATACTCCCCATTCAGTTTGGTTTTATGAAGGGCAGATCTGTTTCCTAAACCTAGTAAACTTCTTTAAAAAAGATTGCACAGGCTGTGGACAGTGGCCATTATAAGCATACTGTGTATCTTGACCTGGTTAAGGCTTTTGATACAAATCCCCATGCTGGTATTACTGAAAAATCAGGAAGACTTAAACCCCTACATTGTCTACTGGATTGCAGATTAGCTATATAACAGTTCTCTAGTAGTGAAAGTTGCTAGTACCATCTCTGAATGTAAAATTGTGATTAATAGGGTACTGCAGGCATTAGTGCAGAACCTTTTCTTGTTTGGTGTTCAGTTTGCAAACATCCATGCCAGCACCCTTGAAGTGTGGCTGATCAAGTTTGCTGATGACTGAAAGCTGGGCAATTTTATCCTTCTCATCCACTAATACAAAATTGATTCAAAAAGGGGTGAAGTATGCACATATTTAGTGTATTGAAAACCTTTGGCAAAAAAGCTGTCCAGTACTTCTCTTCAAACAGATACAGTTATTAGAGACGTGGGTATTTATGTGGACAACTTTCTCTCTTGCTTTCCAACATCAAGTTTCCACCATAGTCAGAAAATCATTTTATCTGGCCCAGCTGATTTCCAAGGAAATGTCTTCAAGATCGAAAGCAGTGATCTTAGCAATGCACTCTTCCCTTATGAGACCCACATTTGAATAAATTCACCCTTTGGTATGTACAAATTCAAGCATATAATTCAACTGGAAAGACCCTGTGACATTCCCCTCTGAGCCACTAATCAAGGAGCCTGAATCCTCACCACTGACACTGGAGAGGGACGGCCACTTGGAATGCAAATGGATACACTCAGTATTTCCAGGTGCAGACCTCTCTGCATCACTCACAGTTTCCCTGAAGAGCACAGAGGGAACAAACTCAGCCTGGGGTCTGGGTTTCTCTCCATCTCTCCCCAGGTCCCCAGTAAGGCTCCCCACTGGCACAGCTATAGGGCTAGATCCTCAGCTGAGTGTCCAAGCCAAGTACTCCAGTACCCTGTCTGTGAAACCAGTGTTTTTGTCCCTGCTTCAAGTAGCTGACACACATACTTTGAGATTTAATGTTCACACACACACACACACACACACACACACACACACACACACACACACACACACACACACACACCTGGGAAAGGCTGGTACAGATTACCCACACTACCAATTTTGCCCAGACTATGAGGTGGATTCACTGCCACCAGTCAGTTACTGTAAGGTTCTTAAAAGGGTATCCAGTTATACTGAATGAAATTAATATTAATACAAATGGTAATGTTGACCAAACGGGCAGGCTTTCAGGAGTGGTCAGAGTTATCACCAAATAAATGTATACAAATACTCTCAAAACTTAAATATGTTCTAAAATGACCAGTCACAATGAGAAGTTTAAATATATTTAATAATAAATAAAATAACAAGAAAATACTAAATATCTATTTACAGTAAACACCAGAGTTTCAACCACAGGAAATATTGAAAAGAACACAGCTGGAAATATTCACACAGTGACAGAAAACAATACTTAGCTATTCTCACTATATTTCCTTGACTGATCTAGAGAATTGCTGTTCATACTTACTGAATAGAGTAAGGCAAGATGATGTGGGTGACTGGTCCTTGTTGTCAGATCCAAAACAGAATAAAGAATAGAGAGCAATCTCCTACTAATATCTAAATATCATTTCTGGCTTACAGAAGAACATCACACACATCTGGTCATCTGACTCTGTTTCCTGCACTATCCCCCAACACTAGAAGCTGCCAAGGTTTTAGCAACTGCATGTCAGTAATATACACACACACAAGAGCATTGGTCATATCTGTTGCTGCTCCTGGAAGCCATAAAACCATTTTAACACTCCTCCTACACAGCTACTAAGCCAAGCGTCTTACATACATTGTGTCTCTGGTGGGTCTATATCATAAGCACGAAAGATCAGATGTGTGACAACATATACGTGGACACATAAAATGCGAATGCTGTAAATAGCGAATGGCCACGTCCTAGAATTTTTTCCTAGTTCGCCAAAAAAAAAAAAGTTAGAAACTCGAATCAGGTGGGGAGCTTTGCCTCTACACCACCCAATGTGGGGGCTGTGCCCCCACTCCCCCCTAACTAAATATACCAACTCCAAGATCACACTACAGTGAAGGAAAGGGCAACACCATGTAGTTGGCCACCTACCTCCTTGCCCTATGACATATTCATCGAATCGCTTAAATGCATTTCTATGAATGTGTCACTCATTACTTGTTCACTTTCAGCCATTTCATGCTTATGATATAGACCCATCTCTGGCTCCATTCAAAACAGTGAGATAATATCTTTATGGCCTAATTTAATTTCAGCTTTCAAAATTTGCTGCAGCTGGATTGAGATTAACATCTGCTCTTCCAGTATCCTTTGTTGAAACATGTACACTTAATTCAGTTACAATAATGCATGTACATTTCTTTCCAGCAGAGCACACTGCTGATACATTTTAACACAAGCAGCTTTACAAGTACATTTTTCAATACAAGCATCTGTACAAATCAGTTTGCTATACAAATGACATGTAATTCTTTACAAAATTCCAGCTAGTTGTGCTGGCATATGTTACACATCCACTACCCTACTTCTCCTGGCATGGCTGGCACTAACTCATATCATCACACCCCAGTGATTTTTAAACCCCCCAAAAATAAAAAAGTAAGTAAGTAAATAAATAAATAAATAAATAAATACATAAATAAATAAATAAATAAATAAAGGCCTTAAATCCACCAACAATCTCAACAGATTAGCAAGACTGACCTGTCCCTCGCTTTTTGAACAATGAAAATCCTGGACCTATTTGACCTCCTATTTCTTCACAAAACCTGCAGCTCTACAAACACCCACTCTAGGGGCATACATTTACACCACCAAATAAAGAAGACTCACTGAATAAGTTCTTAACTCAGAGTATTCCCAGCATGTGGAATAAGCTACCATTACAGGCCAAGCAAAGTACCACTTAGCCTGTATTTAAGACTAGTATTAATGACCAGATGGGTGGACATAAATTTGCACTGAGGTTATCATGTACATAACTGCTTGATTTGAAAGGTGAGCATTATTAACTGCTCATAAATGATGATAAGAACTTTTAACTGTGTCTACTTAAAGGTATATGTAGCTTGGCCTCCTATAGTCCCCGTGATGACTTGTCTAGTATTGCTCCTATATTCTTACAATAGGTTTATTGCCATGCTAGAAGTGAGAGTATTGTCTAACAGTTTATGTTGACATTGTATTTTGAAACTAGACATCTTTTTGTCAGAATCGAGTGTCACTGGAGTTAGACTATAAAAATTCAAGGTACTTGGAACACAGCTTATATTCATCCAGTCGTATTTCTGACTGTAGAGGGACACTGGTATCAGCAGGAATGATATTGGGAGAAAGGTTATTGGTTCATCTTCTGTCATCAATTGCGCATATATTACACAGAAGTAAAGTGCTTGCATATTCACTGGTATACTGATGACACCACATCATCTATGTATTATTTACTTGTATTGCCTCCTGCTAAGCTGATAATAGCACACACATGCTCAGGAACTAAATGTATTGTCTCCCTGTTTTAAGTGTGGGACATGCTACTGTGCATCCTAACACCTCAAAAATTAAAATATGCCACTAAAAAAACATCATGAATTTTACAATTCACTGATGCTTTTAGAGCATTTTTGCAGGGGGGGGGGGTTGCCACTATATGTTGCAGATATTGCATGGGGCTGGGCTCACTACACTCCTGCTATTTATGCATACTAATTGCAAGACTGCCATACCTAGGAGTACAGAGAATACGCCTGTGAAAACACAGTATCAGAATTATTATAAAGTTCTCATATTCACACCTACTGATGTTCTTCATCTCACATTGCTGCAGTCCTAACACTTGGGTAGTCCGCTGTCCCAGTCGGCCCGAATACCAAAGTATAAGGCTGACGTCGGTCAAGGCGCATTTGTCTGACATCAAGACGTCAGGGTACAAATGCGCATGACCGACGTCATATCCTCAGTCTTTTTTGCCGCATGGTCCGATGCAGAAGCAGTATTGCGAGTGCAGGTTGGCGTTCTGAAATTTTCTGAAGTCGGAGTTTCAGACCGAATCAAAGTTGGCTAAGTACCCCGTTGGGGAATATTTTGGTTTTTTCTTGCCTCAGTATTTAACCGGATGTCAGAGAAAGTGAATAACTGTATTTCTTGTGGGAAACAGATACCTCATAGAGATTACCATACATTGTGTATACCTTGCTTAGGGCCTGAGCACGACGTTGTTGGCTGTCGCTCTTGTGCTAGATTTAACAAACGCACTATTAAAAGAAGATTAGATTGTGCCAGGTTAGTTTTTGGGAAGCGTTGTAATTACAACATGCCGTCGGATGCTCCGACGCCCGCTTCATCTAAAAAGCGCAAGGACAAAGCAGCGAAGCCTAGGGTGGAAGAACCGTCTGTCCCGGACGTCGGTTCTTTAGAGGGCTCGGTGGAGCCGGTGGTTCTACCAGAAGTTCCTTTGGATTCTCAGGGAGAGACTTTACTGTTACAAGATGTGTCCTCTCAGGAGGTGGGCCAGGCTGAAGGGGCTTCTCAGGTAGCTGTTCTCCCCTCCCTTCCTAAGGTGGTTAGGCCCTCCCTTCTGTTTCCAAGGCTCCTTCTAGAGGCAGGCCAGGGTTAACTTCAGTGGGAGCCTCCCCTAGTTCTTCAGGGTCTCTGCCTAAGAAACATATGCTTAAAATGGCAGAAGATTTGATTACTATGATTAGAGGTTCTATACCCCCCCCTGATAAGAGGCCTAGGGTGGAACCTGAGCTTGTGAGTTTTGAGCAGTGTTCGGAGGCTTCTGAGTCTTCGGCTGAAGACTTGCAGGAGTTTCCTCCTTATTCTGATTCTGATGTAGATGACTCTACACCTTCGGCTTCTCCTCCTGAGGATTTTTCTTTTTCAGAGACCCTTCATTCCATGAGGGAGCATTTTAAATGGGAAGGTCAAGATTTCTCTGATTCTAGGAAAAGGCTTAGGGAATTTTTGTTTCTACCCCAGCATAGGCCTTTAGCTATACCTCCTGTTCTGGATGTGGTAGAGGATGTTTTGCAGAGGCTTCCCTGAACCCTGATTCTTTGCCTCCTGCCCCAGTTAAACCGGACAGGTATTATAGGGTGCCTGAAGCTCATAAGTATCTTTTAAGAGTCCTAGGGCAGACCCAGAAACTGTTTCTCAGGGCCCTAAAGGTGTTAAGGCTTCTGTTGTTAAAAATCCTGTTCCTTCTGATAAAGAGGCAAGGGCTTTGGATAGATGGGGGAAAAAGGTGTATACTTCTTCCACTTTAGCCATGAGGGCTTTGAATTGCCAGTTTCACATGTTGAAATACCAAAATTATCTCCTTTCACAATTGAAGTCTAAGGTAGATGCTCTGGCGGAAGGTATTGAGTGTAAAGAGTTGCAGGATTTAGTTCATGTTTCTGAACAGGTGGGTAAGCATTCCTTGCAATGTGGTTTTGATGCTGTACAGGCCTCTTGAGGGTGGCAGCCACTGGTTCTGTTCTTCGCAGGCACGCCTGGCTCAGGGATCAGAATTTAGCTGAACATGTAAAGACAAGGATTTTAGATGCTCCTTTACAATCTGATGTGTTATTTGGTGCGCCTGTGGACGCAGTTTTAAAGAAAATGGAGGACAAGGCTAAGTCTATGCAGACTGTTAAAGATTTTTTGCAGGTTCAGCCTCCAAAGTTTAGTAGAAATTGGCCTACTAAGGGGTGGGCTTATCCTTCTTATGATTCTCAGTCTAGGGGTAGATCTAGACGTGGTAGGGGCAGAGCTCAAGGTTCTTTTAGGCCTAGAACAGGCAGTTCGCCTGCCCAGTCTTCTGGTGAGGGCAGGGGTCAGTCCTTTCGTAAGCAGACCCAATGACTTGCCTTTTCAGCTGCCAGAGCCTTCTCGTCTGGCAGCACCTTTGGGAGGAAGGCTGGCACTTTTCAAAGAAAACTGGAGTGTTATTACCCAAGACAGATGGGTATTGGATATCGTTCACCACGGTTACAGGTTTTATTTCCATACCTTGCCTCCTTTCAAAGGCATGCCAGACATTCCTCCTATACAAAGAAAAGAGGCTCACAAGCAAATTTCTCTGTTGCTCCAGATAGGGGCCATTCAGCCGGTTCCTGTGCCAGAAAGGGGCCTAGGATTTTATTCTCGCCTGTTCCTAGTACCAAAAAGGGGAACACGTGGAGACCAATTTTGGATTTGTCTATCCTCAACACTTATTTGGACATTCCCAAGTTCAAAATGTTGACGTTACAACAGCTTTTACCTCTGCTGGGCAAAGATCACTGGATGGTAACTTTAGATCTCAAGGAGGCTTACCTTCATGTGCCTATCAGACTCAGTTGCAGGAAGTATCTGCGTTTCCGAGCTGGAAATTCCCATTATCAGTTCTCTGCATTGCCCTTTGGCTTATCTACTGCACCCAGAGTATTCACAAAAGTTCTGGCTCCAGTTGTAGCTTTTTTCAGGCTAAAAGGAATACAAATCTATCCTTACTTGGACGACTGTCTGATTCTGGCTCAAGAAAAGGACGAGCTTCTTCAGCATCTGGAATATGTGATAGCAGTGCTAAGATGCCTGGGGTATTCTGTGAGCGAAATAAAGTCCAGTCTAGTACCCTCTCAAGACATGTGCTTTCTGGGTGTGAGACTGAATACAGCAGCCCAGATGGCCTTTTTAACCCCGGACAAACAAAAGAGTCTATCCCTTTACTTCCATCAACTATCTCATCAGTCCGTGCTGACTGCAAGGACAGTCCTTCAAGCATTAGGGTTCATGGCATCTTGTATTCTGGTGCTTCCCAATGCCAAACTGCATATGAGGAAGCTACAATGGTATCTCAAAAATGTATGGACACAGCACTGCCAGGATCTGGACACTGTCATTCAAATAATAACTTGCATTCAAAAGGAATTTTTGTGGTGGGCTCAGGAATGTCACCTAAACAAGGGACTCTCTGTGACCCGGCCAGAGGCGAGTCAGATTCTAACAACAGATGCCTCAGACATAGCTTGGGGAGCTCATCTGAATGGAAAGTGGATACAAGACAAGTGGCCTGCCAGACTACAGCATCTACATATCAACATGAAGGAGATGTTAGCAGTCCAGTTTGCATTGATGGCTTTCAAGGAGTTACTTCTTCCAGGGCAGGTGTTGATTCTAACAGACAACACAACTGTCATGTGGTACATCAACAAGCAAGGGGGAACACATTCTTATCCTCTATGCAGGCAAGCAATGATTTTGTGGGAGACTGCGCTCAGCTTGCAGCTTACTCTTCAGGCAAGGTTTCTGCCAGGAGCACAGAACTCCTTAGCAGATGTGTTAAGCAGGCAAATCATGGATCCCCACGAGTGGAAACTGGATCTTCATGTATTTCAAAAATTGACAGTGTCATGGGGAACTCCAGACATAGATCTGTTCGCTTCTCCACTAAACCACCAGCTGCCAAAGTTTTGCACGGAAAGTTTTCATCACACAGCTTGGAAAGTGGATGCTCTTTCGTTCAGTTGGGAAAATCTTCATGTGTATGCCTTTCCACCTCTGCCTCTCCTCCCAAAGGTACTCCTAAAGGTCAGACAAGACAAGCCAAGGATGATTTTGATAGCTCCAGATTGGCCTCGGCAACACTGGTACCCATTACTGAGGAATCTGGTAAGAAAGCCTCCATGGCCTTTACCTTTAATTCCACACCTTTTGTCTCAGAGGGACGGTCATCTACTCAATGTCAAGCTTCACTCTCTTCATCTAACAGCCTGGCATATTCTGTTTTGAACCACAGCAGGTCTCAACTTCCTCAACAAGTTTTGAATGTGATTATGGAAGCCAGAAGACCTAGTACACGTAAAGTGTATGCAGAAAAATGGAAGAGATTTTTATTTTGGAGTGCAGCAAAGGATCTGGATGTTTCTGAGCCTAATTTGAGTGTGGCTCTTCAATATCTTACTGAGCTATTGGACAAAGGTTTGTCTTTCTCTTCCATTAAGATTCATGCTGCAGCAATTTCAGCTCACTATGATTGTGACCCACCATTGTTTTCTCATCCTTTGTTCAAGCAATTTCTTAGAGGGGCAAAGAATATAAGACCCCCACGAAGAGCTCCTACTCCTGCTTGGGACCTCAATTTTGTGTTGGAGAAACTTACTCTACAACCTTTTGAGCCTTCAGCTACTGCTGAGTTGAAATACTTGTCATGGAAGACTGCTTTTTTGTTGGCCATTACTTCTGCAAGAAGGGTTTCTGAATTGCAGGCCCTTATGGCGGTGGAGCCTTTTTTGATTTTTCATAAGGATAGGGTATCATTACGTACTAATCCTTCATTTATGCCTAAGGTGGTTTCTAGTGTGGCTTTAAACCAAACTATTCATTTGCCTACTTTTTATGCAGATCCCCAAACTAGGGGGGAAAAGATTTTGCACACTTTAGATGTACACAGGCAGTTGCGTTATTATTAAGGCGGGACTAGGGTTTTAGGCAGTCTCAGCAGTTGTTTGTTTCTTTTGCTTTGAGTTCTCAGGGCAAGCCTGTGTCAAAACAAACTATATCTAAGTGGATTGGGTTTTGCATTGCATTCTGTTACTCCCATCATGGCAAGGAGATTCCAGCTGGGATTAGGCCTCATTCCACTAGGGCTACTGCCACTTCAACAGCATTTCTAAGGGGGGTGGCAACTGAGGATATTTTGGAGGCAGCTACTTGGGGTTCAGTGCATACTTTCTCCAAGCATTACCACCTTCCTCTCTATTCTAAGTCCAGGGCTGGTTTTGCCACTGCTGTGTTGCAGGGCATTTTGGCAGCTCCTGCTTCATTATAGTTTAGCCATCCTCCTTACCTCTGCTTTGGGATTCTACCCAAGTGTTAGGACTGCAGCAATGTGAGATGAAGAACATAGTACAGTTTTGTACCTACCATAAATGTAGATGTTCGAAGATCCACATTGCTGCAGTCCAATTTACCCTCCCTCCTTCCCCTCTGTGTTTAGGGGTGGTTGTGTGGGTGAGGTTCTATTTTTCGTACATTTGTATATATTGTACATATTTTAGGCACAGGAGTGTTTTGGTGTTTTTTGGTTTTGGCCTTATCTTTTTAGGGTCTTCTGACATCTGGGGCAAGAAAAGACTGAGGATATGACGTCGGTCATGCGCATTTGTACCCTGACGTCCTGATGTCAGACAAATGCGCCTTGACCGACGTCAGCCTTATACTTTGGTATTCGGGCCGACTGGGACAGCGGACTACCCAAGTGTTAGGACTGCAGCAATGTGGATCTTCGAACATCTACATTTATGGTAGGTACAAAACTGTACTTTTTGCTGTTCGTGGGATCATGTTTATGGTCATCCGACTGTCTGAAGGCACCCTAATTTATCTATGAAAACAAAATCCAGCTGTTCAGTGAAGTGCCGAGTTCATAATTTTTATGTCACTGTCAAATCAACCAGCATCATTAGTCTTTTTTTTACTGAAAACAATTGCTGTATTTGAATTGTAAATTTAATAAATAGTACAACAGCACAGCTATTCCTTCTTACAGAAAACCTTTGAGAGCTCTGCTCCCACTTAGACAGCATCCTTGAGAGCATAATGCAGAACAAAATCCTTTTGTGCTTTTAAAAGCATGCTGTCAGGCACATACAATTAATTCACTGAAGAAATGGACTTCTGTATGAAAACATTTCTTTAATCATCATAGAATTTAGGTGCAAGTACATTATAAAGAGGTAAATGCATTTAAAATTAACACAGTTTCTAAAGATACAAAATACTTCATTATTTAGAAAATGCAGTAAATAGCACTTACAAAATTATTAGCATAGAAATTAAGGGACAGTAGAAGTCTGAACCATAGAAATAAAATGTTGTACAACACAGGGTGTAGGTGCTTGTGGGCTAGGTGTATTATTAAACATTTTTGGGATGATCGAGCACATCTTTCCATTTCTTGTTTCAAGTATGTCTCCTCTGTAACTTGAATATGAACTTATAAGGTAGGGCAGGAGGCATACCTCTCAACCTCTTAGCACAAGAAATCTGGACAAAGCCTAAAATTATGGGGAGACAAAGGCCCAAAAATAGGGACAGATTTTAAATATTGCTCTTATAAACTTAGGAAGTTGCTAGAATGACAGTTTTTGTATTTACGTGCATTTTTCGAATGATATGAGGTCTCTAACTCAAATTAATGTCATTATTTAGTGACTTCAATCCTCAGTAATTTGCCAGAAAAACAAACATTTTATGAGGGACAGACCAAAAATACAAGGCAAAAATCTGGAATTTCTGTAAAAATCTATGCAGTTGAGAGGTATGGCAGGAGAGCTTCAGCAAAAGCCCATGCTAAGAAGACAAAAACAATTCTCTCACCTGCCTTAGATATCTCTACCCTCCACTGCATCTACCTCACATCCTACGCTCCTGACCCCTTCCTTTATTCCCACAACTTTATTGCCCTACCATCCTCAGCTCGACAGTCTTCCCCAATCTTCCATTCCTAAGCTGCATATCTCCAGGCAGGCATCTATGGACAAAAATGTCTGCCTGAGATGCAAACCTACTTTGTCTGTCAAATTCTCCCTTTGTATATACACAAAGCCACACCATTTGCGATGTGATCAATTTTATTGAATATAACATACAAATATAAAATTAATAGTTTAATTTCTTATGTCAGAAAAAATCAAGAAACAACAATGTAGGATGGCAGCTGTATACAAACTGCTCACTACACCTAACAAACAGTAGATGTGTTTACACTTCTCACCTACCACATACAATCCACCACACTAAGCAGTGTAACATTTAACCACTCATGTTGTACCATTAAACCTGCAAGCTGTGTTTATCATACCTCTCACTCCGGTTATTCCTACTGGTGCCATGAAATTATATTTTATGATACCCAGTTCTACCTTTATGCCCATCTATTCAGTAGTTCCATGGTTCTGGACCACCCAAAAGTGAAGCAAATCTCCAAAACTGAATGGGACGGTTAATGATCAGACCTTTTGTGGATAAAGTTTAAAAATTCCAGCATTCATTTGCTATCTGGAACATATGCGAAGTGATAATGAATCAGCTAAAAAATAAAAAACTCTCCAAAAATAAAAGCCAACTTAACAAAAATGCAGTCTGTACAAGTAATAATGAAATGCCGTCACACGGGTCTTGTTTTTATTTTTATTTCCAAGGCAGAACACAGTGCTCATCTGCCTTGAAAATATATTTTTGTATAATTTTATATACATAAGTTTATTTGTCATTCATTATTTTTTAAGCATGCCTCTTTAATTAGTTGTATTAGAGATTAATTATTTAATTTGGAAGTATTTTATTGGTTCATATTGTCATATGACTTGTTTTTTGGTATAAAAGTGGTGGTTTTGTAAAGGGTATTTGTTTTCTGATGAAGTTCAACATTAAACCAAACAAAAGTGCTAAAAATACCTTGTGTCCGGCTCTTTTCTGTGTGGCATTGCAGTTTTGTTAGTTTAGCCTGCCTATAGATAGACATTTTCCTGCAGCCAGTCCTCTTAGCCTTTCCCAACCTTTATCCATCCTTAAAATGAATAAATGCTTCATCCAAGCCTCCTTAACTGCAAACTTTGCATCCACATCCAGTACTAAGTGCACTTTTACCATCTTAACTGTCTCATCAAACTGCCAGCTGTGAGCTAAGTACTTTGCCACAAGACCTAAAGACCACCTTTTCTCCCAACATGGTAACTTACCAAAATGTCAGCCAAAGCCTTCAAAGCAGAATTATATGCCTTCCATGCAGACCCAGCACAGCACTGTTGCACATGTCACTCTGCTATAGCTTGCCAATTCTCCAAATCTCCTCTGAAATCATTTCCAGATGTACTTCTACCTCCAGCATGTTGGCCCAAAACATGTGAAACTGAGAACGAGACAACTTATCAGCCACAATGTTGAATTTGCTCGGTATGTATTTTGCAGAAAAAGACAAATTAATGCTCAAACTCTGTAAAACAATATTCCTGAACAAAACCTGAATTGAAGCTGATTTAAATGACTTCCCTGACTTGAAAATAAGTATAACCACCTCATAGTCATAGTGAAAAGCACTTTTTTGTTTTCCAAAATCTATTTATAAACTACCGTCACTGCTCAAATTAGCATTAACTCCAAAAGCATAATATCCTTTTTAACACTCTAAGGCCAATCCTTAGGTGAGCTGGCTAAAAAACACCTCCCCCTTCCTGCTTCTTTGTAAAGCCTGAGGTCACAGATGACATCCAATCATCTCGGCACATCGTCACACCATTAAAGTTTTTGACACTCCCCTTATATGCTAAGATCCTCCTTAATCATTCTCATGACGCTCAGCCTGCGACACTTTTTCTTATTACCGCTCAGTAAGTTTGCCATTGACCTACTAAATGTCTTATCTGGACTTACAGCCCTGCAGAAAACTTCAGAAAACCCAAAAGGTCCATAGCATCCTTAAACCTCAACTTAGCAGCCAAACATAGCCATTTGTCAATCTTTCCTATCTAGCTTATCTTGCAGGAGCTGAAACAATCTATGTGAAGTTGTTCTATCTCGCCGTTCATTCTTTATTGATTGGTTCAGAGCCGATCCCTTGGCTCAGAGTCGGCACCTACTGCAAAGCTCAAGGCCAAGTCCCTATCCCGTGATGCACCTTAAGTTACCCCAGATCTAGTTTGCCGCTGCAACTGATTGGAGGTTCCTGATAGCTCGGGCCAGTAAAACTTTAAATACTTTTCTATTTCAAAAATTATTGTTAGTTTTTCACTATAGTAGTTAGATATTTAGGTTAGATAGGCTCTTAAAGCCTTATCTACAGAATTCCCTTCCCCTGTGTGCTTTTTTCGGGTCTATATTAGAACACCGAACATTCAAAATGTCGAGTGTTGTAATATCGAACCCTATGAATCCAAAATTTAAAACATCGAACATTCAGAACAGCGAATTTTTTCCTAGGGAAAAAAATTTGCTGTTCCAAAACACATACACATAACACAAGCACACTAAACAAACAGCAATCCACACACATACACCTAAACTCTTACACCTAACCCTACACTAAACTATACATACACCACTAACTATCTACTTACCTTAACCCAAACCCTAACCCTAAGGTCCGTCACTATCACACAGTCACCTCACCCGCACCCTAACCCTAACTCACCTACCTCGCCCTAACCCTCACGTCCACACAATCGCACACTTACCTGAACCCGACCCGGAACTTTCCACCACAGCGCTGAAAATACCGAAGTAACAGAAAAGGACAACCGAATACTTTCCCTAGGGAAAAATTTGGTTTTCTGTTTTCAATATTTTCAGCATTCGCTGAAAAATGGGTCGATATTAGAACACTCGAAATTTTGAACATTCGGTGTTCTAATATAGAGCCCTGTTTTCTTAGCTATATATTTGGCCTAGTTTTTCTTTATCGGCCTATTTAAATTCTTTGACAAAAAGTTGTTTATTCAGTGACCTTTTGTCACATATATTGTTAGAATAGTATTGTGAGATTACTTAGAGTTAACTTACTTGTTAAAATTCTGTGTGTGTGTGCTTGTTAGCTTTAACCTTAGGCTTGTGTGCATATATTTAAGCCTGTTTTTTTTTAATAAGGCTTATTAGTAGTTATAGTTAGCCTTAGTTTAAAAGGCTTGTGTGTGTCTGTGCTGATAGTTAGCCTGTTTTTTTATTACAAGGCTTATTAGTATGTATAGTTAGCCTTAGTTTAAAAGGCTTGTGTGTGTGTCTGTGTGCTTATAGTTAGCCTGTTTTTTATTAGAAGGCTGATTTATATTGCTGTTGTTGGGTGTGTCCATTTCTGTCATGGCTGATGACAAGGACAAACACCCTAAGTCAGGGTTTAAAAAATGCCCTAAATGTGGGCAGAAGATGTCTGTTACTGACTGCCATGTGAATTGTGTCTACTGCTTGGGTGCCTTGCACTTACAAGAAACATGTTCTGTATGCCATTTTTTTCCTCTAGAGTCCTCCAAGAGAGAAAAAGAAAGCTTATTGGCAGGGGTTTGCTGAAACCTTCTTTCCAGGAGGCTTTGAGTGACCAGGATGGATTCAGTAAGTCCTCAAAGTCCTCCAAGACTTCTGCGGATTCGAAAAAAATCAAAAGAGTCTGTGACATTGGCTCCACAGGTCTGGGAGCCAACTGTCTTTTCTTTTTGGAGCCGGTTCCCGGTTTTGGAACTGGTATCCAAAATTTCTAAATCACCACTACTCCAGTCAGTACCATCAGTCTGATCATCTCGATCTTCTGTTAGTCTATCTGATATGAATGTGGATCGGGTGGTGCAGAAGCTTCTGCAGGCACTGGCCTTTGAAAAATTGTTATCGGCTCTAACCCAGGTGGCTTCTGAGCCGAAGACCCATATACCAGCTATATCTCTTCCTCCTCTGAGCCATACTGGTCCTTCGGGGCCGGAGGAGGCAGACTTGCTGATTGTAGAGCCTTTGGAGCCGACGCCTGCTCCAATGTCTTTGGCTCCATTCACTCTGACATTCTTGGTGCTGATCGAGGACTCTAGGAGCCAACACTCTCTCGTCAGGTCCGAGAGGATAGTCAAACTGACTTGTCAGTTCCGACTTTGCCTCTCGGGGCTTCGGCTCAGATGAGCTCGGCTCCTACCTCGGGCTCAGAGCCCACTGTCCCAGTGCTGAGGGTATCGATGGTGTCCTCGGAACCATCGGTCCCTTTGCATCAGAGCAGAGGTGCCTTCGAAGACATGAGGAGAGTTATGTCTCCCAAGACATCCTCGACTTCAGGTCCAGCTTCTTCATCCACTAAAGCACCTGTGTCTGCTTCTGCCTCACAGATCCTTGTGAAGCGCAGAGACCCAGAGCCTCAGGAAGCCTCATTGGGTGGCCCATGCTCTTCTGAGACCTCCCCAGAAGCTCCCACTGATGAGGTTTCCAGGAAGAGAGTGTGTAAGAGGAAACATTTGAACTCCCCTCAGGAGTCATTAACATATGACACTGACTTGGATGAATCAGAAAGGTCCCCCCTCTGAAAATATCTCATTTGCTGAGATACTGGAAATACCTAGGCAGAGGGGTGACTGGCTGTCCACCAACCCTTCTGAGGATGAGCTGGCCTTCCTGAAGGCTTTCAGGTCTCAGCCCTCCACCTCTTGGGTGTCCCCACTCTTCTATGAGCTTATGCAGCCGGTCTCACGAAGGGTGTGGAAGTCTCCAGATACCATGGAGCCTGTCCCTGGGAGGCCTAATAAGTTCATATCTGCCCCCCTAGATAAATCCTTCTTGATCAAAGGTGTGCCAGTTGATGCCATGGTTGTGGTGGCAGCCACCAAAAAGGAAATGTCTGAAACTTCATTGTCTATCCATCCTCCTAACAGAGACTCCAGGATCATGGATAGATATGGGAAGTGCATGTTTAGTTCAGCGACTTTTGCACTTCGTTCGCTTAACTATTTAACCCATTTTATGAGACTACAAAGAGATCTCCTTAAAGAGCTGGGAGATACTCTTCAGGGTACAGTATCTGCAGGAGCTACAGACAAAGTTGCTGCCCAGCTTGCTACCCTCAATTCCATAGTGAACTCGTCCATGCACCTCATTTCATATGCAGCTGATGGAACGAGTAGGGCAGCGGGTACAGGAGTTGCTCTTAGGAGACACTCCTGGATGTGCTTGTGTTCATTCTTAGAGCCCTTCAAGTCGTCCTTCGTGAATACCCCTTTGATGGCTTGTCCCTTTTTGGGCCCAAAGTCAAGGAAACTTTAACCAGGTGTGAGCAGGACGGAAAGACTCTGTCTGCCATCGGGGTCTGTATTTCCACCCTTACCAGACCCTACCCCAAGGGTCAAAGGGGAGGGAAAATGTGGTTCCAAAAAGCCCAAGGAGCCTTTCAGGACACACGTGGTGAACCCCCTCTAGGGGTAGAGGAGAGGGCAATAATGGAAGATGCCGCCCTCGTGGCAGAGGAGGTCCGCAACACCAGGGTGACAGAGATCACTTCTTTGGGAAGCCCTCCCAGCACTTCTGAAAGGAGGCCTGACTGTCCTGCTCTGGAGGCAGTCGGGGGTCATTTATCTTTGTACCCAGATGCCTGGCTCAAAATAATAAACGACAACTGAGTACAAAGTATCATTTCCAGAGGATACTTCATCCCATTCGCCACACCCCCTCCACTGAAAGGAAAATCCTGGACATTCTACCCAGTTACAGGGAACAAGCAACAGTAGAAGTCCAGACATTGCTAAGAAAGAGTCATCCAACCAGTTCCAGCAGACCAGATAGGATCCGGAACTTACTCAATATTCTTTTTAGTTCCAAATAAGACAGGGGACTGGAGACCTATATTGGAACTCAGCAGACTAAACAAATCTGTAAAGAATGAGAATCAGTCACTACTTCTCTTCTTAGGGAAAGACAATTGGATAAGCTTGATATATCTCCAGGATGTGTACTTCCACATAAAAATGGCCAGGCCATCCAGGGATCATTTGCACTTCTGCCCTTTGGTCTCACTACAGCCCCCAGAGTGTTCACCAAATGCATGGCAGTGGTCACGGCTCACCTGAGACATTTAGGATTCCAGGTGTTTCTGTACCTTGACGATTGGCTCCTCACCGCCACCACCAGGCATCAACTCATTCTAGCCAGGGAATCCACTCTGTCACTCTGCAATCACAAGGGCATTACAATAAACTCAGAAAAATCTGCCTTGTTACCATCGTAGCATATAATCTTTATCAGAGTAGAATTGGACACTACAACCACCACGATAAGACTTCCAGTAGAAAGAATCTTACTTCTCCAACAGCATGTTCACATTTTAATATCAAAAACAAAGCACCAGCATCAGAAGTTCTGAAATTGTTAGGTATTATGGCAGCAGCAATTCTAGCCATACAACTGGGTTGTATGCACATGCGGATACTACAATGGCTGTTGTTCACTCAGTGGTCTTACCAAGAGCTCCCCATGTCTCACATGATAATGATCACAAATTCCTGCAAAAAGGATCTTCGGTGGTGGTTTGACCTCACTTCATGTTACGATAGGACACCCATTTGTGCTACCCCCTACCCCTCCAGTGACCACAGTGACCACAGATGCTTCCCTGATAGGGTGGTGGGGGGCATTTTCAGGGAAAGACAGCCCAAGGCACGTGGACCGATCAAGAGACACATCTGCATATCAATGTCCTAGAGATGAGAGCAGTACTTCCAGGACTCTCTTCCTGTGGGTACGATTGCGATTCAGATGGACAACAAGTCAGTGGTCTGGTATTTGGACAAATAAGGAGGAACCAGATCTTACCCCCTTTGTCGCGAGGCCCTCAGAGTATGGCAGTAGGCTGTTTCCACCCAGCACTTTCTGTTAGCAATGCATATCCCGGGGAAATCCAATGTGATAGCAGACAAGTTGAACAGAGCAATTTTGTTGCCCCATGTGTGGTCCCTCAAGACAGAAATAGCGGACAGGATATTCCACAGGTGGGGCCAGCCTTGCTGCGACCTTTTTGCCAGTCACATGAACACCAAATGCAGAAGCTACTTTGCCCTGATTCCCCCTCTGGGAGAAGCCCCAAGGGACACACTCGTTCACGATTGGCCCCCATGTCTCCTCTATGCATTCCCACCAATCCCATTGATACCCAATGTATTCCAGAAAGCCAAAGCCCTGGGAAGGACCATCATTCTAATAGCTCCCTATTGGCCTCATCAGATTTGGTTCCCCTTCCTTCGACTTCATCTTTTGGAGGACCCCTGGATTCTGGACCCAGTTCCAGACCTTCTGACGCACTCGTCAGGGGAACTTCATCCCTTTCTGCAGTCCCTGAAGCTGACAGCTTGGCTGCTCCAATTCCCATCATAGCCAGGTTCCATAACCTTTCCAATGTGACAAAGCAAATTATCCTATCATCTCATAAATCCTCTATGAGGAAGCTGTACCTCAGCAAATGGAAAAAATTTTCTATATGGGCCTCTAAAAACAATATTGATCCTCACCAAGCCCCTATGGCTCTATTCTAGAATTCTTAACCATGATATTCAATAAAGGAGCTGCAGCAGCAACAGTCCATGTTCAACTTGCTGCCATTTCTAACTTTCATCTGGGATTTGAAGGATTGAATATTATGTCACACAAATTATCCAAAGATTTTCTCAAAGGACCTTTCATATTAGACCACCTGTGAAATGTCCCTATTCTCTATGGAATCTAAATTTTATGCTTTCCCACATAATTCTTCCACCACTTGAACCAGCTTCCTCATGTGATCTCAAATTTTTGTCATGGAAAACCATCCTTTTAGTGGCTATTACTTCTGCCCGCAGAGTGTCAGAGCTTCAGGCCTTATCCATCAAGCCTCCTTATTTGATTTTCCATGCTGACAGTGACTCACTTCAAACAAACCCCTCTTTCTTACTCGAAATTTGCACTGAAACTAATCTTAACCAATTTATTGATTTGCCAGTTTTCTTCCCCAACCACTCCAACAATTTAGAGTACATGCTGCACAAACCTGATGTTCACAGACAGCTCAGATTTTATTTGGATAGAAGAAAAAATTTCAGGAAATCAGACCAGATTTTGTTTCAGTTTCAGATTCCAGGAAGGGTATGCCAGTGGCTAAAACAACTCTGTCTAAATGGTTATCTGATTGTATTGCCTTTGCTTATTCAGCTGCCAATATTCCCTTGCAGCATAAAATTAAAGCTCACTCAACCAGAGCAGTTTCTATGTCATCTGCTTTTTCTGCCAGACCTCCTATTGATAACATTTGTGCAGCAGCCACTTGGTCAAAATCTCATACCTTTATCACTCATTACAAGGTTGACAGGGCCTCCTTTGGATCCATGGTCCTGAGAAATATACTCCCGTGAGCCACCTGAGGTTGATGGTGCTTGGGATGTTACCCATCAGTAAAGAATGAACAGCGAGATAGAACAACTTTACATAAAGAAGTTATGTACTTACCATAACGTTCCATGTGATTTGTTTATCCCGCCTTCATTCTTACGTCCCTCCCTCCTACCCCCACCTGGGCTCACAGAAGACCTAGATGCTAGAGCCTTCCTGGTCACTCAACCCTACTACTCTCTTTCTCTCTCTCTTATGGAGTTATAGAATGACATATGGTATTATTATATGCAGCAAACAAGATCTGAGGTAACTCAAGGTGCATCACTGGATAGGGACTTGGCCTCCAGCTACTTGAAATCCTCGAGTTTTGCAGTAGATGCCAACTCTGAGCCAAGGGATCGGCTCTGAACCCATCAGTAAAGAATGAAGGCAAGATGAACAGCTCACATGGTACGTTATGGTAAGTACATAACTTATTTTTTACTGCATTATCTAACAAACCCAGTCCCTTATTGGCAGCAGTCTGTTAGTATCCAATTTGACCAACCACAGGATCATAAAATGCACTGATGGCCACCACTGCATTGTCCAAATATGAATACTGAATCTTTACTGCTCCATGAGCAATGCAATCATTGACTGAATCACCTTCTAGAAGTAAAAAGTGATAAATCAGACAAAACACACATGGTTTCTTCTTAGGCACCAGGACCAAAGGTGAAATCCCAAAGGACTCAAAAGGTGAGATGGCAAATGGCCCCGAACCCTGGGCCACATGCATCTTCTTGTACAGTAAGATTTGCACTTAAGCTTCCTTACTTCCCTTTTAAAAATTGCAATTATTACACACCTTAGGTGAGCCCCCACCTTTAATTGAATTGAAAATCCTTCCTTAAAACCATTTTCCATCACCCCGGCAATGTCCTGATCTGGATAACACTACAGCCAGCACCTCAGTGCTACCATATTAATAGTGGAGTGAGTTGGATGGTCTCTCAGCCCCCTCACAACTCTCCCCAGGGGCCCTTACTGATCAACTCCCCACATGGCTAGTGCACCTACCCCCCACTGCTGCTCTTACAATACCAGTGGGTCATGGCCCACTAAAGCACTTTACTTGTGCTAGCATTTGATCCACTGTATGCACTCCCACAATACAAGCATTTATGTACAAGCATGCACACTGGCCACAGAACACTTTCCTTCATTAAATGCCCAACACACCATTATCCCTTCCCCCCAAACCTTCTGTGCCCCGTCTTGCCACTAAATTTGCATTGTAGACTGTCCCCAGTCAAGTGTCCACAAGCCAGCTTTCCAATCTGAAAGACTTATTGATTGCTTTTAGCTTTCTAAACCTCTGATCGTAGAAGACCCATAAATTGCCCCCTCCCCCATCTCCCTGATTATCTAGAAATATGCTAACAATGGCAAGGCTTTGTCAGGTTCCTTCTCTACAATTACTGCCATGAAATATATAAAGCTCAAAACCCCTGATAACCTAAGTCCTATCCATAAACATATCTGGATGCATTTTCCCCAGTGTGGCTAAAGCTACATTTAGATCTTGAGAGGCTGGAGACATAGATTCTGCTATCCATATAGCACTGCACACATCCAAAAGCTTAAACAAATCCACAGATTCTCCCACCATATTTTTTTCACTGATGCAGGAATGTGTGGTACAATAAATACATCCTGCCATTTGATCAACTACGCCAAGTCATCCTGTAGTTCTACCATGTCCTCACCAACCACCCTGCCACCACTCACCTATTCACCTATCTGGTCTACTGAGAACTGCAATGTACTACATGTTGGACCAATTGTCTCTCTCCCAGCCCCACCAGTTAATCCTTGAACCACCCAATTGATTCCTCTCTCTCCTCACCTGCCAAGCACCTCTCCATCCCTAGAAGGTCCATTACTTCCACAATAATACCTGCTCTGGAGGGCATTACTGCACTTAGAAAATTGTCTGCTGTAGGTTGTATTTGCTTTACTATCAGCATTTTTTATATTGTTGATGTTAGTTTGTCTGTTTAATGTTTTGTTGTTGCAGTAGAATATGTAATTGTTGTTTCAGAACAATTTTTAAATCCAAAATATACATTATAAAAGTATTTAATGTACACACAGGCACACATACACACAATAACAGATACAGATTTAGAGAAAAAGGTCTCTCACACATTTGCATAATGTCATACACACCCACAACCATAGTCATGCAGAGGGAGACAGATCCATACATATACATAGAAAGTCACGTGTCCAGCAATTACATCTGCTTTCTTGACTTAAACAGCTCAGGTATGTCATTGTCATCAAATGACTAAAAATAATGCTGTATATATACAGAGCAAAGGAATGCATCTCCTCCACCTAACATGACCCTGACATTGCCTCACATTTATGCCCCTTAGAAAATGTTTGATTTTACTACCTCCTATTGATTAGGGAAAAAGCTGTTGACTTAAAACATCTTGCTTGTTAAACTTTTTAAGTGAATTAGGGCTCTAATTAAAGTCACTTAAGAGTATATCAACTCCCCCAACACACACACACACACACACACACACACACACACACACACACACACACACACACACACACACACACACACACACAGATTTTCCCACATTTACATTTATATTATACATATGTATGTACATATATTCCTGCATTCACATTTACAGTCTTCTTTCCCCTGAATTACAGTTACAGTGTTCAGAGTATCCGCATGCACCCTCAGCTGCTGTCTATTAATGAATGTTATTTGTTACTGTAATATGTTTCCAGCATTCTTGCTTGACTGTCACTGGGCTAACTTAGTTTGCTTCGATTTTCTTTTTTTCTTTATTTATCCTTTGTTGTCCAGGTTAGTCCAAGTATGCTGTTAGCCTCTTTTCAGTGGAGAGACAACAGGTACTAATACTAGCTAGAGGAATTTTGGCCAGGACAAGGGACAACCCCCCCCCCCTTTTATTTATTTTTTTAATAAGTGCTGTGGGATCTTTTACATCCACCTGAGCTACCATTAATTCAAGCAGATGAAATGATGACATAATCAGGAGTCCAGCACCCCTTAATGCTGCACTGCATTGTCAGTAATGGGACATTAACATTGCAACATTTTAATAATCTTATATATCTAGAGATGTTCTCCCTTGGCCTCATCTCTAATGGGTATGCTAAGTTTTACCTTCCAGTCAGCAAACAAAAATAAATCAGTAAATTGATTAATGTCTTTGTGAAGGAAAAGAAAACAGTGAACATGAGACCAAAATATTTCCAAACAGACCTGTCTACACTGTTCAGTTTGAAGTAAACAATATGGCTACCAGGTGATATATCAACAAGTGAGAGGGAGATCATGCTTACTCCTTATGTAGTAAGATGATGCACACTTTAGACGGGGCATCAGAACATATAATTAATCTTTAAACAGTTTTCTTTCCAGAAAATTAAGACAAAATACAATGTAACACTCAATGCATAGGTCTCTGACCACAGTCATAAACTGCATTTGGCCAAATCAAGCTTTTCTCAGGAAAACTTTTTTTAACAAACTACTTGGTCAGATTTCATTTCCACACAGGATCAATCATGTCTTTGAACTCTTAGCATCATTGTTCTTGGGAGTGAAGCCACAATGTCTTCTTATTCCCATGGGCGTGGAGATAGGTTTGTGTGTTAAACCCGTCCCTTCCTAGAGCTCAGGAGGCATTCTTATAGTTGTTAAAAAAGACTTATCTAATATAATGTCAGTAGCTGATCAAATGCTAGAAATCTGTGATTCTCTGCTTCCCCAAATGATCTCTCTCTTTTTCTCATCTACTTCAGCCACTGTTCAAAACACAGTTATCTTCAGAGGGGTCTGTGCTTCACAGTAGCAGCAAGTCTCCTAAACATTGGGGATATCTGCCAACTCATACAAGAGTTAAAAAAGCACTAGATAATGAATGTTGTCCTAAAATAAATGGAAGGACATGAAAAGCAAACATACAGTATTTTACTCAGATTATTGAACTTCGGAACTGTAAGAGGTCATGAAGATGACAAGTAGACTGCTTTATAGTATAATTACAGAGTAAAACACAGATAATTTAGGCAGTAACAAGAGCCAGGGGATCACGTTAGTGTAAATGAACATGTGACCATTATGATTCATAGGTTTAGAGGTGTGTACAAGGTTAATGACTACAAGGGTCTTTCAAGGCCTAGCCATACATCCTAAATCTCTGTCAAGTTGCAGTACTTTTGATAAGTGTAAGCAAGGGCTTGGGAGATGAAACATTAACAAGCAAGGGTACAGGTGATGAGCCATTTACAGGCTGCCTGTGTCCATTAAAGATGTATGTGCCAAACCAGTGATGAATTTCCTGTTCCCCACCCAGTTGTCCAACTTACACTTGAATTGAGTTAGGGTAGAACTCTGCTTCACATGGATGGGAACCCTGTTCCAGAGACAGGTTAGGGTCTGGGATACATACCTGTCTCTCCAGCATGTCCTGTTTATATCACAGGCAAGATTTATGTCTTTAGAATGGGTAATTCTAGTGCTGTTTGTTTTGCAGATATGCAGGAGGTCCATCAGGGTGAGGGTCTGATAGTGCTTTGCATGCCAGGCATAGATCTCCCCTCAACAAACCATAAAAGACAGAATACAGAGAGAAGACTATGCAGTACTCTGCATAGGACATGTTAATTATGCCCTGTATTATTTTAGTGAGGAACCTCTGTGGGCATTCCTGTTGTTGGATGTGCCTGGTTTGGTACATACCAAAGGGAGTATTGCACTCAATGACAGATCTAATGAATGCCAAATATAGTAGAACAATGACCTCCTTGGGGCTGGATGCCATTTTGTGGTTTATAAGTTGCACACCATAGAATGACTTGTCAATGATGGTGGACATGTGATGGTCAAAGGCTAGACTACTGTCTACTGTGTCCCCAAGAACCTGACTACTGGGTCAACTCTTAGAGGTGTGCTGTCAATATGATTGTTATAAGGGGTGGATGACTTCTCAAAGGATACTGTTATGCGTTTCTTCGCATTTAGTTTTAGTTCATGGCTCTGGCACCAGTTATTTGTCTGTGTCAGCCCTTCCTGGTGAACATTTGTTTGGTGGGGGATTCTTTGACTGCTCCTAATTTTCTATCCTGGAAGACTCAGTTAAAGTACACTGGTAGTAGAATGTTGGGGTATCACCATTTTTTATTTTGTTTAGGATGCACAGTATGATCTTGGATCAGTTTCTCTTCATGAAACAAATCCAAACATGGATCAAAATGGGGTTTCATATCCTGCACCAGTGATTTAGATGGGTAATGCTCTGACTACAGTCCAGGTGATCTGAGTCTGACTGTCACACAGGATATTTGAAAACAAAGGTAGGAAGGATGGGGCATGCCTGAGTAGAAGGAACAATATAACCTACCTAGGACATACCACTGTTCTGATGAGAGGTACCTGGCCGGATTCATGTTCACTTTTAAACCTGTTCCAACCACCATAATAAAAAAATTACTTCTCAAGCTCAAACCTTGCTTTAACACTCCTAGCAACCTACCCATTCAGTTTCTAAAACTCATAGCCGAAGCTATTGCCCACCCTATTATCATACCTGTAAATAGAGCCATCCAAGATTCTTATGTACCCAAAATCTAGAAAAAAGTATTTATTCTTCCTCTTGATAAAGGTGACAAGACTACTAATATTTCAACTTCAGCCATTCTCTCACCCATCTCAAAGATCTTGGAAAAATGCATACATATTAAAATCCAGACTTTCGGATTCATAATCAAATCCTAGCTCCCACACAACATAGGTTCAAGCCACGTCACAGAACTACAACTGCCCTCATATCTTTCGTGGACACAATTAATAGAGCCCGTGATACCAGTAAAATTGTCTCCTCTCTATTCTTAGACCTGTCTAAAGCATTTAACACTGTCTGTCTCCCTTTACTTCGAACCCAACTCTCTAAGATTGCCCTCCCCCCCTCATCTCTTAACTGGTTCTCATACTACTTAGAAGACAGACAACAGGCTGTTAAATGGCAAGATTCCTTCTCTCTCTCTCTTTCTCTCTCTCTCTCCCTCCATATCTTAACACCTCTACTGGAGTTTCCCAAGGCTCCATACTAGGACCACTCTTATTCATCATTTTCATTAACAGTTTTCATTCTTCACTAGGCCAGGCATTACTCATTCAATATGCAGAGGACTTGACTATTATATGCTCAGCCGATTCAATTTCCAAACTACAACAAATAACTCAACTGGCCCGTATCTCTGTTGAGAACTGGATGCATAATAATCACTTATCCCTTAACCCAAGCAAAATCAAACTCATGCTGTTCACTCCTAGGAAGACAATCCCACTAAATAAAGCCCAATTCACTGTTTTTTCTCAAAATAATACTACAATTGGTGTTGTTTTCCACACAAAAATATTAGGGGTAATAATTGAGAAACACCTGAAATTTAACCTGCACATATACCATAGCATCAGCAAAATTCACCAAAAGCTAGGAATCCTTTATAGCAGCGGTGCACAACCTTTTTGTGGGGAGGGCCACTACACGAATTCTTAATGCATCTGCGGGCCACCTCAAAACATATTAAATTGTTACGAGTTAACAATAGGTACTGGTGACTAGCATTTTTACTTAAGACAGCAGTCATGAAATTGCCTGTTTTCTACATCAGCTTTGCGTTTAACTTTACTCTGACTTGCAGCCATGACTTATTACAAACTCTTGCAGAAAGTTACTACTGTTTACAGACTACAAGTTATAAACAACAAAGAATAGTTACTTCCTCAGCTAAAATTAGAGGTGTGCGCAACTGCAGCCAGTTAGGTAGGTAAGCATGTACTGGAATGTTTGCATGAATGGAGTAAGGCAAAGCATTTTTATAACTTTTTAAAAACATTTTGGTTACTCTCTGGGGGCTGGATGGTGTTTTGTCGAGGTTCGAATTTGGTCCAGAGGCTGGATGTTGTACACCACTGCTCTATAGGCATAAACACTTCCTCAGTACTGACGCAAAACAAATTTCCACTTACCTATTACCCTTTCTGTTATATGGTGCCTAGTTTCCACTTACCTATTACCCTCTCCCTTATATGGTGCCTAGCTTCCACTTACTTATCACCCTCTCTCTTATGTGGTGCTCCACTACTTGCTAATCTTCAATCCTCCCTAAAAGCTAAACTTGAGACTTGCTATAACAAAATTGCCAAATTCATTACTAATGCTAAACACTCATAGCCGGCCTTAGGCATAGGCCAACTAGGCAGCTGCCTAGGGCACCACTGTAGCAGGAGCACTTTTTCAGTAATCTGGATGGTGTAGGTAGACCAGGATGGGAGAACAGGGTGGTGTTGGTGGACGCTGTGGAGACCTTTTGCCTAGGGCTCCAGTTGAGCAAAGGCCAGTCCTGTCACTATATCCATCACTGTACTGCTCTTCACTCTCTGAACTGGCTTAAACTTCCTCACTACCTGTCCTACCTACAACTAACAACTGTACACAAAATAATCTTTAAACCATCTGATTGCCTTGCTCTCAGCCCAGTCTTCAGTTTCTATCAACCAAGCAGACAAATCAGATCCGAGAATCAGCACCTTTTGACAGTACAAAACCCTAATCTGCCAGCTGACCAGCTTATATACTCCTGCTTAGTAACTAAAACATGGAATACCCCACCAGTAACTATTAGGACTACCCAAAATCTTGCCACTTTCAAAACCTCTCTAACAGACTACTTATCTTCTATCTAAAATTGCACCTGCACCTTGTCTCCTCCTCTCAAATCCTAACATCCACTGCTGATTACTAACATTAATGTTTAAAATTTACTATGTATTAATATCAGTGTAAGCCTTACTGTTCCTACAGTAGAAGCATCTATTTTTGTCACTTTATTATTATACCTGCAATATATTCAATTGTTAAATATGTTACCTTTGCTGAGTATACTCTTGAGTTGTACCCACTGCATTTTATTTACTCTATGTATATACCTTATGTGCTTTCTTTTCATGGAGTTTTTTTTCCTGGGGCCTCTACTGAAAATGGGCTCATTAAGGCCCAGTCAACTACCCCAGTAAACAAATGCAAATGAATAACAAATAAATAAATAATAGAGGTCCACCTTGATGTCAAAAGCCAGTGTTTGAAAGATATGGGCATGGCACCTGATAGTAACCCCTGCCTATGCATGTGAATGGACTCACATGTGCAGATAAGGGGGCATAATTAGCCTTTGCTGTGACACAAATACTTGCATCACCACCTGGTGTGGGGTAAGGTCATAAAATTAAAAAGCTGTAATTGTCAGGTTGCTGCTGAGAGTACAAACTATTCCCAAGGCTTTTTGGATGATGGACTTCCTTCCCCAAACAGTGCAACGTACAATTGATGGGAGGTTTGATGATCAGTTAGCAGAAATTATATAAAATAACTGGACTTTCATATGGCTTTAGCTGTTCTCATTAGATATCCCAAGAGTTATTCATATGCAAGTGAGAATAAAAACAGCAGAGGGTATTCAATATTAAAAGTGGTTCAGTCATTTAATGGATCTAGTAAAGAAATGAAAATGTTCATTGACTGATAAACTGCCGTTTCATGGATATCAGTGTCAGCTGGGAGTTATGCTTGGTAATAACATAGATTTCAAGGGCAATACGTAACTGACAGCCAATAGAATAATCCATTCTATATGAAGTATTTATTGCATGGGTGTGACATCTATAGTCAAGATTATTTAGATTTCTTTCATTAGAATATAAAAATTCAAATTATCAAATTTTCAGTGTACTGCAAAACTAAAAATTCTACTATGGAACATTTTTGTTAAGGTTATGAACCGTGATATATCTAAAACTAGTTAAGAAGACACTACATATGGCAATGCTCACTTCCTGATTTTATAGGAGTGCTGAAGTTTGCTTAATTCCTGCAGCTTAATCCCTCGGATATCAGCAAACTATATAATATTAATGACTGATATATCAAAATTCTTAGAATTATAATTATTGTGCAGAAATCATATACTAAAGTATTAAGTGATATAATTTATCATTGCATAATTCACATTTCATTTTTGCTTAAACTATATAAGGAATATTATGTTTAAGAGAACTCTGAAACAAAATACCTTGATATATGGTGATCCCACCAAGCTAAGTCATTTGATATATAGTGACGTAAACAAATAGACATGCTGGAGATAGCATATACTATCATAAGGTTCACAACACTGAACCATGTCATATCTTCTTAAATAAGTAATATTTTTGCAGGGGTCTTTTTTTTGTCTCCCAAACTATTTGTACCTGCACCAGGTTCACACTACTTCAGAGTAAAAGGAATACTTGGCTTTACCAAATAAAAAATGCAATACCTCTCTTTCCAAAGTAGTCTAACCTCTGAGTTTTAGTTAGTTAGTAGGGTGTGGGGCACATCCATTCTTACATCTAATAACAGTGGGACAGATATGTGCATAGCCAGGCATATGGCATGTACTTCTTAAAAATAATTTATTTTGTGCAATGAGATATTCTAGAATTTATTTTTTTTTTCAAAAATTGGAATATTTATCAAGATTTATGAGAATATATGTTGCTAAGTGCAGATGTTATTCTGAATAGTGCGCTTACCTTCAATAAACATTTTTTTTGCCCTTAAGCATGTGTGCAATAACCTCATTTGGGACATGTTACTGGCACTTTTACACTAGATTTTAGTAAACTATGAACATTATTATTGATCAACCAACTGCTGTACAGTTTATTTGACATGGAAATATATGCTGTTTTATCATGCTTTATTAATGTTTGTCAGACTGTTTAAGATTTTGACTTATTTGCACTTTTTACATTGTTTACAATTTTTTATGTTTTATCTAAGTTGGTGTTATTTGATATTTTGAGTTACCATTCGGTGTGCAGGAACACCACGTTGGTGTGTTATAAATGACCCTGATATCAATCCCTGATAGGCAGTCCCTAGCCTGCATCACAAATGCTTCTTGGACTCTTCCCATTCTGTTACCTTTCTCTTTCTAGTTATTTGTTCCCAACACCTTGGCTCCTTTGCTAGTTTTCACCAGTAAATTCCAGCCTCCTCTTGCCTGTTCTCTGTGCCTCCAATTGCAGTCATCCCTATCAGCAGAATTTCCTTTCTCTATTCTCGTGTTGGCTTAGTTCTTAGAGTACCTTCTGTTACTTTATATAATATTCTGTATGAGTGTTGTTATTCTCCTTAAGTATCTGTATCCAAAATCCCACTCTCTCTCCTTATTTCTTGAATTACCTGCGCTTCATTATCATTAGGGTAGTCCTACACTTATCTGTCACCAATTTTGTAGAACATCTCTGATTTTGCCTCATATTTTTTTTATCCTCATTAACATATCTTTTTCCTGGTAAATCACTGAGGATTATAGTCAATAATGCCAGTCATTAGAGTGTTATCCTTCCTGTTGTTCAGAAAATGCATGCCCATACAAGTTCTGTTAACTTCTTAAGCAAATTAGAGCTACCTGGCACTTAAAGATCTGAGCTGTTAATAAACGGATTCCTGTAGTCCAAAGTACATGGTTTAAATTATTCTACCTCCATTTACCTACTATATGTCTTTGAGCAAATCAGTTAACCAGACGTTGCTTCTAGGTCATCCCTAAGGAAGGATACTTTGCCCAATGGGTTTCCCTAGTTAACAAATAAACACCAATAAAGTATTTAACATTTTTCCCTTTTTGGTCCTTTGTTCCTCCATTATTTTTGGATTTTTCCAGAGTTCCTGAACAAAGGAGATGATAAACATCTTAGTCTGTACCTTCTAAAATTTGAGGATTTCTGGCAAATCATTGTGGATTGCAGTCACTAAATAATGACAGGCGTGTGAGGCTCAGACAGTATATCGCTCGAAAAATGCTTGGTAATGCAAAGCATATTTTTAGCAACTTTCTATATCTATAAGTGAAATATTTAAAATTTGTTACTGATTTTGAGTCTTTGATTCTGGAGCTAAAAGTTGAGTGGTCAGAGATGAGTTGCAATGGTGGTCAGAGATGAGTTGCAATGGGTTATATATACCTTATGCTTCTGACAGCAGTCAGACAGGTATCTGAGGAGCATAGTTATACATGTGGTTATAACTGATGGTCATGTATTATATATGTTTTTGTGTGTGCCCGACCGCGCGCGCGCGTGTGTGTGTGTACGTGTGTGTGAGTTTGTGTATTTGTGAATGTGCACAGAGACTGTGCAGAGGGTACAGTTCTCAACTCTCCCTCATTTTTCTCCTCATATGTGTGGTCTTTTCCTTGCAAAATTTGTGGTTTTCTGATAAAGTATTGTAGACTGCAGTCACTAAATAACGACAAATTTCAGTTTTAGACTCACACCCTGCATAAAATAATCACTAATTCAAAACCTAGCAACTTTCTAAGTAGACCAATATTTAAAATCTGTTCCTAATTTTGGGAGTTTGTCTTTGATTCTTCAGCTAAGAGGTTATTGGATTGCAGTGGGCTGCACTGTATGGTTCTCACAGTGAAAATCCACCCCTAGGTCATTATTTATTTATTTTTGTTTATTCGTCTGATTTCAGACAAACACCTTAGGTGTATGCAGTCATACAAGGGGTGTTAACTGACCGTCACATCTTTGTATGTGGGCGTATATGTGTGTGTGTGTGTGTGTGTGTGTGTGTGTGTGTGTGTGTGTGTGTGTGTGTGTGTGTGTGTGTGTAAATACTCAATTCCTGGATCTCATAGCAGTTATGCTGTAAAGAAAGCAATCAGTTGTAGTACACAGGAGCATCATCATATACGCCATGTTCTTTATGTATGATACTTGTTTTTTTTTGCTTTAATTGTTGACTATTAATAGTGTGTTTATTATTTAGATGTAAATAAATTGGACAGCATGAAGTCTAACCGTTTAATGTCTAATCGTTTAATGTTAATATTTTATTAACTATGAATTAATTTTTAATTTAGCTTGTCTTTTGTTGGCATTTGGGTGTGAAATGCACTTTGTTGGGCTGCAGCAGTTTATTGGGCATGTAGTGTAGATGAGTAAGGCTGTGAGCTCTTAGCAACTGCTTCCTGTAGTGTAGCATTTGATCACTTAGCCTGTGTTTCTTTACTCTCTGACTCTGATCTTGTCATTTCACCACAAAGTGCTCATGGGCTGCCCCTGAAAAATGCATACTTACATCCAGTGTATTACAAATTTGTCTTTTGAATTCCTGAACTCTTCACATAACTGCTAATTAGTGCTTTATAATATGCTGTTTGACTATGAATCCTAGCACTTCCAGATACATTTTCAATAAATGTGAATTTAAAGGAAGGAAAAGTTTATTGTTGTTTACATTAAGTCTGTACTCATTGTGAGAGTGTTTTATTTAGCAAATGGCTGTTAGTATTTTGCTGTAAAATTTGAAATAAAAAAATTAAATTCATAGGTTCATATGTACATAGGATAATACTAGGCTATTGGCCTGGAGGCCCTTATAAGCCTAGCCAAGAATTCTGCCCATGTTCCCTCAAAGTCAGCACCTGTATCCTCTGTCCAGCAGGGACACAGGTGGGATCCCAGGGGTGTATTTTCTGTTTCCCATCCAGTCGTCCAGGTTCCTCTTAAAGAGGGCTAGTGAGGTACTTTGTTGACATGGAGTAGGAGTCCATTTCACAGATGGGGGAGTCTTTAGGACACAACTCTATCCCGCCAGCAAGTTCTATTAATGTCATAGACCGGGTTAAGGCCTTGTGCGCGGGTTGCACGAGTGGAGTTTGACTTATGGATATGCAGCAACTCCAGCAAGGCTGGTCAGAGGTGGCCTTGTATGTCAACACAAGTCACCTCTGAGCAGTCTGTATGATACTGAGTAGAGGGACAGGGCTTTTAGACTATCTGTATAGGATAGGTGTTTGAGGCCCTGAATTTTCCTGGTCAGAAACCTCTTTGGTCTCTCCAGCTGCTGCATGTGTTTGGCAAGGTACATGCCGAAGGGGACATTGTACTCGATAATGGGTCTAATAAAGGAGGAGTACAGGGATATTATGACCTCCTTGTTCCTGGATGAAATACCCTTATTTATGAGGTGAGCCATGTAGAAAGCCTTCCATTCAAAGGAGGCAACGTGGTGGTCAAAAGTCAGGTTGCTATCAACCTGGGTGCCCAAGTCCCTCACAACTGATTGTGTGCTTAGTATGTTGTTATTAATGTGATAATTAGTGGGGATGCCATTTTCCTCAGAGGGGATAATGATGCATTTATTGGCATTCAGTTTGAGGCCATGCTTCTGGCACCAGTCATTAGTTTGGATAAGGCCCTCTTGGAGGATGTTCATATCAGTAGGGGAATTTAAGACAGCACCCAGCTTGCAGTCATCTGCAAACCTGGTCAGCCACAGACCACTGGTTTTGGTTTGCACCTCAGAAAAGTATATCCCAAACAGTAGAGGCCCCAAGACCGATCCTTGTGGTACATCACTTGTTACAGGTCTACTACTAAAGGGGCTTCCCCTATTTTGACTGAGTGGGTTCTGTCAGTGAGCCAGTTATCTACCCATCTGGTAACATATTCGGGTTGATGCCTAGCTGGGAGAGTTTATCTATTATGCCCGTGTAGGGAATAGTATCAAAGGCTTTGGCTAGGTCAAGGTAGGTGACTGTCTTCCCCTTGTTCATGGCTTTGATGACTGTTTCAAAGAAGTCGGCCAAGTTTAACAGGCATGATCTCCCTTTGACAAAACCAAACTGTGTGGGGTCAAGGGTTTGGAGGTTACCAATGTCCTTGTTTATAAGGTCCATGATAATGCATTCCATGGCCTAGCAGATCAGGGTAATTAGGCTGATGGGCCTATAATTGCCTGGGTCAGTGGATACTCCACCTTTGTGTAGAGGGATGACAGTGGCAGTCCTCCATTCAGATGGGACAAAGCCGGTGCTCAAGCTTTGGTTGAATAGGGTGCCAAATTTAGCTGAGAGGTCATGCCTGAGTTCATGTAGGATACAGCCAGGGATGTTATCGGGTCCCATGGCGACAGTATTTTTTGCCTTAGAGAGGGCATTAAAGACTTGCTCACTGGTGATGAGGGGAGGGGCAGCAGGTGCTGGGGATGTCCTGGTTTACTGATAGGGAAGATGGGGGGGGGGGGTTCACTGAACCTGTCTGCCACCAGGTTGGCTATATCTATGACATTTGTGTATGTGGTGTTATTAACCACCAGTTCAGAGCAGATTTGGGTGTTACCTTAAAGACTATGGACATATGTGAAGAAGAGCTTGTGATTGTCCTTAGTGGATGTTACCAATTTGGGCTCAAAATTAGCCTTAGAGGATTTCACCAGTGACCTTATTAGCTTGTTCAGACAAAGGAGAGATTGCTTCCAATTTGGCACCTGCTCCTTCTTGGTCCTGGACAGCAATTTTTTCCTTTTATTATAGAGTTTGCTTATTGTTGCTGTCCACCAGACAGATTTAGTATTCCTTGAGGAAGATAATTTGGTCCTGTCAGGTATTGCTGAGTCCATACAGCTATGTAGGTGCTCATATAGTTTTTTGGTGTAGGCTTGGACATTAGTGCTACTTCCAACTGAAGGGACAGTTGCTGTGAAGCTGCTTATATCTGCTCTGAGGAGACTGTAGTCAGCTTTGGAAAAGCTTGACCCTTACAAGGGGAGGGGGGGCGGGTCAGTGGAGATGGTTACTTCAAAAGTGATTGCTTTATGGTCGGATCTTACCAAGGAAGATGACAATGTAGGGGTGCTACAGTGGCTACTTATGTTGGTTAGGACCAAGTCCAGGATATTTTCATCTCTTGTAGGGGTGGCAACCAGCTGATCCAATGCAATGACATTGACAAAGTCAAGAAATTTCTGGGCATTCATATTAGGGCTAGAATAGGTTTTCCACTCTATGGTTGGGTAGTTAAAATCAACCAGAATCAGGGTAGAGGCTGAATCTTGATGGCTTCAAGTACGTCCAGATAGGTGGAGTTTGCATCCTGAGTCATGGTTGGGGGTCTGTAGCTAGCTATGATTTGAACAGGTGTTTTGTCAACAGTTAACTACACTTGGAGTGTCTCCTGTGTGTCATACCATTTGACCAGCCTGGAGGTGTGTATGTTTTTGATAAATATTGAAACTCCACCTCCTTTGGCTTTGTAGCCCTCCATTTGGGGTCTGAAAGTATGGTAGGATGAGTAACCTGATAAGGCCGGGGTGCTATTCACAGCTTTGAACCAGGTTTCAGTGACTGCACAAATGTCAACATCCTCCAGAGCAAGTAATGCTTGCAGTGAGTGCAGTTTCATGTTAAGACTCCTAGCATTTAGCAGCATGACCTTTAAATTTCATTTAGAAGAATTTTTCATGTTGATAATTTTGTGCTCATGACTTTGCCTAAAAAAAGCACTATTGGGCAGGCAAGAGCCTTTGCCAGAAGCCCAGGGGAGACAGATGAAGGCCATATCTGGTAAAACATCGTGGTCTGTCAGTCATGTCCTCTCAGGCTGTCAGGTACTTGATCCCCTTGGAATGATGCTAGAAACTAAGCCATTTGTTAAAGTCCATCATTTTCTGTTTGTATTAAGACATCATTCTGGGTGATGGTAGGATGCTGCTTAAGGCTAGGGACATACCTGCCTGGGACACATATTCATTGAGCTCAATCATGTATCTCTTCATATACTCCAGAGAGGTACGTCTGAAGTCATTCGCACCAACATAGGCTATTACAGTCATAACACTACCTGTTGTTAAGAGACTTACGTGCGTGCATGATATGGTGGATTCTAGTACCTGACAAGCAATTTACTGTGACTTTCTCCTTGTCTAACCTGGTGAGGAGCACATCTGTGTGTCTCACAATAGAGTCTCCTATGACTAGTATCTTGTGTTTGTGGCTGGGCCTTAGAGGCTGTGTACTGTGTGTGATGCGTGGTGCTGTAGGTTGTGATGGGGTCTATATTATAACATCAAAGTCTTAAAACTTCGAATGTTATAATATCGAACCATTTAGATCGAAAGACTATAACATCGAACACTCAGAATAGCGAATTTTTTCCCAGGGAAAAAAATTGCTGTTCCGACAAACATACACACAACACAAGCACACCAAAATAAATAATCCACACACATACACTTCACAAAACCCTACACTAAACCATGCATACACTACTAGCTATCCACTTACCTTAACCCAACCCTAACCCTAAGGTCCGTAACTACTGCACACTCACCTTGCTCGCTCCCTAACCCTAAGGTCCATAACTATCGGACACTCACCTTACCCGCTCCCTAACCCTAAAGTCCCTATTGTACACTCACCTTACCCGCTCCCTAACCCTAAGGTCCCTATCGCACACTCACCTTACCCGCTCCCTAACCCTAAGGTCCCTAACTATCACAGACTCACTTTAACCTGATCTGTTCACAAACTTACCTTAACCCGGTCCATAACCTTCGGTCCACAGCAGAGGAAATAGCGAAGCTGCAGAAATGGCCCGCCGAATACTTTCCCTAGGAAAGTATTCGGTATTCTGCAGCTTCGCTATTTTCAGCGTTCAGTGCATAGGGTTCAATATTATAACATTCAAAGTTTTAAGATTTCGATGTTATAATATAGACCCTTGTGATGTGCGTGTGTATTTTTGCTTTGGAGGTCTCTTTTGTTTAGGTATGTTTTTGTTGAGAACCCCCGCATATGTAGGAGTGTGTTTTACAGATGTGGGTGGTGTTAGAGATGTGGTGTTCATAGTGTTTGTGCAGACAATCTTCTCACTTCCAGATATACTGGCTTGTGACTGAGACAGCAAGGATTCTAGGTTCTTAATGTTACTGCATCTCACGTATTCTGTTCCTAGGTGGTAGTAGTAGAGGGTTGTCTGTGTACATAAGACAGTTGCTACACTGTCTCAGGATGCCCATATCAACCAGACTAGCAGGAGAAACCATAGAAAATTGTCTGTCCATGGTTATCAGAATCTGTGGAAGATAGGTCAGGGATAGTAGAGTGGATACTATCTGAGGAGACTACCTATAGGTGTGAGTAGGGCTGGATAAAATCAGTGCAGTAGCTGTAGGCGAGGGCCTCACACAGGACTGCTGGTAAGAAAAAAAATGCAACTGAGATACCTAGAAAAGGGTTAAAACAGCACAGTGGCAGTGCACAATGGACAAATCAACACAAACCCATGCAAATGCTGGGTTTAAATACCACAAAAAATGAAAGTAAAACAGAAACAATGGAATTGACCAATCAAACCTTATCCCTGAGCTCTTAGCTCATCACCCTATGCCAGACCAGTTCTGACCAATTCCAACCAGTTCACTCCCAGTAAGTGTAGGCAGGCCACAGCCAACACAAGATGGTGTAGCAGGAAATACAGGAATCACACAATCAGATCTGGATACAACAAGACCTGTAACCAGACTATGCTAAAGATATTTAAACTCTGTTTAGGTCGATTTAACACAGGAGAACAGATACACACTTTAAATCCAAATCTTTGTGATCATTGTAAGAGTAAAGAATAAAATAATATGTATACTGAAGGACTGAGCAGCATTTTATGGTAAGTGGGGAAAGATAGAAAAGTATGGGGTATTGGTATGGCTGGGGTGGACCCCACTCCATTATCCTGCCTAGAGATTCGTTTGACCATGATCAGGGTTTGTTACTGTTTCAGAAAGCACTTGCATGATAAAAAGAAGACATTTTATTCCAAATCTTTAATTTATCACTCTCACTCGGTGTCAAAAATTAACTTCATTAGTTTATTATGCTCTTTACCCTTCTTTATTTCGTAAAGTACCTGTAAAATCTGTTTTCCCCATTTTATTCCTGCTATCAACTGAATAAGCACTTTTTCTCATATTACTGGGTTGACTGTCATCGCGGTGGTGGTGCTGCGGTAGCGCTGTCGCCTGACAGTAAGACGTTGTCCCGTTCGATTCTCAGGTAGAGCGTCTTCTGTCTGGAGACATGTGTAAATGGGCGTACCTTCGTTGAAGGTTGTGCGTCAGGGCTGGCAACTCGGCACATAAAAATCTACTGCCAATCATTAGCAGACCGGAGTTCCGCTGTGGCGACCCCTAACCGGGAAAAGCCGAAAGACACAACAACTGGCTTGACTCTCATCACTTTTATGTTGTGCTTACTTTTGACTTGTTTCCTCTGTTTTCTTTTTACATATTTAGAGAGTTAAATGTGATTCAAAATATTCACATTCTTCATTCTTCGGACTTGGTGTGAGATACAATTCATTACATGGCATAACTTTCAAAAATGCATATAGAAATGCAGAAATGCATGCATAAGACTCTATGATGGTGGTAGTTATCCTGTTTTAAAGAATGGGCGTACTGTACATTAAACCCTGATTGGAGAACAAACATTTTCCAGCAGGATGTCAGTTATAGAAAATTCCCACTGAAAAATGGGTTTGCCACTTTATGGCAGCATGTTAAGCTCAGACATTTGAAAAGGAAATTACCACCATTTGTTATAATCACTAAACAGTCCTTTGCTATTTAGCAAGAAAAAAGTATAATAAGTAAATAAAATAAAGTCTGTGTCTATGTGCACGTGTGTATGCTTGATTCCGTGTGTGTGTGTGTGTGTGTGTGTGTGTGTGTGTGTGTGTGTGTGTGAGGGGGTTGGAATGAAGCGGCCAAATTAGGGATAGTAAAGGGGGGGTGAGGAGTTGCAAAGCCTGGAATTTTTTTTATTCATTTGCTCATTTAGAAACATTTCAGGCTGTTAACTGGTGTGTGTGTGTGTGTGTGTGTGTGTGTGTGTGTGTGTGTGTGTGTGTGTGTGTGTGTGTGTAGAAATGAAATCTTACATAAGTTTTAGATGTAAAATACTTACTTCAACAATTATATACACTACTATTAGGTGGAGAAACTATTTTACATAATATGCAAAGCAGTTTAACAGATAACCCATTATCTAAGTGCAATAATGCTCTCCAGGGTATGTGTTACTGTGTAAATAATGTCCTTCCAGGGGCGTAGAGGCCCTACATCCGCTGTGTCAGGCCTCAGAACCCCCCCCGGGTGTGTGTTATTTACACAATAACATACACCCTGTTGGGTATTATTTTGTTTGCTTAATGGGGGATGATTAATTCTTTCTCCTTAATGTCACTTAGAATTTGCACTGTTTTCCATTCTGATTTTTATATGTAATGTTGAATGAAGTGATACCAAAGAAAAAAGGTTGTTTTGACCTGCAGACAAACTTTAGCCATAACTGTCGTCATAAGATTAGCAGATAATGCATGAAGCCTTTCACTGTAGCTGTCCCTCTTGTACCATTCATATCATAAAAAAAAGCAATAAGCTTCAGTGCTTGGTGTGGGCTGCTGACATGATTAATGAATATTACTGTTTACAACATGTGCAGCTGCACACATTTTCCCATATCATTGCAAGTCATGAGCCATTTCTGAAATAATACTGTTTGTAGCCTAACTGAAATTCCAGCCAACTTGAGGGATTTATAACTCATGTTATTATTTGGAAACGGAAAAAAAAGCTGAAATGGTCATATTTTACTGCAAGAAAGGATGTGCACTAAATTAACTGTTTATGCATGAAGTTTTTAAATGCTTGACTGATTTTAGAAACTGCATCCAACGTCAACAATTAAATGCTACTGAACTATTAATAAAAGGTTGGAGTGCATTATTTATTGCCATAAATATGCATATTTTAAAGTGTAAGTTACTATAAACATTGGCAAAATAAGATACAGACTTTGCAAAAATAACTTTAGTTAGTGCTAAAAAAAGAAAAAAAATCTACCTGTTTTTGTGATCATTTTATTTCAAAAACACACCACAAAAATAACCTCATGAGAATTACATTTGGCATTCAATGAAGTTTAAGCAAAAAAAATATGTTTTACTTGAACTCCCTCTAGAACTATGAATATTCCTATGAAAAAGTTAAATAAAATGTCAGCTTTGAATATTCCTATATTTTATTTATAGTTATTGATTTACATTAAACATTTATCAAGTAGGACAGTTTGATGAAACAAAACGTTCTGTTGTTTTTCTGTCAGAAAAAGTGCCAGAAAGAGAAAAAATTAACAAACTGTATTATTTGTACAAAGAGAATCACAAGGTGAGCCATTTGGAGTGCTTCACTCCTGTCAGTAGTGGATTATTGTTTTACTGTGGCCACAGACAGATGCAGAAGCAAACCATCCGAACCACATGTCATTTATACATCTCTGTCAGTTACCACAACCTACGTCCTACAGATAATAGAATCTCTCAGAATTTGAGTTTTGGGTTTTTAAGTGTTTACAGCTAGGCTCATGAGATCTGCTGAGCACACAATCGCAGTATGCATGCTCATTAGCAGCCTACTTTCAGAGGGTACACTGGCAAAGGTACCAGTAATGCATGCCTTGCCAGAATTTGGTACATAACTATAGGCTGGGATCAGCTAGGATTTTGTCTACCCCATGTCTGTTCACCACAGCCACCACTGAACTCTATGAATAACAGAAAGGCCTACTATGTTACTGTGAGGATAAATAAGCTTATTACGCTTATAATGGAAGCTGCATATAGCACCTCTGGCTTTGCATAACCCACCATGGTGCAGTGCGGAGGCTGTGGAATTCATAGTGTAGTTGGTGCACTGTTGTCAACCCGATAATGATAAACTTTTTACTGAAATCATGACAAACAGCCAAACAGAAAATGCAGCCAAGCCACTGAAGGCGCTGAAACCAGTAAGTTAACTCCTTTATTCAACAATAGGTTAAGCGCTTTCATTCACAATAATTGGAACTTCATCAGAACAATATTTTCCCTCCCATTCGCTCTTTAAATATGCATATAGCAGGTCATATGACCAATTGACTCATTAGTCAGATGTTCCTCATTAAAAACCAAACAAAACACTAAGCTAACAATGAATAAAAATTAATTAAATAAAAAATGTCAGAATGTAATACTTGTTGATAAAATCACATTTCAAACAGAAGATACTAAGACTTTCGGCTTTTTCCAGTTAGGGGTCGCCACAGCGGAACTCTGGTCCACTCAAGATTGGCAGCAGACTTTTATGATGCCGAGTTGCCAGCCCGACACCCAACCTTCAAAGAAGGCACACCCATTCACACTCGCACCTACCTGCATGTCTTTTAACGTCACTTGACCACGGGGAGGACATGCAGACTCCACACAGAAGGCGCTCCAGCTGAGAATCAAACGGGAGAACCTTACCGCAGCTATCTTCAAATAGAAGATACTAAATCTCAAAATGTTTAAGTTTTAATATAGGCATCAGTGAACAACTCTCATTCAATCCAGGATATAGTGTTGCATTTAGCCTAATCTGCCATTGAGTTTCTTTGGCATTAAGATGCTCATCTGTAACTTTCCCCTGCAAATCGAATTTAATAGAATCTAAAACAAAAAAAAACTAAACTCATAGGAACACCAGAAAAGCCGAAAAAAAACACAAACTGGATAAAAAAGCTAGGAAATCACTCCACTGGTCACCCACAAATAAAATATAAGGTCCGTTTTATTAAGCACTTTTCTTCTCACTTTATAGGGAGACTTCTTCATAATAATAATAATAAAATGGACCTTATATTTTATTTGTGGGTGACCAGTGGAGTGATTTCCTAAACTCATGGGAATTATACTTAGAAATGTGCTTAAACAATGCATTTGTCAATTTCCCATTCCTAATATCTAAAAATGCTCATACATGCACTCCCTACATTTTCTGGAAGTTTTCCCCACATAAAAACAAGGGCACTCTTTACACTGGGCCACATACTAGTGTTACAGTTATAATAGTCTCGACATGTACATTTCATATTTTGAATGGTGATGTGGTTGCCCACCAGGATGTGCTTACATTGCTTACAGGCTCCACACTTGTAGGTGCCTGTTTTATTTTTCCTACAAGCAGCCTTGGAACCCCCTTTTTCCATTAGTATAAGTCTGATTTACAACATGCACGCTGACTAATCAGCGTGCAAGTTTTGAAATATTAATGGGGGGGGTCGTTGTATAATTAAATTTAATGTATATGCAATTCATGATGTCACTGTGATTAATTAATTAACAAGTGGTGATTTGGTATATAAAAGGTATGCTTTTGGTGTTTGAATATCCCTTGAAGGCTTTTTAGCCAAGGTACCAGGAGACCCCAATAAAGCAGGTTTCATCTCAATTGGAGACTTCATGTTTTATTTATATGTTACACAAACCCATTCAAAACTTACCAGTAGGATAGGTTACTATAAAACAATAGTGTTACTTATCTTAACAGCAGGTGGTGCAAGGATAGGAGAGTTTACCTGTCAAGAATTAGATTTCCTAAATGTCAAGGATTCAGTTTCGTAAGTGCTGCACAGAAAATACTAGTGTGGGTTTTTCCTGTTGCCCTTGATGACAGCATCAGGGTACAGGGCACATTGGATGAGTCAGAGTGCTATATACCCATTGAAGAGGTGTACTCACTAAGATTCCTGGCAGATGCAAGTGTCAGGCATTTATCTCTTTGACCTTATAATGGAGAATTTCAGGATGATGCTCTGCCCGTAAGCCTGAATCAGTGCACTGTTTATATAGGGTAGACTTCTCCTGAGAACCAGTGTATGAAGGGGTAGCATAAGGACACCAAAGCTTTCAAATTATTCAGTCATAGAGCCTGTTCACTGCTAGGATACACTGTTTCATTTCTGTCTATGCCATCACATTATGTATATCTCTTAAATGTCCAGATTTTCATATAATATCCAGATTTTTGCCATATATTTTGGTCTTTTCCTTGTTAATTTTATGTTTTTTTGGCAAATTATTGAGAATAGAGATCACTAAATAATGACAGAAATGTGTGTTTCAGATTTCATATCTTTCAGAAAAATGCATGCTAAAGCAATACCTGTTATTCCAGCAACTTTCTAAGCTTATAAGAGCAATTTTTAAAATCTTACCCTGTTTTGCGGCCTTTGTATCCCAATTATTTCTGGCATTGTTCACATATGGTAAGCGGTTAAAAGGTATGATATTATTTTTTATTTGAAGGCCCTAACATGCTCAAGAAAGTGAAGTACAATTCACATTTCTTTATTTCTTCTCTACTACATGTAACCTATCCCAGCATTCAGTAGGTGCAAGACAAGGAACTAATTGTGAACTGGATTGCACACACACACACACACACACACACACACACACACACACACACACACACACACACACACACACACACACACACACACACACACACACACACACACACACAAGGCTTCCAGTTAGATTGTCATTATAAGCAAACTGTTCTATGTTGGAAGGAGTTGCTACAACATGTTATTCAGGGGATAATGCATTGTATCAGTGTGAGTCATATACACTACCACGGGGGTCCTTTGGGATTTATCTTGGCCCTTTGGCCCTTGCATTCTGGACTACCTGTAGATATGCATCACAGCTGTACACAAGTCCCAGTATTAGCCAAGTGCCTGAAACCCTATGTCTCTAACAATAATATCCTTACACAACAGTTCCTAGGCATTCTAGCTGTGATAAAACCACATTATTAGCTTATTTTAGATACATTTTCTACATCCATACTTTTGTAGTCCTCCTCTTAGATTTTTAAAAAGACATACCAACTTACAACAATTATAGTTCATTAATTAAAATCACTAAATGAAAAAAAAAAAATGGTAATCATTCTAAATGTTGGGACCTGTTAGTGTGAGTCCTGAAATATGATGACTGAATGGCCCAAAAAAAACCCAGACTTGCATATTTGAAGTTTGAGAAGGCCATTTCCCCGAATATGCCCTTTTCTCCAGGGTATGGTAATCTCGGAGTTGGTATATATAGGTTTGGGGGATGTAGGGGGTGCAGAGTGGGTAAATTTACCCCCTGCAAAAAATTATTTTATAAGAAATGAGCAATGTTCGTCATTTGTTCATATCCTGAGTTTTTTACCCTTTTTTTTCAGTTTGTCAGCACTCAACATTATGAGTACTAACTTTTCAGTAGGGAGCCAAAAATATTACAGGCAGAGAACATTGTGGCAGTCAGATCTTTTATTTTACAATGGAAAATACTGAAATGGCTGATCTTCTATAGTACTGTTTAAATACTGCTGAATGGTGCCACCATCTGCACATGATGTCCTTAAGAACTGGATCAACCGAGGTTTAAAACTGCAGCAGATGAAACTACATTGTTCTGTTTCATACACAATGCAGGTAGAGATGACTAACCTTTGCATACTATGTTAGGCCAGCCATGTCATCCTATCGGCTTCAAACAGTAAAAATCCAGAAAACAAACCGTGAAAACAGCGAAGGGCTATGTAACAAATAATCCAAGAATGAATGGCCACTGAACTATATCCGTTTATTAACTGAAACCAAACCAACGTATTGTGAGCGCTTTCATACAATCAAATGTTGTACTTCATCAGACAAAGTTACAAACACAATCTATTCAATTTAAACTAAAAACAGTGTCATGATGATGTCATTTCCTTTCTTAATTAATATATTTCAAATCAAGCAGTACTTATTGCATTCACAGTGTTCCCTAACCGCTATATACATATCTATGCCCTCTACAGCCTATCATAAACATTCATCTATGCTTATAATATTCTTAAAATACATTTATAAAATACATGTAATGATAAATTAAATATAATAATATAATACCAATTAAATAGTTATAAATAAATATCAAATCTCTATATGACTATACATATCTAAAAATCTAAAATAAGCATTTTACAAATATGCTTTCGTATATAGATTATCTTACACCTTCATGTTAATACAATACGTATAAGAAATGTGTTAAATAAGTAGCACATCTATGATTTATAAACATTTATTATATATCTAATTCATTAGCAGATTTTATTTCTTTTAAGCGCCTTTAATTTTAATATAGGCGCTATAGAGCTATGCTCTTTAATGCCTGGCCAAGTATCTGCTTGCAGTCTTATTTGCCATTCCAGTTACTTTAACTCTAAAAATACATTCCATGCTGTTTTATCATCTATTATAACTTGGTCTATAATGGTATAAGTAAATGAGTGGTCTGGATGACTGTTAACATGTTTGGCTAGGGCATTATTCATGTTTGACTTCTTTATTGCGTATTCATGCTCATATATACGCTGAGACAATTTTCTTTCGGTTTTCCCTATATAGTAGGCTAAACACAGTTTACATTAGCTTAAATAAACCACAGCTTTTGATTCACAGTTATATTTGCCTTGTATTTGGTATGTTTTACCCCTTACTACGAAATCTGTACCTACTTCTATTTTGTGGCACCATCTACAAAAAGCACATTTTTTCATACCTAGTACTTTGTTGATCTTATATTCCTCTTTATATTTTAATAACTGTTTCAAGTTTCTCCCTTTTCTGTACACAATGAGTGGCTTGTCTTCTATAATATTATTCAGTTCTTCATCTTGGTTCAATACACACCAATTTTTCTCAAAAATCCATTTTAAAATGTTAGCTTCTTTACTATATATGATTACTAAAGCTTCTGAGAATTTGTTACTCTTATTTTGATTTTGGTTATTGTTTTCAGTTATTTGAGATGCAACACTATGTCTTTCTACATTCTCATTTACAATATCCATACTAGAGTTTTTATTATCTAGGATAGATTTAAAAAAAAACTCTCTTTCTTTTGTTTATAACTTCTTCAATGATGTCACTTAAAAAAGTAATGGGATATGATCTAGTGGAAAACATAGATTTTAAATTGGAACATTATTCCAAAAAATGGTCTTCTCTAGTAATCATACGTGCAGCTGTAACTACTTGTCCTTTGACAACGGATTTTTTTTTATGTTGAGGATGTGAGCTGCTATAATGCAAAAGACTATTGGAATATGTCTCTTTCCTGTGTATGCGGGCTATACATCTATTTTCTATATAGTCTTTGATGACGTTAATGTCTAAGTATTCCATATAGTCATTGCTAATATTCCATGTGAATTTAAAAAATGTTGTGGTTTGGCCTATATATAACAGGAATTCTTCAGGATATCGATCTCTATGACATATGAACCATGTCTTATGCTTCATAGCTGATAAGGATGAATTTTATGACATTTTTTAATGATATTTTATTTTATTTTTAAATGTTTAAACGCATCATCTTTCTTTTCTTATATAATTGCTTAATTGCCATCAATTGCTTCAATTAGTAATTAATGACAACACTATATAAAGCATTGATTTAAACTGGAGAATGCTAAGATCTGACGAAGCTAATTTTAGTGAAAGCGCTCATCTCTGTTTTTTGTCTTGTTAGTCCGAAGACTAACCTCTGCAGACCTTCATAGTCCATTACCATCTCAGTCAATGTGCTCAGTCTGTGTACCTACTTCCAAGTCAACTCCTTTCTGTTTTACTGTTTTGCTAACGGCTTTATGTGACACAGCAGTAATTACCATACATTTTATTAAGGTTATTCAGATGGATTTGTTAGTCTCAGTGCTGCTTTAAATATCATGGGAAACTGAGCATGCTGCTTTGATATGTATCAGGGCTGCACAATGCCAACAAGCCATGGAGCAGAATGCATGCTAAATGACAGTAGCTGCTTTGATATGTATCAGGGCTGCACAATGCCAACAAGCCATGGAGCAGAATGCATGCTAAATGACAGTAGCTGCTTTAATAAGTATCAGGGCTGCACAATGCCAACAAGCCATGGAGCAGAATGCATGCTAAATGACAGTAGCTGCTTTGATATGTATCAGGGCTGCACAATGCCAACAAGCCATGGAGCAGAATGCATGCTAAATGACAGTAGCTGCTTTAATAAGTATCAGGGCTGCACAATGCCAACAAGCCATGGAGCAGAATGCATGCTAAATGACAGTAGCTGTGATAATAGGAGTTACCATGGTGCCCGTATTACGTGAGATTATGTGACCCTCATGATTGTCACAATAAGGTGGCATGTCTAGTGATGCACGTGTTCACATGTGCAACAAAGTGCCTCATAGCTGCAACATAGGCATGGCGACAAGGCCCCATAGGGCAATCACAGCAAAGCAGCAAATGAGTTGATCATTTAAATAGGGAGGAAAGATGAGGTGGAACAGATGGAAATGGGTTATGAGCAAGCAGAGGAAGATAAACAAGGGCAAACTGAAAGATATTTGGAGGGAAGACCCTGCCTCTAGTGGCCTGATGGATGGGCCAGCCAACCATGTAACTCTATTAGCTACACAAAGAGATGCTCCAGAGTGTTAGAGCAGCTGTCAACCTGCTGACCTATTTCTGCCATCACTATCAGCTGCAGCACTTACTACTGGATGAACCAGGTGGGCCATCCATGCCACTATCAGCTGCAGCACTTACTGGATGAACCAGGTGGGCCATCCATGCCACTATCAGCTGCAGTACTTACCACTGGATGAACCAGGTGGGCCATCCATGCCACTATCAGCTGCAGCACTTACTACTGGATGAACCAGGTGGGCCATCCATGCCACTATCAGCTGCAGCACTTACTACTGGATGAACCAGGTGGGCCATCCATGCCACTATCAGCTGCAGCACTTACTACTGGATGAACCAGGTGGGCCATCCATGCCACTATCAGCTGCAGCAGTTACTGCTGGATGAACCAGGTGGGCCATCCATGCCACTATCAGCTGCAGCACTTACTGCTGGATGAACCAGGTGGGCCATCCATGCCACTATCAGCTGCAGCACTTACTACTGGATGAACCAGGTGGGCCATCCATGCCACTATCAGCTGCAGCACTTACTACTGGATGAACCAGGTGGGCCATCCATGCCACTATCAGCTGCAGCGCTTCCTACTGGATGAACCAGGTGGGCCATCCATGCCACTATCAGCTGCAGCACTTACTACTGGATGAACCAGGTGGGCTATCCATGCCACTATCAGCTGCAGCACTTACTGCTGGATGAACCAGGTGGGCCATCCATGTCACTACCGGAGAGGACCTCCTGCTCATCTCTTGAGAGGTACCCATGTAGGGCAGCTGTAAACCCTCCAGGACACTTCCTTAGGCCTGGGAACTAATAGCAACCTAGAAACAGGTAGGTTGACCACTATCTCACCTCATCCTGTACCACAGTTGGCACTGTAAAGACAGAAAATGCTCATTAGTACACAGGTATATCACTCATTTATTCTGAGTTTAAATGCTAGACAACCTCTGAAAGCATGTCTACTGTTTGGAGAGTATTTCCCTTCTCTTCAGGCAGACTACATGATTTAATGTGAGCCCCTACGATGTGATAGAAAATGGAGTTGCCACACTGAAAGAGACTGTTGCATGATTAGTAATGGAGGATTTGGAATACAGAGCTGGATAATGATTTATGCTGCCATATAGGCATGCTGCCTACAGACGTAGTGACTGCAGGGTGCACACCAGAGTACATGAGAACCCACTTATCTGACACTGGCTTGGATGTGGGAGCTGGTGGAAGCTGACTGCCCAAATGTTTGAAGAGGATGCACCAGGTTAGTAACACCATGTGCCAGTGCTGCTGTACAATGATCCATTAGTACAAATAACTTATTCAGCAAAACTCATATAAATATCTGCCCTTCAGTTACACTGAGGCTACTTCTACAGTAACTTGCACCAATAGGTATGTATGCAGCCATAGGCTAAACAAATTGACATGTAGCATTGTTTATTCCATGTGCTGGTGTGAGTAATGCAGCCAACATTGCTACATGCAGTTTATCTTTATGCTTTGACAGGTTCCACTGGCAGAAGGTCAAGTGCAATACATATGCACATGACTAATAGCAACATATCTATGCCTGAGAATGATGGCATACAGTTAATGACACAGACTGGCGCAGTGGCACAGTTAATGACACAGACTGGCACAGTTAATGACACAGACTGGCACAGTGGCACAGTTAATGACACAGACTGGTACAGTGGCACAGTTAGCTGCATTGACTTTGAAGGAGGAACACATCCCAGTAGAGGAACAGGGATGACCCTCCTGTCTCACCTGTGTTTAGTGCTAGGCATTTGGTCTACGTTAGCCCCATACAGGCTACACTGGAGGCATGACTGCATATGGCATCCATGAGAAACACGGCTTCCAAGGAATTTGCACCCAACATAGAGAAGGATGTTGCTGCCATGATTCCAGGACATACCCTGACCTAAGTGCCACCCTTGACACTATTCATCAGATGTCATTGGGTGTGCAGTCATTAATCTAGGCACAGATGTCTGCTCCAAATGCGTCAGAGATGCTGCATGAGGAGATGTTCCAGGCACAGATGTCTGCTCCAAATGTGTCAGATATGCTGCATGAGGAGCTGATCCAGGCACAGATGTCTGCTCCAAATGTGTCAGAGATGTTGCATGACGAGCTGATCCAGGCACAGATGTCTGCTCCAAATGTGTCAGAGATGCTGCATGAGGAGCTGATCCAGGCATAGATGTCTGCTCCAAATGTGTCAGAGATACTGCATGAGGAGCTGATCCAGGCACAGATGTCTGCTCCAAATTTGTCAGAGATGCTGCATGAGGAGCTGATCCAGGCACAGATGTCTGCTCCAAATGTGTCAAAGATGCTGCATGAGGAGCTGATCCAGGCACAGATGTCTGCTCCAAATGTGTCAGAGATGCTGCATGAGGAGCTGATCCAGGCACAGATGTCTACTCCAAATGTGTCAGAGATGCTGCATGAGGAGCTGATCCAGGCACAGATGTCTGCTCCAAATGTGTCAGAGATGCTGCATGAGGAGCTGATCCAGGCACAGATGTCTGCTCCAAATGTGTCAGAGATGCTGGATGAGGAGCTGATCCAGGCACAGATGTCTGCTCCAAATGTGTCAGAGATGCTGTATGAGGAGCTGATCCAGGCACAGATGTCTGCTCCAAAGGTGTCAAAGATGCTGCATGAGGAGCTGATCCAGGCACAGATGTCTGCTCCAAAGGTGTCAGAGATGCTGCATGAGGAGCTGCAGCTGCTGCAGAGATTGTATGACATTCTGCAGCTCGTGCAGGATGACATGTCATGTAAGAGTCAAAAGCAGACATGCCAGATGTCATGTAAAAACCAAGAGCAGACATGCCAGATGTCATGTAAGAACCAAGAGCAGACATGCCAGATGTCATATGAGAACCAAGAGCAGCCATGCCAGATGAAGTCAGTGGTGGCCATGTTGGCATCCTTAAATTATTTTTCTAAATTATTTTACACAAATGTACACTTGTCCTGAAAAGTCAGATTAGTTTATCTGAAGAAATGACAGGAGGGCACATTACTTTCATCTACAAACAGCCCCCTACCACCCAGCAGGTATAGCCACTTTGCTCTTATTGCCATGCATAATAATAATAATCATAATAATGATGATAATAAACATCTCAACTTCTTGGTGCAAGAATCAGGAATAAAGCCAAAAAATGATGGACAGATTTTTAAACCAGGCTGCTAAATATCTACTTAGAATATAGTTAACACAGAATATGTTTTCTGAAGGATATGACATCTGAAACTCAAGGGTCTACTATTATTAATTATGTACCTACAGCTGTTTACTGCTGGAATGCGGAGTCAGCAACAGTGACAGACTATTCAAGCTTCTCAGAAAGATGCAAGTTGCTGTGACTGCATGAAGGAAATCCTTGAAGGAAGTATGACTTAAGTAATTAAGCAAAACCACACCACATATTTTCTTGTGTCTATATTACAACATTGAAACTTTAGTAACTCGAATAACTAAAGCTCGATCTTGTAATATCGACAGTTAAAATTGTTAAACTACCATTTCAACCAAGGGAAACACTTCCCTTGGCTGAATCAAAAAAAAAACTTTACATCTGAACTCAAGTGGGGGGCTTTGCCCCCACACCCCACGATGTGGGGGGCTGTGCCCCACACCCCCCTACCTAAATATACCAACTCCGAGATCGCTCCAAATTGGAGAAATGAGCATACTCCACAGAATGGCCAAGGGAAGTGTTTTCCTGGTTTAAATCAGCCGTTCGACAATTTACGGTTTCGATATTACAAGTTCTAGCTTTACTTATTCGATTAAGTAAAGTTTCGATCTTGTAATATAGAACCATTTTCTCCCCCCCCCCCCAATTAAGAGCTACACAGCAAGCCCCAAAACCTAGTATTTATTCTTTGGACTTCTTGGGCTTTTCAGCATTCATAATGTATCTTGATACGTGTGACTTAAGACAGTAAAGTCTAGTAAACCAGTCAGCTGCCAGAGAGGGTGGGTTGTAGGCAGAGTAGCACTGCATATTGTGTGTGTGTGTGTGTGTGTGTATGTGTGTTTTTCTAGAGTGCTTATCTCTTGGATTCATTGGACTAGAAGTGGAAGCACTGTCAAGTATACTTGTCTATTCACTTTAAAAAAAATGAAAACCAAAGAACTGGCTAGTGTATTTTATTTTGTATAATGTGGAAAAAAAAAAACAGATAGTGAGCAGTAAGTCATGGGTTGCCTAAATCACTCCTATTATATTCCAACATGGCACAGTCTCATTGGTCAACCAGGTTCTCATCCTTGACAGCTGAAGGTAAATAAATAGGCCAGTTGGGTGGCTGGAGAAGATGAGCTGATGGTCAATACAAGGCAGTAAAAGAAAATAAATAAATAAATAAAGAAAAGTTGTAGGGAAGACAAACTGAAGGGTGAAATATGTATTAGCTGTACTAAAAGGGTATCCACAATGTTATATTAGTACTAGATATACATTCCAGTACATGCATGGTGAATGCTGATTTTTCCTTGAAATACAGTTAAAAGGTCTTGTTATAAAGAACTTCATATATAAGCCTTAATACAGGGGATTATAATCAAGTGTCTAAACATAGCCAAGGAGTTATATATTTGACAAATGGATATCAAGCAATTCACCTTGAGAGCAGAGGGAAGCTTGACATCCACTTTGAGAATATATTAATTTCATGGATATGATCAAACAGACCTGACTGCCATTCTTTGTAGTACATGTAACATTTCCTGCTCTGTGTTTTACCAGTTACAAACACAGACAGCCAGAAAGAGAGACAGTGAGAGAGAGAAAGAGAAAGGCAGATAGAGACATATTCAGAGACGGAGAAGAAACACAAGAGAGCAAAGTATTTCATAAGTTTAAAGTTGCTTCTATATACTAAAAGACAGAAAGAAAAATAATACAAACAGTAGGGGTGCAAAATGGTTTACAGCTCTGAAAGTTGTAACACACTTAGCAGTACCTCATAGTCAGTGACTAGAAGAGAAGTGTAGCTGATTTTGTAACAGGTTTAAAAGCTGTAATATACTACGCACTTCCACACACACAAAAGTCGTGTGACAGACAAAAGTTTGTTAGAAATTTTAATGCTATTTAAGCTCCCTTCCACTTTTCATGGCTGGCCACTTTTGGCACTGGTCAGCTACCTGTCCGGTGCCAGGATTCATCAGATCATGTATGCACTCAGGTCTCTCAGCAACAAGTAGCATTATGACTGTTGGTGTGAATGACCTGAGACATACCTCACTTGACTATATTGAGAGACATGGTTGAACTCTCTGAGTATGTGTCCCAGGCAGGTATGTCCCTTACCTTGAGCAGCATACTACCCTCACCTAGAATGATGCCACAGTATAAATAAAAAAAAATGATTTTCAATAATTGGTTAAGTTTTTGGTGTCATTCAAAGGGGATCCATTTCCTGCTAGCCTGGGAAGCTATGGTCGACAAACCTCGCTTCTTTTTCAGAGATGGTTTGCATCTGGCAGGTCTAGGATTTTGGCTGTTGACAAAGGCTCTCACATCCCCCATACTGCCTTTCTTATGCAGGGTCTCAAAAACAACATTACAGATGTGAAATTAACCATTCAGAACAGAGTAAGTGTCATGCTACTAAATGCTAGGAGCTTAAACCAAAAACTGTAGCCCCTGGAAGCACTTATATCACTAGAAGATGTAGATGTCTGTGCAGTCTCAGAAACTTGCTTCAAGGCCTCAGAGAGTACCCCGGCCTTGCAAGGCTACAATGCATTCCACACTTTTAGACCACAAAATGAACATGTGAAAACCAAAGGAGGTGGAGTTTCCATCTGTATTAGAGATAAATTCACCACCCATCTAGATAGACTGGAAAACTCCATGGAGTTACTCTAGGTCTAGGTTACATTGGGTAAGACTTACATTCAAGTCATAGCCAGTTATAGATCCCCCATCATGGGTCACGATGCCCACAAAGCCTACGTGACCAAACTGGAGACAATACAAATTTTACTGAACACACTGGTTATAGGGGATTTCAATTATCCCATCATCAACTGGGAAACCTAGCCTAGCCCTAACTTGCTAGCGCAAAAGTTCCTTGACTTAGTTAATTTAAATGCCCTGGAACAAATTGTCCATACTCTGACAAGAGGAACGAACATTCTGGATTTGATCCTCAATAACATGTCAAACAGATGCACCACCGCAACTGTCGGACCTTCCTTAGTTAAAACTGACCACAAATCAGTCCCCTTCGAGCTGGGACTAACACCAGAACTCACAAAGGGTGGAATTGGACTAAAAAACTTAACCAAGGCAAACTCTACCCTCCTAGGTAAAGGTATAAATGCATATCAAGCCCCACCCCAAGCTGGAAGTGGTAATTATGCTGAAGCTTACACTAAAGCCCTATACAGTCACTTGCATAAATGTATAAACTCATCCATACCACAAAGAATCAAAGCCAGTGCCCCAAGTAAAAACAAGCTACCATGGTGGACATCCAGCATCAACAAACGTTACAATAAATGCAAAAATTTGCTGTCCAAGAAAAGAAAGGCAAGGCTTCAACAGGCAAATAAGACAACTTGTCAAATCCTCCAAGGGCTCCTTTGAGAGAAGCTTAGCAAGTACAGCCAAGGATAACCATATGGCCTTTTACAGATACATAAGTAACATAAAGGGTAGGACACAAGCATGTGCATAACTAGTGGCCAATGGTATCACCCACACTGACCCCATGGAGATAGCAAACCTGCTAGTGGATAGGTATGGTGGAAGTTTCACTCCCTTATCCCCTTCTAACTTACAACAAACCTTCCCCCAACCCTACATATCTGAAGTTCAAATCCTCAAAGCCTTGTCTAAGGCAAAAAACACAGCCTCTATGTGACCAGACAACATCCCAGGCTGTCTTCTAAACAGGCTAAAACATGAACTAGCATCACCACTAAGTACCCTTTTCAATCATAGCCTAACCACAGGCTTTGTTCCTGTGGAATGGAGAACAGAAACAGTTATTCCCCTCCACAAAGGTGGCCTAGCAATAGACCTGGGGAACTACAAACCTATAAGCCTAACCAGCCTCATCTGTAAGACCATGGAATGTATCATTATGGACTTCATAAATAAAGATGTAGGTGACCTCCAAACCCTTGATCCTACCGAAATCGGCTTTGTGAAGGGCAGATCTTGCCTGTTAAATTTGGCGGATTTCTTTGAAAATGTGACCAAGGCTGTTGACAAAGGCAAATCTGTGCACATAGCATGCCCCAAACTGGCAAAGGCTTTTGACACTATCCCACATTCAGGCATTGTTGATAAACTTATCAAACTGAATGTAAACCCCTTCATTGTAAGATGGGTTGCCAACTGGCTCACAAACCGGACACACCGTAACAAAGTGGGGGACTCCACATCAGCTAGCAGACCTGTTACTAGTGGGGTGCTACAGGGGTCAGTGCTGAGCCCCCTACTGTTTGGTTTATACTTCTCAGAAGTTCAGGTCAAAACTAAGGGATTGTGGCTGACCAAGTTTGCAGTCGACTGCAAACTGGGTGCAATCAATGAATACTCAAATGATGTCAGTATACTCCAGGAGGGTGTCATACAGACCAACGACTGGTGTATTAGTCATGGTCTCAAACTGAATGCAAATAAATACATCATCATTCCCTTCAGCACAAACAATGCCCCCTCACACTATCAAATCAACAACAATAACCTTAGTACCCATGAAGTGGTAAAGGACCTGGGATCATAACTTAACTGTGACCTTAACTTCAACCACCATGTGTCTACTGTAGTAAGGAAAACATTCTACGTAGCACACTTGATTAGTAAAGGCATCACCTTGAGAGCAAAAGAAGTTATAACCCCCTATACTCGTCACTTATCCGGCCCATAATTAAGTATAATGCCCTGTTTGGCATGTACCATATTAAGCACCTGCAGCAGTTAGATAGACCTCAGAGGTTTCTAACAGAGATGATCAAGGGTCTCCAGCATGTGCCTTACACAGACCAACTAAAGTCCTTGTCACTATACTCCCTATCGTATTGACTTCTTAGGGGAGACTTATGGCTGGCCTACACAGCAATCCAAGACCCAAACCTAATGAACTTGCTGCATATCCATACACTAGGGCTACCCATTCCAAGGACCTAAATATGGCCTCCAACTTAAATAGGACATGCTGAAGGGACAGATTTTTATCTCCCAGTGACTGCCACGTCTTTGGAACAGGCTACCAATTCATGTGAAACAGAGCATCTCTATGACACTGTTCAAGAGGAACCAGGACGAGTGGATCGGGCATCATAAATTCTTACTGGAGATACAGCCCACAACCCTCCTGGACATGGGCAGTCATCACTAAATGCAGTCTTGGGTATTGACTAGCATATGTGTAGTATTACATTGGGATGAAACGGCTAGGCTTAAAGTGACGTCCGGGTCGATAGCCTAGTAATCTCCTATGATCCTATGATTCTATGCTCTAGCATAAAACTTGAGCTTAACTTCACTGAAAGTGTGCTTAACAGTTTTGTCTTCTTATGAAATTTAGTGTGTAATCACAGCACTCAGTTTTCTGCAAGCTTGTTATAGTAAGGTTCATACACAACAACTTTATTATTTTTATGATTATTTTTGGGGATTTGGCTGCTATACTTAATCTTTCTTCACATAACTGCTTCAGACACCTGCTGACAGCTTTGAAATCTGTAGCATACTTTGCAGTGCCACAGAAAAAAAGCAAAAGTGTTGCAGAGCAAAGGGTATAACAGCTTTTAAAGCTGCTGGTTGATTTAATGTGCACTTTGCTTCTGGCCACCATTTGTTTGACAGTACGAAGTGTGTGGCTGTTTTTAGGCACTGTACACTCCTGCACTTTCCTTTTATATTTATTTATTTATTTATTTTTATTTATTTTACATTTCTTGACTGGGATAGTCCAACTGGATACATGTCCATTTTCAGCGGAGGCCCGGGGAGAAAAGCTCCAAGGGTAAGCAGATACAGCATTACATAATACCAGCATTACATATTACAAACAGACTATTTACCGTGATTGCATAAGTAAGCAAGTTAAACAAGTTCCACAGATTAGAGTTAATCCCGAGCGTAAATCAGGATTAAATTATATTACACAGTAAACTGGTTAACAGATTTTTACACATTCTAGAGAGAGTTAGCCAGGCTATATAGCATATTGTACTTTGGAGCAGCTAAATATCCCCAGGTTTTACAAAGAATTAGAATCTGGTCACCTGTCAAAGCACTTGTTGTGTTCACTGAATGGATTCAAGCAATTCATCTCTCAAGCTTCATTCTTGAATTGAATTTCTTAAGTGCGTTTCTCCAATACATTAATAACATGGTCACTGTCAGCAAATGGATTATTACCAATTATTGTATGACATCATGCATCCTGTTCATGATCCATTGAACTAGGTTCAGGGATGGGGAAGGTCACTCTTGTGTTAAATACTTGCAGCATCCTAGCTGCACATGAATACAATATAGGGTAAGATTTTTCTGTACCTTTCAGAAGAGCTATATTGCAGTGATTGTGCTGCAGGGTATTTAGAAAACAAGATTTAATCAGCACAGTTCATTCCTGTAGTATGAATAGATTCATCCCCTGAGTGTATATGTTTTTAAATTTGCTGTTTATATTTGACTAAAACCCACCATCTTCTCACTCAAGTTGATGGGAGATGAATGAAAGCAAACCCAGTTGAATTTTGAGATTCTGCCACCAAACATTAATGAGGTAGATCATATAGTTGTCCAGCATCCACTCAAAGAAGACCATGACAGAATATACATTTTTGTAGATGCTACATTTTAGAAGTCGGTTTGCTATCATAATTTCGAACATACTCGAAAAACATTGTCGAAACTTATGATAGCGACCAAGAAAAAGAACAAACGAAAAAATGTTGACAACTCGAAATCGAATTGTAAACATTTTTCGAATATACCAGCACATCCAGTGTCATACAGTAGGTTCATAGGTTCATAGGTATGTACTAGGCTAATGGCCCTGGAGCCTTTAAATGCCTATCCCATAGAAGTGCCCTAGCATCGTGCTGCCCAATGTTAGTTCCCAGTACCTCTATCAAGTAGAGCCACTGGAGTGATCTCTGGTGTGAACTTTCTATTTCCCATCCACTCATCAAGATTCTCAGAGTAGGAATGCCTTAAGAGGTCGAGAAGGAATTAGTAATAATAGGTCATTGGTAAAAGTGTTGAACATAATGTTGTGGGATTCATAGGTAGTAGTTTGATTGGGAGGTAGAGATAAGCCAGTGAGGTGCTCTGGTTGACATGTATGGGAAGTCTATTCCAGAGCATGGGCAGTCTCTGGGTTATGAACTTATCCCTCCAGCATGTTCTGTTGATTGTGGTAATGAGGTTGAGGTCTCTGGAGCATGTGGTGGGAAGGGATTGAGATTTCTTTCGATGTAGCATTTCTAACAGAGCTGGGTCAGACATGGCTTTGTAAATCAAGCAGAGATCATCTCTTAGACAATACGAGACAGAGAATAGCTGGAGTTTTTTAAGTCTGTCCATGTAGGACATGTATTTAAGGCTTAGGATCCTCTTCATGAGGTACCCCCTGCACCCCCCACACCCCCTGCTACTTATGTATACAAAGTCCAAGATCGCACTACAGTGAGGGAAAGGGTACATTTCCTGATCCCCACTATAGTGCGATCTCCACTCAATATGCTGAATTCACAACAGTGAATGCACAATACTATTCGCTGTTGTTTGTTTGGCATGTTTTTTTTCGCACAAACGAACCTGTGCAGACTTACTTTCAGATAAATGTTGTCGCACACTTCAGCCGCAACATTTTGATAGTACACCTAGAAGTCCTAGAAAGTTGTATTTATCTATTTATTTGCTGATCTGTATGCACCTTTTTTAGACCCAGCCTGATGGCACTGTGTAGTAAAGTGACTTGATCAAACTCACACACTAGGCTAATGAGGGCCGAGGGAATCAAACCCTGGACCAGAGAAAGCAAATTGTTAACAGCTCATAGCCTTCATCATCTGCACTAACTGACATTATTCATGATTCTCTGGTGACAGACTTCAGACCATTTGTTGCCATGTTCCAGACACAGAGTGCGAACATCGATTTCATACAAATAGGCTGTGACAGAGCTTAGGTTGAGTTAATTGACATTAGGAAAAAGACATATTGATAGTTACCAAACTGCAATAATCTGTATAAGGATGATCAAAGAGTAGACATTGTACAACTCCTACACAAGTAGGTATAAAGAATGCTTCAGTAACAAGTGAAGAATTGCTAAATGACTAAATTAGTATACAATCATCAATTGTTTATTTTTTGTATTTATTTTTATATGATTTAAAAGGGTAAGTGCTTTGCTCCAAAGACCCTTTTCAAGCATGACTCAGGCCAAAAATTTGTAATAAAATGAAATGCAAACAATAATTTCAGTACAAGCACAACATTGTGATAATAATATGCATAACACAACAAGAATATATTCATATTGATAGGATAAAACTTTTTAGCAATAGAAAATTTATGGCAGAGAGTTAAGGATAATGTAAAGAGAATAAGGAAAAATAGGTGCTGAGTAGATGCATTATATTATAGACTATTGTAGATAGAATACTCACTGGAAGCAGATAAGTGCATACCTTGTTAATTAGGCAGTGGAAAGAAAAGTGAGAAAATGGACTCTAACGATGTTGATTAGTGTTTTAGGGTAAAAGAAGGAAGAGATAATTGAAGTGCATACCTGACCATTCAGAGTAGGGATGCCATAAGAGGCCGAGAAGGAATTATTAATAATAGGTCATCAGTAAAAGTGCTGAACATAATGTTGTGGGATTCATAACTAGTAGTTTGATTGGGAGGTAGAGATAAGCTGGTGTAAATTAGAGCTTTGATCATAAAGAAATCTGTTAGTCTGCTAAAGTCCTATAATCATATGAGCTAGACCCTTTGTTACCTAGTTAGTAAGTGATGCAGTTGGGGCTGTGAAGCAGTAGATTAGCCATGGTTGTCAAAGCACGTGACACTGAGAGAATCCCTTCATGGATTTATTTGGCTTACTATTGAATGCTGGATGCCACCAAGGTCGAAACCTTTCTCCTGAATACCAGACTGCCAAATACTGGCAACCTGAAAACTTTTTAAATGACAAAACTCCCAGCTGGTGCAGACCCAGGATCAAGTGCTAACATGGGTCCAGATTGGGGGGCAAGTTTGGCAGGCAATAATGCCAGTATTTGACATTTTGACATTCAAAATGCTGGGTTTGCATAGCTTTACTTGATTTTGGCAGCACTGAGCATTTGATAGTAAACAATTTATTTGATTTTTTCTGTTGTCTTTGCGTAAGATGCTTGATCTAATGCCACGAGGGATATTGTTCCAGTATTCTGGTGCTATTTTGGAAAATGATTTTTTGGCAATTGATAAGGTATAGATGGCCTAATAAGTAGGTTGGCTTCAGCATTTCTCAGGGAGTTGGATTGGTTTCTGTAGTGCAGAAAATGTTTAAGTAAGGGACAGTAGCAGTCATTCTGCAATTTATAGGTCAGTATATTCAGTAGAAAGATAGCTTTACCCTTCACTGGATGTTAGTTGCATTTTTTTCAGGGTAAGGCAGTGGTGTTCCTGAGAAGCACTGGGATGGCTGAATCATATTATTTTATTTTCCATCCTTCGGAGAACGTGAATATGTTGAAGGAGATGTAAGGTCTCAAGAACCCAGGCAACTAGAACATTAATGCAGGTGGCTTGCTTCAATTCTTCTGTTAAAAGGTGGGACATTTTATAGGCTACTCTGAGGTATACCTGTAGCTTTTATGCTTGGACATAAACGTGTTGTAAAAATAAGTTTAGTCTAACAGAAGGCCCAGGCATTTTCAGTGATGGGTGGTAATGGATGTTGAAGGGGATTAAACATATGAAGACACTGGGCTGAGGCCGCCCTTCTGTTTGACTCAAATAACATACATGTAGGTTATTTAGTATTAGTTTACTAGCACACATCCAGTTCCAGAGTATCCTGAAGTAATTTTGTAATAAATTTTAATTTACTTTTTTTGATGAGATGGTCTGACGATCACAACTGTGTTTAAGGAGATCATTGTTGAATAATGACAAAAACAGACATTCTTACAGTGGTTCCTGGAGCACAGCAGTATATATAGGCATAGGGTTTGTGTTGGCAGTCTCAGTAGTTATTGTAAGTATTCTATTGAGTAGGTAGCTCTGTAAACTGTTGCACACCTTGTCAAGGAAGTGGCACTTCTTAAGCTTATGATATGGTCAGCACAGGTTTATGAACATAGCACCTGTAGGTTTCCCTTTTTCAGAGTTATTGTAGATGGTATTAGTTAGCAATAGTATGGCAACTGAGGTAATTTATCTGTGTCTAAAGCCATGCTGTTTATCAATGAGGGTGTCATGCTCTGAGATGTGGTCCAAGATTTGTTTCTATATTATGCGTTCAGACAGCTTGGATAAGGGGTCTAGGCTACCTATTGGTGTATAATCTTCAGCTGCTTTTGGGAGAGGCTATTTTTGGTAATGGAAGTGTGGTGGCTCTTTTAAAAGGTTTAGGAATGAGTTTATTACTTAATGAGAGGTTAAGTATATGGATCAGAGACACTGCCAGGTGATTTCCTCCTGATTTAAATAGGAGGAGGTGCATTGTGCAAAGTGCACCGATGAGTGAGAGGGAAAACAGGGGTAGTCCAGGTAGCTTTGTAGTGCTTCAACAGGTGTGAGTATGGTGATGTGGTTCAATGTCATTGGTATATACTGTGGTGGCTTACTTATACTGTGCTGTATTTCGAGGAAGGTCTGAGGTTATATGTTCCAAATATTCCCCTGACAGGTAAAGATATTGCTGCTGGATGATGTTTCAATAGTATTTAAGAACTGTTTTGGCTTCTGCAGTTGAGGCTTTTGTAGTTTTATGTAGCAGATGGCTTTAGCAGTATCAATGTTAATTCATGCAGATGTTCTACAGGTCAAGTGGGGTTGCTGTTTGAATGGTTAGGGTCTTGTTAACATTCTTTTCATGTTCTGTCACTCCTTTTTAACAGCTGAGAAATGTGTGGTTAGTCTTTTAAGTTATTACCTTGTATTCTTCTTGTTAGTCAGCATATGTAATGGCTCCTCAAGGTGGGTAGAATAGACTGGATTCCAGTCAGTTCCACTTAGGTGCTGTTTTCTGAGACTGTGTGTCAGTTATGTAGGGAGAGTAGCTTGGTTATTTTAAGCTGTCAGTTAGTTAGCACTGGGCAGTAGTCAGTGACAGAGTTTGTGAGGGTATGTGCTGTGAGATATTTACCTGCGATATTAAAGTTAATAAATCAATCAGTTAATAGTAATTCAGTTGCACAGCTTTGTGTTTCTATGCTGCATCATTATGCTATGCAGATCTTCCTGAACTTCATTTTGCTTTCAATGTTATAGTCTTGTTGTCATCATCAACCCCCTTTTTTCCATTTTATCTACGTGGATTGTGTGTGTCACACCAACTGTCACCACTTCGGTCAATTAAGTGTCACTCTACTACCTTTTCTGACAGTCATGCCTGACTGTTACAGGTCTTCTGTCACATGATTCATTCACCTCTTGCCTAAACATCCTTGTTTCCTCTCACCTTCTTCCTGTCTCACCCAAATGTTCTGTACAAAATCATCTTCTGCTTTTCTATGCATGTGCTGTTACCACCATAATCTATTTTTTCTGACCTCTGCAATTGGACCACCCTTGGACTCTGCTCTGATGTCCTCATTTCTTCTTTTATCCCACAATGTGCATCCTACCACCAATCTCAGGCACTTCACCTCCATCACCTCTAGCTTCCTCAGCTGCTGTCCCTTCACTGCCCAGGCTTCTGTACCATACCGTAGTACTGGTCATACCACAGTTTTATACACCTCACTTTAAGGCTTCATTGACATCCTTATGTCATACGCTATCCCTGATACTCTGTTCCACTTGGCTGCAATCCCTCTGATTTTAGCTTTGACCTCCTTATTCAGGCTTCCCTTTTCCTCAACCACCCCTCCCAGATGGTAACCATTTGAAATACTGAGACCCACTTAGACTGAGTCCCGAAACATGGGGATTAAATGGCCAAAAAATGGACTTACATATACCAAGTCTGAGATTTCCAGTTTCCAGAATATTTTGTTTTCTTAGAAGTATATGTAAGTTTGAAGGGCGTGATAACTTGTCACCCCCTCACCATTGGGGTATAAGGGGGCTTGCCCCCTGCAAGAAAGAAGTCTAAAGGAAAAAAGGTAAGTTTGAGATTCACTGTTTTCCTGGATTTTCAGTCTTTATTTTCCGCATGTCAGTACTTTCTGTTCTGCGTGCTGATATTTCAGTAGGGAGCCCTCCCACTTTGCTGAAGCTGTTAACAATTTTCACTATTTTCCCTTCTAGCCCAGTGTTCAGCTTCTACAGATTTCCCTCATTTGCTGCCACAGTGCCATGACAACTGCTTTTCTGTATTCAGTTTTATTCCATGTGCCTTTAGCTTTGCTTCCCGTTCTCCTGTCATTTGCTGAAGTTCCTGTTCAGAGGGTGCTTGTATTGCCACATCACCTGCATGCTACAGCTGTATTAATTTGTCCTGTGGGACATATTTGCTACTATAATCCATCACAAGTATGACAAGTAGTGGGCTCACAGATGAACCCTGATGCAGACCCACTGCCACTGCGACACCCCTCTGTGAGACCAAACACTGTTTGTATTTGTGCAGCTTGTTCCTTTTACACATCCTCCACTAATTCTACTAATGTTTCCATTCAAACCATCACAGGACTGCCCAAATCAGCTTTCTTGGAACCTTGTCATATGCGTTCTCCAACTCTAGTAATGCCCAGTTTGACTATTTTTTCATCTTCAACTGCTCTTCCATTGTCTGTCTCACTGCAGACATTAGGTTGGATGTGCAACATCCTGATTTAAATTTGAACTTCTCATCTTGCTTTCTTGTACTCTGTGTCTTAGTGTGTCAGTCATTCACAATGGCACTTCATAGTCTCATCACAGAATAACAGAACCTTTACAAATTGTCATGAAATACCATTCTCATCTGATTTCTACTCTGTTTTAGTTTTGAGACCTACTTGTATTCTTAAGTCATTTTGGGACCGGAAGAACAGCATTATATATTTTTCATATCTACTTATAGCCGTTCTTAACATTGTAGAATTAATCCTGCTGTTAAAGATAAAAAAGTCAAGGTTGCTTCTGGTAAGGATGAATCATTTGTTTGTTAGAAAGTGAAAGTTGGTTTGTATAAAGGTTATACTTAATACTGAATGCATGAAGCCAGCAGGAACATTCCCACAACCAGTCAATAAGAGGAGAAAACTGCAGTCCACAGTATGCACCAACTGACAAACAGCACGACTGAGGAAAGCAAACAGCAGATGCCATTCTATAACAAATGAAATTGTCTAAACAATGAACTTTTAAAACTTGTCACAAAAGAACAGTCTTAGATTTGAACACATTGCTCAAATCTACTGTCAGAGGCCAGGTATTATTACAGTAAACTGGCATTTGTGTGCGGCGCTTATGAATCTATTTCCTCTGTTTATTCATGTTAAGTAGAAATGTCTCAGAAATGCAGCCATGAATCAGCCTAGACAACAAGGAAATTATGGTATGTGCAGATTACATAATTTAGTTTTCTGATAGTTTGAACAGTGAAGAACTGCCTGTCATGGTTTTAAGCTGGTACTTCTAATTTGCTCCCAAGGCAGGAGTATGAAGGATTATTCAATGTGCTTAACACAGTGACAACATGATTTATAATGGACTTTTAAAATGAAATTAAATATACTTTATAATAAAATAGACAGTTAACATTTACTCATTCAGCTGGTAAATGATTTTGCCCTGGAGTTGGCACAGTGAGTTTATTGTCTTGGTTGCTGTCTTGTCTGTACTTTAGTAGTACAGTAACAGGCCACAAAACTGGGCTTCCAACATCCTCACATATCTGTGAGAGTCTACGTGTTAGTCACAGTATATCAAGCATGGCAGTATTCATATTTTTGTTATAAATATTTATATTTTTTTATTTTCAGTAGGGTGTTCATATTTTCAATCACCATCTCAATGCAACCAAAATAATACCTACATTTGACTGTAGCTGATTTTTAATTCAGTGAAACTGAAAACACCAACATAAAATGGATTTATAGCCAACAAGACATAAACTGTCTCAGTGACAAAGAGCATTACCCTAATAAACTGCAATACAGAATATTGTCGGAAAAAAAAGAGTTTGTACAAATAACCAGGTCTTTCTAAATGCCTATATGGAACCAAAGTTCATTAAGACAAACATACTTGTTTTATTTTTTTAATACTATTCTTCCAGTGCTATTTGAGTCTTTTTTCAAGTTTAACCAAACACATGCATTCATTATTAGCAGTGTGAGTTGTTACTAGTTTTGTTAAGAAAAAAATAGAGTATATATATATATATATATATATATATATATATATATATATATATATATGAGCAATCGCACAAAGTTCAAACTCTTTAGTAGAGTGGCACGGTCTACTACAAGTGCTCACATGGCTCACGACTGACTTGCTCTTTGCTACTTGTTTGAAACAGCAAGTGCCCTACATCCCACTACTCCGATCTTACTAAATTAAATAGCCCTCCCTCAGTCCAACCCAAGAAATCCACTTAGCCATACCAGAGCCCTAACTCTAACCCAAACTCTCATCCAGTCCCTAAACTTAACCGAAACATTGCTCCTTGACCCTAACCCTAAAATTTCATCTCAGTCCCTAAACTTAAATTGTCTCTTCAGTCCCTAAATCTAAATTCTCTGATATATCCCTAACCCTAAACTCATCTCACAATCCACTCCCTAAATCTAAATTTCCCTCTTACTTCCTAAACCCAAATTCCCTGATCTCTCCATAAACCTAAATTTCCCAATTTCTCTCTACCCCTAAACCCCCCTCCTACTTCCTAAACCTATATTCTCAGATCACTACCTAAAAATAAGCCCAAACTCTACTGTCTATTCCTAACCTTAAATCCTCCAGTTGCCTACTAAACCTAAGCATTAAACTTTAACTCCCTTCCTGTAGCTGCCACACTTACCTTAATGGAACACAGCTACATGTTTGGTAGGCAGCTCCACTGTTGTTGGGGGTGCATGTCTTATGATCGAATGTAATTTCAGAGAATACCAAAGGAGTGAGGAGTGAGTGGTGTTCACTGAAATTACATTATGTGATAGTGGAGTTTGCCTTTTTCTCCAATGTTGTGTGACCTTGAAGTTGGTATATAAGTCGAGGTGAATGTGGTGGGTGTCTCTCCACATGGGAGTGCAGGGGGCTTGCCCCTTGCAAAAAAAAAATTGTTGAATTGTTCATTGAAAGTGGCTCCAGTGAACAGTTTTCATTTTTTCCTTTTGTCAAGATTGACTTCAATGAGTCGACATAAATCCTGTCATCGAACTTCTTCTGCACCTTGCAGAAACACATAGTTAATTCTGAGTGTGAGAGGCAGCATTTTCAAGCTACTATGCACTTAAGTTCTCAGCTGTGAAACTATAGTCTGCAAGCAGCCAGAACTTGTTCACTTCTTGTAAGCCCATTGCAAGATCTGCTGCACATCTTTCTTGCTCACTGCAACTTGCTCAAAATGAGAAGTGCTGTACTACTAACTAGTACTGTCGTACTAGTAACTAGTGTCATACTACTAACTAATCTGATGCAACTCAGTAACATAGCCCTCCAGTACCTGACCCTAGTAGACTACATAGCCATAAAGTAACCATAACCCTAAAGCTCCTCCAAGTCCCTGGCACTATCCTGAAACCTCACTCCTTAACCCTTATCCTAAAACTCTCTCTACTCCCTGACCCTTAATTCTTCTCTTGATGACTAAATTAAAATTTTCTAAGCTTAAATTTCCCTCTCACACCCTAAACTTAAGTTCCCTAATTGTTCCTAAAACTTAAATTCACTGGTCACTCTGTAACCTTAAACATTCCAGTCAGTCCCTAAACCTAAATTTCCTGATGGCTGTCTAACCCTGAATTCCCCAGTTGCTCTCTGATCTTAAATTGCACGATCACTTTGAAACCTAAATTCCATTCCTAACTCTAAAACTACGTCTCACTCCCTAATCCTTAGATCAAGCACTGCTTCTTAATCCTACCCCTAAATCCCGCAGACATATATACTATATAAAATATGCTAGTTATATGAATTTTCGCTATTTTGGTTAGCTGGATTGGCTAAAATCTATAGGTCATGTGACCAGGTACAGATATTTAAATGGATAACTTGTTTATAAATGTTATTCTGAAGAAGTTCATTGATTTTGGAGGATGAACACACTAAATACATTGTGTATCTCTAAGTCTCTAAAAGTCTGGCCTGTTGGGTGGTGTTTTCTGAAATAGTTAAAATTATACAACTGCAGTTAAGTCAGTAGAAGTTCATAAGCAGACTTTGAGTACATTAAGTTCATATTTGCTGTTTTTTATGTAAAAAATGATTTTTAGTATTTATTTATTATTTATTTTATTTTACATTTGTTGACCGGGCTAGTCCAACTGGATACATATCCTTTTTCAGTAGAGGCCCGGGGAGAAAAGCTCCCAATTTTCTTAGTATAAATTTACAAGATAAAAAATGCTGTTATTCATTTAAAAGAAAGGGCACAACCTCATACACATATGCTTCTCAAGAAGTTAAGTGCACAAACCAGGTGAATAATCAGAAGACAGGTCCATATGAGGAGCCAATCACTTACATAAGTTGGAATGTGAAGAGAGCATCCATTGTGATTAAACAGTGGACATAACCACATTAACATACACTCACCAAAAATAGTTTTACTTCAAGAAATATGGATTAAAAACTCCAAAACAGCTCATTTTATGAAAAAAAAAATAAGCCAGAACTAGATATTTGAACTGTGCTTCATTCTCAAAAAGAAGGTTGCCATTCTGTTATATGTATCTCTAGAATGGACAGTCATACGTAAGGAAACTGACACTATGAGTAGATGATTAATTGTTAAACTCGGCTCGCTGCTGGGGAAAATTTTATTAGCTAACTTTTAAGTACCAAACATGGATGACAGAGGTGATCTAAAAGAGTTGACAAAAACTATAAGAACAGTTAATGGGCGACATTCAGTTCATACTGGTGGGGGGTGATTTTAACTCTGTGATTGACTTAGGCATATATAGGCTTCCACAGGGCAGAATTAGGTCAACACAGATGACAAAGGAATGAAACAACATGATGGCACTGTTTAACCTCATTGATATCTGGCGAGTATACACAATGTAGAAAAAGATTATACCTCTTAGGGCTGACAGCAGAGAAAGCAAGCAGGTTAGACATATGGCTTGTGAATACAAAGCACCATATTATGCTAAAGATACAGAACTAATCAGGGTCCCACTTTCAGATCATGCCTTATTGATGCTAAGGTTGAATATTTACTATGACAAATCCAAAGTTTGACTGGAGATTATATCTACTTTTTCTTAAGAATTTGGATTGCCTGGATTGACAAATTCTGGAAGGATAACAACTTATCATTTTGTCTCTCTTTTTCTCTCTTCCTTCATTAACCACAGCCATTCCAATGCCCCACACCCTTTACTGGGTTACCCGCACTCCCTATTCCCTGGTTCAATGTTCATATTTAGCCAAGGGCAGTGGGGATCCTAAGGGTATTGGGGGGTGCTGTTCTAATATCAAGCTGAATTTTTTTTATTATATTGTATCCTACCCTTAACATTACCCCCTCCCTCTCCATGCAGTCTCTGTGGTATGCCAAGGGGCAGGCATGCAGTGGGTGCATGCGGCGTCTTGCCCTACCTGCATGATAGCTCAACCATGCCTCACTCTATTCCCCTCTTTGGCCACACCTCCTGTACACGATGTCCCGAGTCTTCATAAGAGATCATTGCAGGGACACCAACAGGACCACCCAACCCACCATGATGGTAAGCCCTATCCCTCCACATAGTCAGGGCTTTATCCCTCTATGCAACCAGAGCAGCTACTCAACTTATCAGTTTTAAACTGGAACAACAAATGAGGATACTTTATGTTAGCATGTAGAGAACAAAGTCAATAGTTTATGAAATATATGTAGTGGGAGATTGACATCAAGATGAAGGAGCGACCTGTTCAAGTAGCTCAAAAAGAAGTAGTATTTCAAGAAGATGGCTGTAAGAAAAAGTTGATACAGAGAGAAATAAAGGGCTGTAGAGAGAATATAGAAGTATTATCTTTCAAGAGACAGCAGACAAATGGGAATGTATGAAACTCTTTTATTGATCAAAAGGTTACAGCTCAGAAAAAAATTCTACAGAAAAAATGTCAAAAAAGAACTAAAGAATTATGGATTAGTACTTTGAGAAATACAGCAGATGTAGTGACCTCTGACACAACTGAGATTAATAACCTCCTACAGAATAGTTATCAGGCTACAAGATTAATAACCTCTTACAGATTTTCTATCAGACTACAGCTCAAAAACAGAGTAATGTTAAAGGAGGCAGATATCACACAATATCTCTCTGTTCAACTTCCCCCATATCTTTCCCAAAGATAAGGCCTTACTCAAAAAACAATGGAATTAATGGACTTATGTAAAGCAATCGTGGACCTCACAAGTAACTGTGCAGGGGTAACCAGAGAAAGCAAGGGAGCAAAGAAGTCACAGTCCTTTTTCCTTGGGGCAGCAGCAGAGCCCCTGAGACCTTGCCTGACTATTTCTACACCTGGCTGTGTCACTGATCATATTACAGGATAAATGTATAAGGACTGTAATATGCAGATGGTTTAAAAGTCCCATTGCACACTATTCCCCACCCCTATCTTCCACCCTTGCTTGATATATGATCCAATCATGCATGTAGCAGGAAAACAAGTATTTAACCTGCAATTCAGCAGGTTCCACCAGACCAGAAAGAATTAGATTATTATTACTGGTTTATTTTGGTACCAAAAAAAAATAATAACTTTAGCATTTTCTTGCACTTGTGGCCTAAATTAATTCATTCCAGAAGGAACCTTTTGGATGGTTTTAGTGCAAGCCATCCTTCTATACTTGTATGAGGAGACTCAATGTGCTCTTTGGACCTCTAAGAAGTCGACCTCCATGTCAAAGTGACCAAGGAGTCCAGGAGGTATCAAGATTTCCAGGTAAGAGGCAATCATTACCAATTCAGAATTCTTCCATTTTGTTTTGCTTTGCTACAGTCCCCAGGGAGTTCATCAAATGGATGACATTAGCTGCAGTGAACCAGAAGTTGCAAGGTGACTGGTATTTCATTGCTTGGATGACTGGCTCCTTGCTGTGCTCTTACTGTACAGACGTATCTGTGCTCAAGAGTCTGTGATCACTCTTTTTTTATTTTAGGCATCACTGTGATGTTGCTGCTGGAGCTATTTCAGCTGCTGACATTTACAGGCTGTATTCTGGATGCAGTTTCATGCAGACCTCCTTTGCCCACAGACCAAATTCTCTGTCTTTAGAAGCTAGCTTTTGCAATACTCATCTTTGTGTATAGACATTGAAGCTGATGGTAGTAGTGACTGAAATAGTTCTCTTTGCATGATTTTACATGAATGTGTACTAACAGATATTCAGAATACAGTGGTCCCAAATTTTGAATCATGTGTCTCAGAAGATAAAACTATCCAAAGCTTGCACATCCAAAATGTGTTTCATACTCCAAAGCTTACTTAAGACAACCAGCTTCTAATATCTACCCTTTTACTGTCAGTCAATAGAAGTACTTCAACCCTATGTTGAGGAACATTGGGTAATTTTATCCAGGGTTTATGGTCATACTTTAAACCCAGCTTGCACATCAGTATTTGGAAGATAAGGGCATTACTTTAAGCTTTACAGAGCACCTTATCCCAGTTTCCAGTAGCCATCAAATTGATAACATGGCAGTAGTTTGATATTTCAACAAGCAAGGGGGAACCCATTACTATCACCTATGTCAAGAAGCAGTGAGAGTTTTACTATGAACTAATGCTTCCAGCTGCTTTCTGATTGCAAACCACATTCCATGGGATGCCAGCTCCTTAACAAACACATCTGTATGAAAGACATATACCAGAAAAAGAACATCTAAGAGTACATGTGCACTCTTTTCCATTTGGGTTTCTTCTAAGGGACTGAACCCTTAAATTAACCCTGTACCATCAATCCTGAATTAAATATCACAAGTATTTTCAGCTCTTATGCCATTATAGTACACCTTGGTTTGTTTGTTTGTGCCTTTCGGCTTTTCCCGGTTAGGGGTTGCCACAGCAGAACTCCGGTCCGCTAATGATTGGTAGTTGATTTTTACATGCCAAGTTACCAGCCCTGACGCACAACCTTCAACGAAGGTATGCCCATTCACGCATGTCTCCACGCAGAAGACGCTCTAGCTGAGAATTGAACCGGACAACGTCTTACTGTGAGGCGACAACGCTACTGCAGCACCACCACCGCGGGTTTATTATAGTACACCTTGGTATTACTTCTAATCTTCACCAAGGCTCTAATTACTATAGCAGTGTCAGTGACACAACAAGTAGCACACATGCCTTTGGTGCAAAAGGCAGTGGGTTCTGTTGCCACACCAGGTGATGGATTACTGACACTGTAGTACAGCATAAAGAGCCATCTGCCTGAATTGGTGGTAGCTCAGATGGATATAAAGGATCTCACAACACCTGTCTAAAAGAGCAGAGGAAGTTCCTTGATGGTCTGGCCAAATTTCCCTAGTAATATAAACACCACCTTAGGTCACCCCTGAAAAGAGGCTACTAGCCTAGTGGGACTATTACAGCTAATAAAGAATAAATAAAAAAAAAAAATAAAACATAGTTTAATGATAGGAATTAGTATAATGTTCAAGGTGTTCACCTCACAGATACAAAGTGCAAGGTTTGAGTCTCACCTTTTGGAGGAAAATTGGCTAGGCTTAAAATGGCTCACAGGGGCAGTTAGTCTACTAATTAGCTATGAACCTATGTCCTTGTCCACCTTAAAAGTGTGCAAATCTTTTCTAAAAAGACCATTTCTTATCATATCTCCTCTTAAGGATGCATTTCCTTCATGGGATTTGTATTTTATGGTAGAAGAGGTCACTCTACCCTGTGTTGAACTAATGTCCTCTGTAGGCTTATATTTTGCCTTGGAAAACCTTTTTTCTAGTGGCTAATATTTAATCTAGATGAGTTTTATAGTTTATCCTTCTTATTTAGTGTTTCTCAAGGATTGTGTTTCCACTACATAGAAGTGCTTCTTTCACTTCTAAGGTGGTAGCTACTGTATATAAATAGTAATATCTGCATAATTTTACATGAATGTGCTTCTCTCTAACCTGAATCAGTTGATATATCTTCCAATGTTTTACCTAGCAATAGAGCAGATTATTTGCTGTCTTTGACTAATGCACATAGGCAACTCAAGTTTTATGTGGGTAGGGTGAAATGGTTTAGACAAACCCTTAGTTTTTTTATCCTTCTCAAAAAAAAATGGTCTTTAAACTTGTAAAGTAACCTTAGCTAAGCAGTTCATTGAATTAAATTTTGCTATGAAGGGAACAATAAGCATTTGCCTTTAGGGCATGTGGCTCATTGCACTAGAACAATGGCTACTTCCCAGGCTTTCTTTATTAATGCAGCCTTGGATTAGAACAAAGCTACTTCCCAGGCTTTCTTTATTAATGCAGCCTAGGATTAGAACAACGGCTACCTCCCAGGCCTTCTTTATTAATGCAGCCTTGGATTAAAGCAATGGCTACCTCCCAGGCCTTCTTTATTAATGCAGCCATGGAATAGAACAACGGCTACCTCCTAGGCCTTCTTTATTAATGCATACTTGGATTAGAACAATGACTACCTCCCAGGCCTTCTTTATTAATGCAGCCTTGGATTAGAACAATGGCTACCTCCCAGGCCTTCTTTATTAATGCAGCCCTGGATTAGAGCAATGACTACCTCCCAGGCCTTCTTTATTAATGCAGCCTTGGATTAGAACAGTGGCTACCTCCCAGACCTTCTTTATTAATGTAGCCTCAGATTAGAACAATGGCTGCTTCCAGGCCTTCTTAATTAATTCAGCCTCGGATTAGAACAATGGCTGCTTCCCAGGCCTTCTTTATTAATGCAGCCTTGGATTAGAACAATCTCTGCTTTCCAGGCCTATTTTATTAATGCAGCCTTGAATTAGAACAATGGCCATCTCCCAGCCCTCAGAACCAAATAACAAATAAACTCAAACAAAAAATGCCTTGTATCAAGAAAGTGTCCCAGACGCAAAACCAAATCCAATCAACCAAGGTTTATTTAGCGCTTTCGTCAGCTTGTATCCTAAGACTTCTTCAGAATAATACAAGCATATAAAAACCACAAATTTAAAAGACATTGATTGGCCACATGACCAGATCTCTACCAATAAAACATAATTTAAAATGATTCAATCAGTCTCCTAGTAACAAAATAAAGTGCTAAACACAATGTGAATGCAGCCTTAAAAACTAGCTATACTAAAAGTGTTATTCAGCCCAGGTGAAATCTGGGCATTTAACCTTATCTGCCAAAGAAGTTCTCTAAAGTCAGCCATTATCTGCCCAGGCCCCTCTTCGAATATCTTTTTTAACCCCTTCTAAAACAAAAAACTAAAAGTATGTGTAGGGTACTTTTCCACATGTTTGCAAAGGGCATTGTTACTGTTTTTATTTTTCATATCCCTAATATGTTCGTAGATCTCTCTTTAAATCTATGTGTAGTTTCCCTATATAAAATCCAGGGCACTGGAAGCAAATGGCGGCATATATAACCCCAATAGAGTTACAATTGAAAAGCCCATTAGGTTGTATGGTACAGGAATTAATTCTAACATATTCTTGGTTTAAAATATAACAACATTGTGTACAAAAAACAAATTTTTTCGTACCTATCCTCCCTTTACTTAATGAGCTCTCCTCTTTCCATTCTAACATATTTTTAATAGTACATACCCTCTTGTATACAATATTGGGCTAATATCAAAGTTTTTCTATTAATCCATCATGTACTTGAAGTAATTGCCAGTTCCTATTTAATATGCCCTGGATCATGTAAGAATCTATGGAAAACTTAGTAGTAAAGGAACACTGATAGTTATTTGTAGTATTAGATTTTGAAGGTCCATTGTTTTTGGAATAAAATGTACCTTGTGCCTGTAACAGGGGTGTAAATAACCCTCCATTCCTCTTAGTAACTATTTCATCTTTTACCTTTTCTATTAAGGGACCTGGATACCCCCTTGAAATAAACATATTATTGAGAATGGAACACTGGGCAAAAAAAATCCAAGTCTCTGGTAATCATTCGTGCTATTCGGACAAATTGCCCTTTAACAACACCCTTCTTAACATGGTTAGGGTGACAGCTATCATAATGCAGCAGACTATTGCAATAAGTTGGCTTCCTGTATATGTTGCTTATTTATTGTTTACTCTCCAAATATTTGCAAATTTCAACATCTAAATAGTTAATCTTCTTGAAACTGTGTGTGTGTGTGTGTGTGTGTGTGTGTGTGTGTGTGTGTGTGTGTGTCTGTGTGTCTGTGTGTGTGTGTGTGTGTGTGTGTGTGTGTGTGTGTGTGTGTGTGAAGTTCAAAAAAGTAGTGGTCTCATTAATATACGTCAAAATTTGTTGAATACTAGGTTCCTCCCCCACCAACACAAAAATTAAATCATCAAGATATCGTAGATATAGTCTCCAATTACTCTTGAAAGGGGAACAGAGTAAATACTTCCTCTCCCACATTAGCATAATGATATTAGCAAATATGGGGGCACAAACCGCCCCCCCTGGCTACACCAGTTTTTTGCAAGAAATACTATCCCTCGAAATATACAAAATTATTTTGTAAAATTATCTCCATAAAATGAACCATAACTCCCACCTCATCATTTGAAAATAACTTAGAGTCAAATAAGAACTCTTCAAACCATTCCAACCCTAGAGTGTGGGGTATCACGTTAAATAGGTTGACCACGTCCACAGTAAGAAAAATAGTATTTTCATCATATTTAAGCTCACTGAACTTTGGTTACCTCCCAGGCCTTCTTTATTAATGCAGCCTTGGATTAGAACAATGGCTGTGTCCCAGGCCTTCTTTATTAATGCAGCCTCGGATGACACATGCAGCACTACGTGGTCTTCATCAAAGACCTTTTAAGGCAGTATAAGCTGGATGTGTTATCCAGGTCTAGCTCTTCCTTTGGGGACACAGCAATCAGAGGTACATTCCCATTAGGCAGGTCACTCAAGAAAATGAGCTAGGGATGCTACCCTATCCTGCTGTTACTGGGAATAGTGTGACTCAGACAAGATAAAGACACGGACTTGCCATAACAAAAATCTAGATGAGTAGATCCTTCTACATTAGCACAGCTGCTTACCTCCCACCTCCTTTCTTGCTAATTTGGTCTTGGGGTTTGTGATTATTTCTGTCCATTTTGCATGGCATATTAGAGATCTCTAGAGAAAGTTTACCTGACTGTAAGTAAAGAGTTGGGTTTAGTAGTTTGGGAATATTTTAGATACTATGTGGTCTAATGCTATTAGTCCTGTATGAAAGTTTCTCATTTGTATACCTGCTTATTCCTAATGACATATTCATGCATGTAGCTAGTTGACTGGACAGAATATGTATCATGTGTCTCATATATTATATGACTCCTATAGAAGTTTCTGTCCAGTTTGTTTTTTGATGATAGTTCGTTTTTTTTTTTTTTATTATTTAATTATTTATGTATTCTTTTGTTGACTGGGTTAGTCCCACTAAGCTAGTAGCCTCTTTTCAGGGGAGACCTTATTCAGCTGTTAACAAGGTAAACCCACTGTGTCTAACTGCTTATTTTCAGGGGGTACCTTGAAGCACTCTGAGTTCAGTCATTGACTTGCTCAAAATCATGCAGTAGATAAAGGCAGGATTTGGTGTTCAGTAGCCATAGTCATTGCAAACTCATTGCCTTCCATTGAGCTCTGTAAAACTACATTTTGACTTCCTACACTTTTGTCAAAATGAAGTTGTTATCTTGTTAACTCATGTTAATATCACTAAAACTGTGGGTGCTGTGAAGAAATAAAATCATATAAGTGCTCAGCTTAGACTCAGTTTTAATGTAGTAGTATTCACTATATTGACTTTAAAGTCACAATCGATATATTAAGTATTATTTTTGTATTTATTGATTTTTTTTAAATGCATAGCACATTAAGCATTCAAACATAGGAAGTTACAGAGTTCCATCCACTTTGCCTGGTTCATGAGGTATTTGCGGAAAAGTGTGTGATCAACACTTAATGTCACTGTACCTGCACTAGACAGAGGCCAAATATCACTTGCAATTGTGTTGCTCATCTTGCAAGATCTAAGCTGATAGCTCCCAGTAGACTGTTTATTATAATTTTGCATTTATTAACGTAATATGAACAGACAGTAATTGTTGTCCAGTGTTATAGGTTCATAGGTGTGTACTAGGCTAATAGCCCTAGAGCCTTTACAAGCCTAGCCCATAGGATTACCCTGGCATCGTGTCACCCGACCTTAGTTCCCAGTGCCTCTGTCAAGTAGAGCCACTGGAGTGATCCCTGGGGTGAATTTTCTATTTCCCATCCACGCATCAAGATTTCTCTTGAAGAGGGCCAGTGAGGTGCTCCGCTTTACATGTATGGGAAGTCTATTCCATAGCATGGGCAGTCTCTGGGTTATGAACCTTTCCCTCCAGCTTGTTTTGTTGATTGTAGTAATGAGGTTGAGGTCTCTGGATTGTGTAGTGCGGAAGGAATGGGATTTCTTTAGATGTAACATTTCTAAGAGAGCTGGGTCAGACATGGCTTTGTAAGTCAAGTAGAGATCACCTCTAAGTAGGCGATATGAGACAGAGAATAGTTGGAGTTTTTTGTGTCTGTCCATATAGGACAAGGGTTTAAGGCCTAAGATCCTCTTTGTGAGGTATTTTTGCAGCCTCTCCGGTTGTTGCAGGTGTCTAGTGAGGTACATGCCAAATGGGGCATTGTACTCAATGATTGGCCTAATGAGGGAAGTGTAGAGGGAGACAATGACCTCTTACTTCCTGGATGCAAAAGCCTTAGTAATGAGATGTGCCATATAAAAGGACTTTCTGACCACAGTGGCAATGTGGTGGTCAAAAGAGAGGTTGCTGTCAACCTGTGTTCCCAGATCTCTTATGACACCTTCTGTGTTCAGTGGACTACCATCAATGTGGTAATTCATGGGAACTGGGTTTTTCCCAAAGGGGATGACTACACGTTTATTGGCATTGAGCTTAAGGCCATGGTTCTGACACCAGTCATTGGTCTCAGTAAGGCCTTTCTGCAGGATGTCAACATCACTTGGAGAGTTAATTATGGCTCCCAACTTGCAATCATCTGCGAACTTTGTCAGCCAGAGTCCCTTCGTATTGGCCTGGACTTTAGAGAAGTAGATACCAAACATGGGAGGACTCAGGACCGAACCCTGTGAGACTCCACTCATGACTGGTCAACAGTCTGACTTGGAGTCAGCTACTTTCACACTGTGGGTTTTATCTGTGAGCCAGTATGCAACCCACCTAGTGATATAGGGGTTGATCCCTAGCTTAGTGAGTTTTTCTTTGATTCCTGAGTGGAAAATGGTATCAAAGGCCTTGGCCAAATCAAGGTAGGCTGTATGAACCAACTTGCCTTCATCCACAGCTTTGGTGACTGAATCAAAGAAGTCGACCAGGTTGAGCAGGCATGATCTACCCTTTACAAAACCAAACTGAGTGGGATCCAGAGTTTGGAGTTTCCCTATATCTTTGTATATTACATCCATGATGATACTTTCCATAGCTTTGCATGTCAGACTTGTCAGACTAATGGGACGATAGTTCCTAGAGTCTGTAGTCACTCCTCCTTTGTGGAGAGGTTGGTCTAAAAGAAAGATCCAGAGGCATTAATAGGGTAATGTTTTAATATAATTCATTAACTTTGTTCCACCATACTCCAACATTTAGTAGTCTAATCCCCAACTTTGTATCTTCCCATGTGTTTTACCTCTTGAGTATCCACATTTCTTTATCCATTACTGGTGATGGATGAGGTTACTTCCCCGCTCACCTTCTCTTTGACTGTGAAGAGGCATGATAAAATACTGATGCAGTCATAAATAATTAGAAACTGCTGACTGAATCATTGATTTTTAACCTGGCAATTCCTTTGCCAGCACATCTAGTAATGTGTAGTGAAGGACAGGTTCCCTCCCTGATGCTTAACTGTTTCAAACTGTAGGCACACTTCCTATCACTACAGAAGTACTCTGAAGCAACCACTGTTTGAGTCACCCCACCACCTCTGTTCCCTGACCCTCAGACTATCTTTCTAACATGTCATAGATGGATGACCTTGTCAGTGTCCGCAAATTGGCATTACATTAGTAGTATAAATGCCACCTGGGATCTCCCCTGAAAAGGGGCTGCTAGCCTAGGGGGACTAACCTATTCAACAAAGAATAAATAAAAAAAAAAAAACAAACATGAAACCATCCCTAATTAAACCTGAATAGATCAGAAAACAACAGTTTTTTAATAAGCTAATAAAGACGTGCTGATGGTGAGTGGCTGCAATACATATGAATTTGGTTAATAAAATGGGAAATATTACAATATGCCAGAATATACGAAAGAATTATTAAAATGAAAAAAAACATGTTTACAACTATATGCCGTGATTAATAGCTGTGTTGGTGAAATTAGTGCTGCATAACAGTTAAAACTGTGTAACAGGCATACTTACTTTATTTTAGTAGGTATTATCAGTTAAAGGGTGTATTAACAATTTTGGTAAGTTGCTGTCTGCATTATATTGAAAGGAAAACAAAAGGAATGCATTAGAGGACTGATGCAAATTGAGTGCTTTGTCTTTTGTGACAGTTAAAAATAGTAAGTCATCATTTAATTGTTAAATTGTGAATAGAAATTAGCCCATAAAGCTTTGGTTAATAGAAAGCACTTCCTTGTGTTACTTCCAGAATTAAAGTGCTTCATGAATATAAACCAATAAAGTAATGGTTCATTAATATCTATACTATATCAAATAGCTGACATTTTACTGAATGCTTTCTCCAAGGATTACCTCCATGTACAATACTATAAAATAATATACACTTTAATCATAAAAAAAATCTTTGTAAGCTGAATGCTTGTATGGGATACTGTTAAGGCTATAGTGAGTAAAGTATAGCCATTCAAAGCATTAATACTGAAAACAAAAATTATTTTCCTAGTTTATAATGCTGGCTTTAAAAGAAAGTAGAATAAAAAGAAACAGAGATGATATAATGCTTTACTTCAGAAGTAGCAATATCCACAATTATGTGGTATTACCTGGTCAACAGTATGGTTTATTAACTCAAAGTTATTTCAGAGTGTATATCAAACTCAACTTTTTTTCTTTTTCTTTTTGTTTTTTGTATTAAAAGAAAGGGAAACTATTAGCTGTATGCGAAAGGGCAAGCGTTATACAAAAAGTTCATGCTCTGCAGGAGATAATTATTAGTCTCTCTGCTTGAACTATTAATTAGTATGCAGTAGTAATCAGAATGTTATTTGTCTATTTATTCATTCAGATAATAACTGGGTATGTGGGCCGACCCATAAAAGAACTACTACAAACTTGATTTTAGGAAATTGCAAATAACAGTTAAAGGCTGTTGTAATAATTGACTGCAGTGGTGTAAGGATATAAAAAGGAAACAATTACCAAACACATCGCTACCAGTTCTTTTTTCATATATAATGAAGCAACTCCACTAAAAAAGGTTTATGCTACCTTACTTAAAAAATGCACACACTCGAGCAGTAATAGCTAAAAGAGTATCATATTATAAATCTTAACCTTAAACTACTCCTATATCCTTGACTTTTGAGATGTATTATTCAGTCTGTTTCTTCCTCCTGCACATTTCTCCTGCTTCTCAGCAATGAGTCAGCACTAGCTGAAACTATTTTTACACGAGCTTATATTCACAAATATTTTCAGGTAACAGTAATGAAAAGATTTTTTTTTCCTTTCTAAAAAGTGAAAGTACATCTTAATTTGCACTCTTACTGCCAAGACAAAGAAATGAATGAATATTTCAATATATTCTACTAAATTCATCTGCTGTATGATCTGAAAATAGTCTGTGCTAAGTAGAACTGCAACAAATGCTAACAAAACCGCAGCATAGCTATAGTATGTTTACTGTTCCAAGGAGGAGCGTAACTTCTTTTTGGCAACTGTCTAAACATGTCATCCCTTATTCACAATAATCTTGGACTACAAGCTGTTGAAGTTATTTGCTGGAGATCGCACATTAATAGTCATCTCTGACACTGCTTGTTGTTCTCCACTTGGCATGTATGTAACATCGCAGAACCGGATGACAGGAACATTGCATGATGTCTCACATCACTGGCAGTGGTTTTGTGCTATTTCTCTGCCCCCACTCAGTTGGATATGGTACCAGCACTTAAGGTTACTTTCTATTAAAAAAAATACACGCCATTACATATATGTATTTTTATATTAGTTAAGTGGATGAGTAATATATTAAATGGCGGACCATGGGCATATGACAACCAAAGATCAACGTTAACTATCCAAATCACTCCAATTATAATCTGCTACTGTTATTATCAAATGGATATGCTTCCTGGTTATAGGTGCTAACTGTTCTAAGTAATAAGTAATACACAGAGTTAAGACAAACTAATGATGTAGAGTTAGAGGCCATCTGCACCATGCAGTTATCCAGCTGCATAATCATCAATGTCTTGTGGTCATGACACAAGCAGAAAGTAGTCATACTCAACATTATTTAGAATGTTCTTTTGTTACATTTGCATTGTGCTTTGTCTTTAAGGTGATTGAGACCAGAAGTACAACATGTGAAAGTTTCAGATGCTCTAATATTGTATGCAAAGATACTCTAGAGCTCACCCCTGGTGCTGAAAATGCTTTACTGCTGGTATGTAGCTTATTGCTAGGAGAGAGTGCTGATAAGTGTGAAATAGCCTAGGGGCCATGATTATGACATTTGTAAGTAATAGCGTATATAAATAACTAAGGAGCACAGCCTTATGCAACCAGTGCTAGTTACTGACAGTGAAAGATCGAGATCACCTTGGTTATGTAGGTCTGGACTTGGCCGCTATTGATGGAGTGGTGTTGGTACACTAAGGAAGCTACATGCAATATCTTCATTCTGTTATCGCTGAACCATCAAGTACAGTGCAGTGGTATGCCCCCTTAATGCAGTTGAGATGGGCATATTTAGGTAAAAGCTAGGACAGATTCTCTGGGTTGCTAGGCAAAGTAGCCTGTATGCTGTTTTAAATGGTTCCTGTTTAGCATTCAGCATAGAAATGATAAAAAAGCCCAGACTATTCATGAAACTAGCAATATGTTTGGAAAATCCATTCCTCAGAAGTATCTCTGAAAAGGCAACCCCTGGAGAAAGACTATCCCTGAAACTTGTTGTCTTCAGTATTGCTTCACATGGAAATCAGCCTGATGGGGACAGTCAATGCAGGACATTTGATTGTTTCGATGGGAGATGAAGGATAATTTTCACCTCTTTTCTGGCACTCCTGAAGAATTCAAAGACTGCTATGCAGTATCCTTACAGGAGAATCTTCTTGTGTGACTGGTCACTGCAGTGCACCATTTCTGTATTCTTTTCTCAACTCAGAACTTGTGACCCAGTGCATGACACCCCTCAGATAATTTACATCAGTGACAATCAGACTTTGGCTGGTGCAACTAATTCCACAGACTGTGGCATAGAAAAAGGTTTAACCTGGAAATCAATGGAATAAAATAACTAATTCAAACCCAGAGAATTCACAGTATCCTGTGGTCAGTTACAAAAAAAAAGCAGCTGGCAGACTGACTTACTAAGAGAGGGTTTCTAGACTTGAGATCTAACAACACTGATGTCTATGGCATATTAACTTTATTAACTATTGAATGATGAATGTTATGTCTGTACCAACACTAATCTTGTGACTGCAAAAATAATTTACCTACAGGTATGAATAAATGGATTGAATTGAATTAAATTGAATTGCATTGAATGATCTCCCTACTGAAATGTTGGCACTCGAATTGCTGACAAGATGAAAAAAGTTGGAAAACAGGAGAAATATGAATTTTGAACATTTCTCTTTTCTTTTAAACCTCTTTTTGCAGGGGGGCAAGCCCCCCACCCCCCCTAAAGTTGCATATACCAACCCCGAGATTTCCGTACCTCAGAGAAAAGGGAGTATTCTGAGAAATGTCATCTTGGACTTAGTATACAAGTCCATTCTTTAAGCCATTCAGTGTCTGAGTTTCGGGACTTGCTCTAGCGGGTCTCAACATTTCAAATGGTTACCTATTGAATGTCTATGTAAAATGTTAACCTATGTGTTTTTTTTCTTTCACAGATACAGTGGAAGATGTAAAGTTTGTACTTACTTTCTCTGCTTGATACTTTCACTGAAGTATCTTTTCTGTGGGAGAATTTTATTGCACCACCTTTTTTGATTCCATGGTGACAATTTTATAACTGTATTATGGTTTTCTGCCAATGACTAAATCCTTTTTGTTGCAGTTTAGACTATGACCAATGTGTGCCAATCTTGCTGGTGTCTCTACAGCATGGATCTTAAAAAGTAATCTCAATCAGTCTAAAATATAACTAGTTTGGTTGAAATTTCTATGAGTCATAAATATAACTAGTCTATTGATTTTTCAGGAGTCTGTGATATTTCCATGTCTTTTCCACTCTGCACAGTCACCAGTTTTGTAAAATATCATGTCTACTCTTTCAAAACGTTCATTTCTTATACGAGATTGTTTCTGTAGTGCACTCCAATTTCTGTCTAAATAGGTACTATTGGCAAATGCTTTCCTTGACACAAGTATTGCCAAAATATGCTTGCCACTGCCATGCTCCCCCTGGTTCCTTCTAGAGAAGGTGATTCCTCAATCAGAACAGATGGTTTCTGATCAAGCACAAGTTGATACAGATGGAGATACCAGTATGGAGCATTTAACTGCAGGTCTTTATTATACCTTCTCATTTTACTAAGTTACCACATTCTGCAGGGATGCTAACTGGCATGTTACTTTTCAAAGTTGCGTCTTATTCTACATTTAGGATAAAAATAAGGCCTAGTGCATTTACTGTAGTGTTGTTGATGTTGGGCGGCCGAGTTGACAAAAATCTTTTTCATGTAGGACATGGATTTTTTCTCAGCTATCCTTTCATTTTTTATAGATAATTGCTTGGAAGTTTGTAAATTCTGCTAATGGCTCTAGATTTAAAACATACACCTTTGTGGTCACATATTTTGCAATAGGTTTTGGCTTTAACAGATTATAGCCTCTTTCATCCACTATCATGAATGACACAGTAAATCCATATAATTCTGACGAGGACTTGTATTTCTGAGTTATTCTTGTTCAAAACACAGTATGCGGTATGCATACATCTGTTGTCAGTTTCTGGGTTTTCACATTCATTATCGGACTGACTTTTCTGTCACACTGTCACCTTTTTAATTTTGATAGTGTCTCTGCTATTCTGCCTGTCAGATCTTAAGTTTGCTTTTGTATCTGTTTTGCTTCTTGTTGATCTGTGTGTTGTTGCAAACACATTTGTCAACAATAGGCAACAGTTCTATGCAGGTATTTGTCCCTACAACTTCTGTGCATTGATGCTCCTTTTGGATACTTATAATCTCTGGCATTCCATTCCCTCTCTGTGCTTGCGATCTACTGATGTTTGTCTTTTCTATACCTGTTGCCTTTTTGCTTCTGACTCATAGCTGTAACTTTCTCCCTTGCTTTTGCATGTTCATCTGACATTTCTAATGATCTTCCAGAGCAGAATTCTTCTTTTACTGTGATATTGGCTGGCAAATAAAACTTAGAGAAGGTGGGCAGCTATACCTCCTCCAAAAGACCTATGACGAACTCTGTACCCCAGGTCCTTAGACCACTCTTCTTTGGCATTTACTTCTTGGAGGTCAAAGCTAATGTTCAGGGTTTGTGGCTGATCAAGTCTGGCGATGACTCCAAACTTGATGCCATCATAAACGTCCCAGAGGACACCAAGATCCTCCAAGATGGCCTGCCCCAAACAAATACCTGGTGGCAAAACCATGGAGTAAAACACAATGCCAAAAAGTGTATAATTGTATCCTCTTGTAGTTATCACATTGATAGCACACCCCTGAAAATTGATTTTGTAGTTAGGGATCTGGGAATCTATGCCGACAATGTACTGTCCATTTATCATCACATAGGACTTCATTGCACAGCTTATATCTAAAGGTGTCACTTCTAGATCTAAGGATGTAATTGTTCCGCTGTACTTGGCAATCATTAGGCTGATCATTGAATATAATGCTCCTTTTGGCATGTAACTGTCCAAACAGTGTCACCACTGGTCAGATCGCAATGCTTTCTTACTTAAAAAAAGAAAATCAGTGGCCTAAATCATAAAAATTATGCAGATCATCTCTGGACCTGTGAAAGTGTAATAGGTCTGACAGAGCGACAGGCATGTATCACAGACAATACCTTGACCTTCTTCTCAGTACAATACAGGCCACTGACAGGCAACCTTTGCCTTGTGTATAGAGCTTTAACAGATACTGTTCTGTCAGACCTGTTTACACTTTCATAAGTCCAATTGTGTCCGAAACTCCAACTCAAGGGACCTCGGTGTCTTACGCAAAATAAATAGAATGTATTAGAGGGAAAGGCATGTATCACAGAGAATACCTCTTCTGTGGAACTGTCTTCCACTCTACATAAAGCACAGAACTTCTCTTACTCTATTTAACTGTAATTTGTATGACTGGATAAGTAAAAGTAAGTTCATTTTGATTTAGCATCCCTGTCCCTCATGGATAGGGGAAAAATATAAATGTTCCACTATATCTTTGTTTTGCCTATCTCTAGGTTATTTACATGCAAAATATAATGACTAAAAAGCTACCATGGGAATATGAAGTTAGGCTTCTTAAGATCCTCACAGATAATGGCCTAGTAAGTACCTATAAATCTATATTTTGTTAGGAAAGTCAATCTGTCTAATCTTTCTGAGCAACACTTCTTGACAATTTATGATTTGATTTCTGAATCAGGATCCAAAAAAATTGCAGTTCCTTACCAAAGACTTGAGCCTTACATACTAAACACTGAATGTTTTTTCTTCTTGTTTTTTTGGCCTCATGCAACAGGGCATCATGATACTCTGGTTCTTGTCAGCTTTCTGAACTTAAATAATTCATATGACAGGTTTGTTTGTGGCGACAGTAATTTAAGTATTACGATATTGTTAGGTATGTATTTTCCTGTTTTGCTATGTAGCAGTCAACTTGTAATCAGCTATGGAGAAACAAAGAACAATGAGCTTTCAGTCTGTTAGCCTCAGTAATACTTAATGCTCTGATATACTTTCTGAATTTAAATACCCAAGTGGTTCACAGTGGGCTTTGGCACTGGCTACCATATCTGCATCAAAAGGTCAAAGACATGAAATTTATTGTACTTTATTCCTCTTTGTACACTTTTCTATTATCTCTAGTATTGTTAATGTTTGCTAGTGCTTGTACTGCTTAAATGTTCTAGTTTAGGTCAGTAGTTCAGTAGCTCTGGTCACTTTTCTGATACGTACCTGTTTGCTTCTGCTTATTGATCACCAATGTCTTTCTGTTATGAATGTCTCTTAATGGAGTCTGTGTAGCAGCCTTCAAGGAATGAACTTTTAAACCTTAAAGTTGTAACATGAAGTGATACCTACTGTAAACAGTATATATTTTATTAACGTTTTATTCTTCTCAGAAATTTTTGTCTATTTCCAGTTTTTTTGTCTTTGGCAGGTATTGTCCTTCAGGATTTCTTAAAACACAGTTATACAGTATAGGTACCTCTGGCAAATTAGACTTTGTTAGGAGAACAGCAGAAACTGTTCCTTCTAAATACTCTATATCTATTCTGCAAGAATATGACTGCATACTTTGTCAAGTAACTGAAAAAAAGCTTAATTTGCTGCTTATAAAGAAAATTACCATAAAAACTATGTAGTCTGTGCACAGCTGTTTACTACAACACTGTTACAGATTGGGCCCTTGCTAATAACCTCAGATGGCCAAAATTCTGTGTATGAAATGTCTGGTGGGTCACCAAATCGGCTTGGATGTTTATTGAATCACTATTTTAATCTGATCTCTATGAGTCTGTGATTGAAAGGGAAGCGGCTATTATGATTCAAACGCTGTAGTAAACCTCTCAAGTCCTGCAACTGTTATAAGGAGCTGGCCAAGAAGATATAATGGAAGCCAGTCTAAGTGAATGGACTGCAAGTTCACAGGCATTAGAAGGCTAGCAACTGAATATATCCAATGCAGTTAATGATACTGGGGACTTAGTCTGACCACATTTTGGTTAGATTTAGTTTCCAGTATCTCTTCTTCCTAAGTGCTTCAACAAGGCACTTCACTTAATAGAATGTGATGGGCAGTTACTGATTCATTTTGTGATGGCATCATCACTGTTGTATGGTTTGGAATCAAAGGTCTTTACTGGTTTATAGATGGTGTAGCAGGAAGATTGCTCAGTTTTATATAATATTTTCTATTATAATACATGAGAGGTTATCAGTAAAAGTAGTGCAGTCATTATGCTGTGAGCAGCTGTGCTCCTTTTCTGTTCCTAACTAAACTCTAAACTAGAGAAATCTTGTCTAATTTGACAAGAAATAGCAGACTATACATTTTTTCCAAACAAGATTTTATTGATTTAAAAACATCATTTCATCAATAAATTTTCAGTAACAGGCATCACGAAAATGGTTTCTATACATCATAACTTTCTTTACAAAGATTAATAATCCTACCAAAACACAACATTCTTATAAATGTATGTTACTTAAACAAAACATGTCAAAAAGACAAAAACAAACAGAAAAACTACACCAAAATTCATAAAAAAATTAAACTAAGGCTCAAAACATGACTTATTACTTTAGTTGTGACAGTCCGAGGTAATGCTCTTGTATAGCCATTTCCACTGTTCAAACATTATGTCAGATATTTTTGTTTGTAATTGTTGAGACCAACTAATGTCATAGGTAGACAGCATGGACTCATGAGGTGAGATTATTAGAAACCAAAACCACAGATTTGCAGTGGGAGTGGTAATTGTGTACAGTGTCCAAGACATGGCTTCAGTTACCGTTGCCCAGATAGTCTGGCTGTGGGAGCATTGCCAGAACAGGTGTAAAAAGTCAGTGTTACCCCTCCACATCTCCAACAGCAACCATCCCCACAGCCCCTCCATCTCTCTTGCATTGGAGTTAAATGTCAAAATAGATCTTTTTAAAATGTGTAAAAGACATAAAATAAATGGTTGACCATTTTTATTCGTGGTCAGAATGTAATCTCAAACATTAGGATTTATAATTATTTCTGTTAAAGCTAATCACCATTGTCTATCATATTCAAATATTTGTGTGTTATAATTCCTCAATGAGATTGTATATGGCTGACAATAAGTGTGATTTGGCAGAAGTATCCCATGATCGTGGGTTAGTGTATGAGTCAAAATCTATTTGTTCCCAAAGTAACATCTTTCTAAAGCTTATCAGCTAGAGATATTGCCACCATGGAAGATTTATGTAGATGTCCTTCCATATCACTGTTGCAGTATTCTTTACATAAGGAATCTCCTGCCAAGGACAGCTCATAGACCCTTCATAGATATTTCTCCTACTTGTCCATATACTTGGAGAAACAGTCCCTTAAGTTGTTGGCTCAGGGTGCTATGGTGGAATCCTCCCATCCCGAGGACCATTTTTCTGCCAGTATGAAGGCCAAAAAAGTTAGGTCTGAGCCAGCTACTGTCCTCCCTCCCCCCAAAATCTCCCTTGAGGCTAGTGAAAGCCCAGGGGACCCATCCAATGTTTGCTTCCAATTCCTCTGCCGAGGAGACCCTGTCAGAGGCCAGCATGGATCCAGCTTCTTGCATGCCCTCAGAGGCTTTTCAAACATCTCTGCCTGATGTTGAGGGGGAACCTCAGCTGATTATATCAGAAGGACCGAGAGGGATTCCTCAGATCTTATTAAGGGAGGATAGTCCTACTACCATCATAGTGTTGCATCGGGGATCTGACCCTCCAAAGGTGTTTAAAGCAGACTTCCCACAGAAAAAAAAAAACAGAAAATAAAGCTTATCTCTCCAGTTGTGAAGGATCCCCAACATGAATGTCAGGATTTCACTCAGAGCGTATTTAAGAAGCTGCCTCAAAGGGTCTCCATCCTTGCTCCTCACTGATCTTCCACTCCACTCAAGAGGCCTAGGAAATTAGATTCTTTAGATGAGGATCTGGATTTGGGGGAGAATCCTTGGCTTATTCTTCCCAAATCTCCTTCGCCCCTTGGACTACAGTTCAGTGGAGGAAGACTCCATAAGTCTAGTCTCCCCTTTGGAAGAACTCTCCTTTGTAGATACCATTGCTCATATAATGGATGATTTTAAGTGGGATTGTTCTCAAAGTATCTGATATTCAAAAAGGGCATTATGAGCTCCTGCAGATGGAGTCTCCAAGATCATCTCCTGTTCCTCTGGTTCTGGCTGCCCTTCATACTTTCTCAGCAGCTTATGTAGCCCCTGACTCTTAGCATCCTTCATTTAAGAAGTGAGACAGGTTCTATACAGTGCCTGAAGAGTGCAAGTTTCTGTATAAATGCCCTTCTGCTGATCCTTCTGTAGTGTCACTCTCCTCTGACAGGCTATCCAAGTTGTTGCCATCACCAAGCTGTTGCCTTTTGTTAAGGATAATAAGGCAGTGAAAGGCTGTGCAAGAACAGCTGGGCCATCAACTACCAGACTCATATCAACAGGTACGGTTTGTCTCTTCTTTCTCAGGTTTCAAAGGTGATTTTTGGCCTTTCTGACTCAGAGGAGAAGGCCTTGGCCCTTTCCCTGCTGGGCTGTACATCTCAAGTTAACTGCCATTCAGTCAAATTTAGCTATGATGCAGCTGATGCCTTTTCCAGGGCTGCTGCCTTTGGCTCAGTTATGAGGTGCTATTCTTGGCTTTGTCTGATGACATCAAGGCTCCTTTGAATAATAAAAGTTTTTTTGAGGTGGCTGCTGCTGCTGCTGACCTTTTCAAGTCTCTCTAGGACAAGAGCGAAGCCTTGCAGGAAGTGGGACATATTTCTGTTGTACCTATTTATAAATTTCAGAGGAATTATCTGTGCAAATCTGCCTTTGTTCATAGACAAGAAGGATTCTAGGCATATACCTCCTGCTAAGGCAGACTCCAGCTGCCCAGAAAACTTCTTTCCTAGACAAAACTGGTTTTATTTGGTGGTTTGCTTCCTCCTCCCCTCAGCTCAATTTCTTACCCTGTCTCTTCCAAACTGGCTTCAAATAATTTCAGACTCTTGGGTTCTGTCTATTATCCATCAGGGATATTTCATGGTTTGAAAGTCCCTTCCTCCCTTTTCAGACATTCCTCAACCCTCCACAAGAACAGCTCTCTCATTTCCCAGAGGTTCTTCACTCTGTTTTGGCTCAGGACACTGTTGAAGCCATGCTTCCCATCTGGGTAGGGAAGGGATTTTTATTCCAGGATGTCTTTACTCTGAAAGCAGGACATATGGAGACATGTTCTGTATCTTTTCCTATTGAAAACATTTCTCAAGATGTCTTCCTTTTGGATGTTATCTCTGAAAACTTTATTTCCTCTTCTTCTTCCCCAATCCTTTCTGGTATCTCTCGATCTCAAGGATGCATACCTTCACATCCCCATACATCCCCTCTTCAGGAAATGATTTTGTTTCTCTGTCTCTGCCTTGCATTTTGAGTTCTCTGCTTTGCCCTTTGGTGTCTCTACTGCACCAAGAGTATTCAAATGCCTTGTTCCTGTCATTTCTTTTTGCAGGATTTGAGGACTTCAGATGTTTTCCAGTCTACATGATCTACTTAGTCAAGCTCCTTTCCCCAGCACTCTGCTTCAGGATCTCAAGTTTACTACTTCGCTCTTATGGAGGCTGGGATTCACCATAAGCATCCAGAAATCAGTTCTGATGCATTCTCAGGATAACATTTTCCTCATCTTCAGGCTTCAGACAATTCCCATGTTGGCATCTCTACCTGCTCCCAAGGCTTTATCTCTAATTATCTTTTTTTCAGTCTCTTCTTCCTCTGGCATTTGTCACAGCTATAGAATTTCTCAGGGTTCTCAGGTTCATGACTTCCTCCATTCCCATGCTCCCTCTCACCAGGTTCCATATAAGAAAATTTCAGTGGTTCCTTAAGTAGGTGTCGCTTCAGCATTGCCATCCCCTGGAGTTCCCTGTACCTTTTTTTCCCTGTCTCAAGCTCGAGCTTCAGTGGTGGATTCATTAACTTTCTCCCAACCCTGAACTTCCTTTTCAGGCTCCAGTTCCCACTCAGGAGCTCTTTACAGACACCACAGACAGGGGAGGCAGGGTGCCTTCCATGGTCCCCTAGGGGTTCAGGATCTTTGGCCTCATTAGAGGTAAGACCACATCAACATAAAGAAGAGGAAGGCTGTACTTCTGGCTTTGTAAGCCTTACATTTCCTGTTTTATCCCGGACCCTTCAAAGTTTTCACAGACAACATCATAGTGATGTAGTATGTCAACAAGTGAGGGGGCACAAGGTCCTATACTCTTTGCAGATTAGCCCTTCAAGTCTGAGATCTAGCTATCCAGTATCAAGTAAGTATTCAGGTGGTTTACATTCTCTCAGAACACAATCTAGTGGTAGACTCCTTGAGCAGGTCCAGCACACAAGCTCATGAATGGATAAAGCACAGAGCTGTGTTCCTGGACATTGTCTGGAGGGGGTATTCCTCATGTCAATCTTTTCACCTCTTCTCTGAACAGGCAACTTCCTCTATTCTGTTTCAAAAGTCCCAAGTCCTTTGGCTAGGAAGGCAGACTCCCTGTCTTTTCCTTGGAAGGGGATATTTCTGTATGCATTCCCCTTCCTATATTGCAATGGGTTCTGCATAACATCAGGCAGGACTGTTGCAAAATTTTGCTACTGACTCCTATTGGCCCATACAGCATTGGTTCCTTTTCTTTCTCATTTGGACTTGGGCAATAACCATGAGTTACCTCATTGGGTGGATCTTCTCACAGAAGACAAGGGATCTCTTGTACATCCTCACCTTTATACTCTTTAACTGACACTGTGGGTAACAGGGTTTTGATCCCCTTAAGGCACCTCTTTTCTGAGGATGTGCTTTAGGTTCTGCAGGAGATCAAGCAATTTCTCAAAGGTGTCCTTCATATTAGGTCCCCCAGGAAGACCATTCTTACTTGCTGGAACCTCAATTTTTTACTTGAAAATTTGACCCAGGCTCCTTTTGAGCCTGCTTCTTCAGCTTCCTTACAGCATTGTACTTGGAAGACTGGTCTTTATTTGGCTCTCACTTCAGCTAAGAGAGTGTCTGAACTTCAGGCTGTCATGGCTATTCATCCTTTCTTAGTTTTCCACAGGGACAAGATGTCTCTTCGTACTAATCCTTCCTTTGTACTGAAGGTGGTCAGTGAGTTGTCCCTTAATCAGTCTGTTCATCTTCCTTCCCTTCTACGTTCTTCACAGTCTGCCAGTCTTCATAGACAGCTCAAGTATTACCTGGATACAACTAAAGTTATTCACAAATCTCAGCAGCGTTTTGTTTCTTTTCATCCCAGGACTTTGGTTTTGGCTGTTTCTAAGCAACACAGCTCTTCCTGGCTTTCTAAGGTCATATATTTTTGTTATTCTTTTCATGGCAAATATTCCTCATCTGTAAAGGCAGATTCTACTAGGTCAGTTGCCCCCTCTGATGCTTTTTTCAAGGGTCTGGATACCAATTCCATCTACTGATACCTGGTTCTCTGTTCATACTTTCACTAAGCATTACAAATTGGATATTATTTCCAAGGCCAGGGCAGGTTTTGCCAGGGCTATCCTGCAAGAGTTTGTTGATGATTCTTCTGTGTCTTCCTCTTCCCAGGCTTCCTCTTAAGCTCTTGTACTGTCCCTTAAGTAAAGAACACTGCAACAGTGATATGGAAGGACATAGTACAGTTGTTCAAAATCTTACCATAACAGTAGATGTCCTTCCCTTCACTGTTGCAGTATTCAGTCCCTTCCCTCTGTTGTAGCTCTTTCCCTGTGTTTTATTGCTTTCCTGGCTGAGAATTTCCTTTTTTTCTTCCTGGATGCACATGTTCTTCTTGTCCCTGGGTGTATTTTGTTCCTCCTGGGGCTTTTTCCGTACTGTTTGTGTGTGTATCCGTACATCACCTTTATGCCATACACCTTGTGTGGGGAACATATGTGTGACATATGGCACCTATAGATAACTAAAAGTATACTTGCCAGACAATGGGCTATCCTTAGCAGGAGGTCCCTTAAGTAAAGAATACTGTAACAGTGAACAGTGAAAAAAAAAAGTGCATCGACTGTTATAGTAAGAAATTACACAACTGCACCTTCCCTCTGCTTTTAGAAATAGCAGATTATACATGTTGGAAAGTGGCTACTTTAGCACAATAGGTCTGTAGTCAGAAATGATCAGGGCATTCCCTTTTGCTTTAAGATAGAAATAACAGTGGACTCCTTCAAAGACCTGGGAAGTTTGAGAGGAGATGTAGAACTTGGCTGAGTATGAGGAGTGAGAACACAGAACTTGGCTGAGTATGAGGACTGAGAACACAGAGAAGAAACCGATAGTGGACAAGCTGGATTATGAAAATGGGATATAAAAATTCATACAGTAATTATGAGATAAATAATAATGAAGACATAAATATATTCTATTCAATTAAATTTGTGTCTCAAACTTCCACTGATCTGGAAGAATGGGAGGATGTTTTATTAGATAACAACTCCCTCGACAATTATTCTGCAAGGCTCTCTAGGCAATGCCAATAGCAGAAAGGTCAGATAGGTCTATCCATGATGTTCCACCAATCAGAAGAGACCAAGAACAGAGTGTCATACTAATCAGTGAATGATAACAAACCATTCATTTAATAACCAAGTTGCACTTGCCAACATGGTTAAAAAGAAAAGTAGGAATCAAACTACTTCTTTTCTGAAGACATCTCCCTATTTGTAGTAGTTTAGTACCAAGACACCTGTATGTTGCATAAATCTTGTATAAGCTCATAATAGATAATCCTTTAGTATTGTACAGAACCCTTTGTAAAGTAAGTATGAATAACCTTATCCCTAGATGAGGACTTTACATGGCAAGGATGCCAAACCAGGGATGAACGTACCATTTCCCATCCATGCATTCAGGTTGTGCTTGAATAAAGTAAGAGACATACTTAACTTCACATGAAGAGGAAGGCAGGTCCAGAGAAGTGTTATCCACTGTGAAACATCTATCTCTCTAGCATGTTCTATCTAAGTTGCAATAGAGACAGGTCTTTAGAGTGGGTGATTCTGCTATTGGAATTACAGATTTGTAGAAGGTCTGCAAAGATGATCTTGGCAGAGGTTCTGTATGCAAAGCAGAGATTGTCCTTTAACAGTCTGCAGGACACTGAGAAGAGTGACAGGACTTTGAGGTGATCCGAGTAGTTTTGTCATTTAGTCCCTTTATTTTCTCCATGACAAAATGCTGTGGCCACTTGAGTTGAGTCAAATGCTTGGATAAGTACATGCTGAATGGGGCAGTATATTCAATAATTGACCTAATGAGTGCAGTGTACAGTGGAAAGATCATCTATCTAGATTTGGGTGGCATACTCTTGCTAATAGGTTGTGCTATAAAGAAGGACTGCCTAATAATAGTCGAGATGCGATGGTCAAACAACTCATTGTCTACATATGTTCCCAGGTACCCAAGAACTGGGTCAATTTTCAGGGGTGTGTTGTCAGTCTGATAGTTGCAGGAGACATCTTGCTTGCTGAAGGATAGAATTAATTTTGACATTTAGTTTTAGGCCATGGTTTGGCACCAGCTATTTCTTTTTGTGATAACTGAATAATCTTGGTGTCTTCTAGCAAGTTTATGGTAACACCAAATTTACAGTCAGCTTTGTCGGCTAAATGCCCTTAGCATTTGCCTTTACCACTGAGAAATAGATGCAAAAAGAGAAGTGGTCAATGGACCAAGCCCTGTAGTACTTCATTAGAGACAGGTTTCTTGGTGGAGGAAGATTTCATTCACCTTAATTTCTTGGGTTATATTTGTGAGCCAGTTTGCTATCCAGTGAGTTACATAGGAATTTACATTTAGCTGGATCAGTTGATTAATTATGCCTGAATGGGAGATGATGTTGAATGCCTTTGACAAAACTGAACTGACTCAGGTCAATGTTTTGTAGGTTTCCTATGTCTTTGTTTATTAACTCAATAATGATCCTTTCCATAGCCTTACAGATGAAGCTGGTCAGGCTTATAGGTCTTCAGTTGCCTAGATCAGATGACAATCCATCTTTACGAATTTGCGGTTCTCCATTTATTTACTATAAAGCCTGTTTAGAGGCTAATATTGAAAAGCCTATGTAGGAGGTTTGACTGACCATGCTTCAGGCTGACCAATAAGCATCATAGTATGTTGCCTGGCTCCAGAGAAGGACTTTCCTGACCTTGGATAGTGTATTTATGACTTGTTCATGGGAGATTTGATGGGAGGGTGTGGATGCTAATAAGGGGTCAAAGCAAGCTGGGGGAAAGAGAGAGAGAGCTGAAGTTGGAGCTAAATTGAACTACTAGTAGACTGACAATATCTTCAGGCCTAGAGTAACTGATATTCATTATTAGCTCAGTGCAATTTTGAACATTATTTGTGAAGTTTCTGAGATAGTTAAAAAATGCTTTGTGAATGTCTGGGTTGTTATTGTAGCTTAAATCTAGCTTTGGATGATTATGGGCTTGGAGGTTGGAGGTTGGAATAATGATTAAATTGTTTATCTCATATGGTTTGATTCTTATTATTGAGAAAAATTGGCTAGACTTAAAATGACCTGCAAGAGAAGCTAGCCTAGTACTTGTCTATGAACCTATAACCAGAGTCTGATGTTCATTGTTAGCCTTAGCAAGAGCTTTTTTGGCATTTGCAGAATTAGATTTTTTTTTTGCATACAATGTGCTTTTTCATTTTGCTGTAGAGTCTGTTTATATAAGAGTTCCACCATAAGGGTTTACTTCTAAACCTGACATTTGGTGGAGGACAGGTGCTTCTTTACAGTTATTTACATTTTCATGGAATTTGGCGGTGAGAGATCCTGGATTTGTAGTGGGATCGTTAGGGTGGATGGGAAAGTTGAATTATGATAGGTCACCACTTAACTTTAATAAATTTGCTTTGGCATGATCTCTGAATAGTGAGTTATTGGAGAATGCTTCCTGCTTTAGTATTTTTGTGAATATGACTGATTTATAGACTGATTTAACTAGGGAGGATGTAACAGCTGGAGGGGAAAAGAGCTGTCCCATATTGCTAAGAACTAAGTCCAACATTTTGTCACCCCTCGCTGGAGTACAGATTAGCTGGTCCAGTGAGTCTGTATTTATGAAGTCGATAAATCTCTTGGCATACATGTTTGGTGATGTGTAAGTTTCCCAGTTAATGGAATGGTAGTTCAAGTCGTGTAAGAGAATGTTGTTTTGCAGAATCCTTAGGGCTTCCATATTAACTCGATGGAAGACATGGGCCAAAGGGGTCATAGAGGGGGTCCTCTAGTTAGCTACAATGTGATGCAGACTTTTGTTTTTGGTAAGGCAGACATGAAAGGGTTCCAAGTTGTTATCCTGATTAACAAGTCTGGAGATGTAGTTTTGTTTTGTTTTCTTCCCGGGAGCATATTATTATTTAAATATATAAATAATTTTAATGATCCTATGAGTCATATGCCATTATTGAGAATTCTTCAGCAAATACCTTGAGAGGAGTGCAGCTATATGATAGGAAACATAACTCTCAAACTCCTTCCTAATGAATTCTAAACAATGACAAAAGTAATTGGGGATACAAAGGAACAATTTGCAAATATTAATCATATCAACTTAAAAGACAGCAACAGGTTATGCTTCAACATACATTTTATGAACAAAATAAGGTAATAAAATTTTAATGTCTGGTATTACTGATTGATTGTAATCCCTGATGGTTGACAAGATAATCAAGGGTTTCCTGAGGGACAGGAGAAAAATATGAGACAAGCACTAGGATGTTTTGGACAATGGAAGCATATGCTTCACTGCATGACATCCTATACATAGCAGTATAAGAAGACAGCAGTATGCCCGTCCTCCTGTTGAGCGAGAGGGTTTCCTTAATGCCTGCAGAGCAGGTGACCAAGTTTGTGTACCACCTTCTACTTGAGGTGTTGAATGAGTCACAAAATAATGAGTCCTGCTGCACACATCTCTCAGGAGTATGAAGTGTGCTTAAAAGGCCAAGGCTACACCCCTCACAATACAGTCCAGCTACATCCCTCACAGCACAGTCCCCTTTAGGCAACTAACCTGCAAATTAGTCCTGTGGTGAATGCAGGATTTAGCCTCACTATTCAGTGTCTAATTCATCAAGGAAATGCACCCCGGTAAGCCATAGTGGAATCCTAGGAAATACATTTACAATAATGGATATTGGACACAATATTTTAGTCCATACATAACTCGCTTCAGCAAGCCATTTTGCAGTTACAGAAACTACAACACTTAAAAGCAATGGAAATCAGAATAGTCAGAGATAATGCAGTTTATTAACATTAAAAGCATCAATTGCTTTTTCAGAAAATGAAACCGGTTTACTGACTAGAGGTTTAAATTTTATGCCTAGTAGAAGAGCTGGTATAGTTCATACCTTATTGTAATACAGAGACCATTGATTATGAACTGGCAAAAAAGATAACCCATTATGCAGCACTGTGACAACATGAAAGTGCTTAACCTTGTTATGCATTTTCAGGGTGGTTTTCTAGTCTTGCTTTGTAACACAGAGAGTATTTATTACAGAGCTGCATCAAAGAAACCTCACAACACGGAAACTGCAGCACACTTCACGCCATCACATTAAAAAATCAAGTTTTAGCAGAATAAAGTACCTAATATTTTTTAAAGCTGTTAGTTGATGAGATGTGCACTTTGCTTCTGTCCACTGTTTGTCTAACTGCAAACACTTTACACTCCTACATTATCTTATCTTTGCAGCTCATAATGCATCAGCTCAGCTAGAGAAAGTTCTCAGATCATATTCACTATCTTATGTGGTTCAAAATAGATGCCAAGATACAGCTCTCAAACTTTGTACTTGAAGTACATTTCTTGACACCTGTTTCTCAAACAAAATAAACTGGCAATTTTCAGAGACACAATCAAAAGCCTTGATGTCACTTAGACTTTTTACTAGACAAAGTTTAAGTATCATGCATCTGTACACAGTTTAAATGGAAGCAGCATTAATGGTTTTTGGAAGCCCAGTGAATTTTCTATCCTTTACATTCTACCATTACAGTGTTTTGCATAAGTTTGTGTGAACAATAATTAAACTGTTCTGTCTTAATGACCAACAGTTTTTTATCAGTCTTACCACAGAAGAAGTAATTGTACTTAACACATTATGTTTTGACAAGATGAAACAGCACATGAAAGCAGACAAGGAAAGCACCTTCTAATCACTTATAAATATGAGAGGCTGAATTAGTGCATATTAATCAAGCAAATGGACACATGGGTGTTATTTTTTTGATGTATGTTCTAATGGTTTCCTTTCAGAACAACTTTTTGATTTTTGTATTGCCCTGAAAGATAAAATCCTAATATTTGTGGGTGTTTCTAAGGTGCACAAAGATGCTAGCAACCTAGTCTTTAGACCCATAGACAGCACTGCTGTAAAAGAGAACCAGTAGCAACGGTGATTAAAGAGTTGTTGAAGTATATCATTAAAAAAATGCCATTATTTTTTTAGGGATAGTTTTAATTTTGTAGTGAAGGTAAAAGATTTGGTAATTGGCACTAACAGTTCACGTGACGCAATTGATTTCTGTTTTCTCTTTTCTGTTTACCCCATAAGGACGGATTTTTGGGGGAAATTCTTTGCATTTGAAAACTGTTTAAAAGCTATTGAAAAATAATGTAATGAAAATGTTACACTGACTGCCAGCTGTTAGAACTTATTTTAGATAGCTTACTGAGAGCAAGAATATATGTTTGAGTCTGTCTACAATGAGGGTGACAGTTTGCAATGTCATTATATGGACCATCTGTTTGTTATATAGTAAGGTAATTGTCTAACCTTCGTTAGATTTATGCAACACCTTGGTACTGATACTGGGTTTCTTAAATTCTCTGATATTTCTTATTTAGACAAAGTGAAGTTTTTAGATGTAAAAATATACAGAAGTTTAATATGACAGATGGCATAAAGGAATAAAGTTAACAAACTGGCTCCTGTAGTCAATGGGTTTGATTCCCACAGCCTCCAGTTGCCTACTATGTGACTCTTAGCAAGTCAGTTAACTAGACGGTACTCTGGGGCAGTAGGCAAATTAGGGTAGGCTCCTCAGTGTCCCCCTGTCTGCATACCTACTTACGACATATGAACCTATTAACAATGGAAAATACATTGCAGACCAGAATTTTCAGGAAATCAATACAAAATGATAATTATCTTCACCTCAGTAGAGCTCATCTGAAAATCCTGAAACTGGACATAGTAAGGAGTCAGTTAACTACACCGCCTACATTGACTTCAGATGGAAATGAGTTTAAAACTGAAGTCATTGAGGTCAAACAAATAATCAGAATTTTCAGGAAATCAGTACAAAATGATAATTATCTTCACCTCAGTAGAGCTCATCCGAAAATCCTGAAACTGGACATAGTAAGGAGTCAGTTAACTACACCGCCTACATTGACTTCAGATGGAAATGAGTTTAAAACTGAAGTCATTGAGGTCAAACAAATGATCTGATGTTGTCAATTTTCATTCTATCCTCAACTGATGGGTTCAGATCCGATCTGTCCGATCCAGCTTGGATGTTGCTAAAGCTCGTGGCAACTAAACAACTATCTAGCTTCTCCCTTACCCATAATGCACCAACCCAAAGTTACCTCAGCTCTCATTTGCTACGCAAAAGATGTGGTTGACCATAGCTCTTGAGCATTTATCAGATGAGTGTTATCATTATAATTTTCAAATCTAGATAGTTTTCTAATTTCTCGTAAATTATTAAAGTTTTTCCTATCCCTTACCTGATCATACAGTTAGTACTTTTAAAAATACTATTGTTAGTATTTCTCCTCCTTTTTTGGACTGTTGTACAGTGGGTACCTCTTAAATGCTATTGTTAGTACTTACTTTCTTTCCACACTTGGTATAATGTCTTTTTACTACCATTACTGGTAGTTTTTCTATTTCTTCTTTTCTCTCTCCTGATAAAAATCTAAAAACAAAAAAAAAAATGTTTTTCTTAAATTTTGCCTTTTTTTTAGTTTTTGTTATGGCGAAAAAAAGGCCTGCTGGGTTTAAAAAAATGTGTTAAGCATGGGCACAATCTTCCCATGTCTGATGCCCACACTATGTGTATGTAGTGTCTGGGATTATTACATCTTCAGGAAGATTGTTCCATATGCCATGAATTCAACCCCTGGGTGCTTGTAGAATGGAAAAACAAGCTTATTTTAAAAGGCTTATTACCTTCTGCCTTTAGAGAGGCTATATCTGGAGATCAATCCCACAAAAATAGACTATTGAAAACTTCTTCTCTGAAACCTTCTACATCTTCCACAGTTTTGGAACCATCCAAGAAAAGTGCCAAGATGGACCCTACCTCATCCTCGGGTCTGAAAACGAGAAACTCGATGGACCTGACTTCCTTGGATCTGACAAAAAAGGTGTCGGATCTGACTACTTCCAGCCCTATTGGTTCAAGTGTTATTCACCTACAAGAACAAGATACCATCTGTGGATCTGGAGCTGTCAAGGATGCCCTCACCTTTCTTGGTGCAGCACCGACCCAAGTCCCCCTGTATTGTTTCCACTTGTTCTTCCAGAAGTTTGATGGAGGAAGATGTGGAAAGAGTGGTGCAGAAGATCCTCTCAGGGCAGAGTCAGATGGGTGTCTTATCGGCTTCTACCCCTTCAGGTCAAGAGGACTGTTCTTTGATCACACCACTACAAGTTCCTCCTCTGATTCCTTCACCTGTCTCTGAGTCACTGGATCTGATCTGTCCAGTTCCATCTGGCTTGGATCCAAAGATAGCAGTAGCTTCTGATCCAAAGCTTACTTTGAGTTCTCCAGTTCAGTCAGATCCAGAGAGCTGTTGGAGCTGAAGCTTCCTTATCAGATCTGAGGTGTTGGAGTTGACTCCAAAGTTATCGGAGCCGTCCCTGCACCTTGGAGACTCAGTACTGGATAGCTCAACTCCGACTTCCACCTCAGGAGATTACTTTCCAAGCAAAGGAGGACAGCAGTCCAAAAGCTTGTCTTTTCTGAGCTGAGGTCTTCCCTTTCTTCCAGGTGGTCTACCTTCAAGGCTGTGAAGAAGGTTTTGTCTGCCTCAGCAGAACAGATGGATCCAACCCCCTTAAAGTTTCAGCCATCTAACTTGATGTCTCTGTGCTCGGAGCTTCATCATTCTTTACCACAGGGACAGCCAGTCTAAGACCCCCCAGGCTTTCCAACAGGGTATCTCAATTTCTACCAATATCTCCCCAGTGCATCCCACTGTGGAGGTCCCTAGGAGAAGACATGTAAGAGGAAACACTTGCACTCTCCAGAGTATTCTTTCACAGAAGATACAGACTTTGATGAAGGTGAAGGGTCCCCATGGTCACATCCTGAAGATGTATTGTTTGGAGATATCTTTGAGATCCTAAAACAGAAAGGTGGCTGGATGCTCAGCAACCCTTCATCTGAGGAGTCTGTGTTCCTGGAGGCTTTCTGTACTGGCCTGTCTACCTCCTGGGTTACTCTACCCACCAATGAGCTTATTGAGTGAGTCTCTTGGCAGACGTGGAAGGAACCAGATATAATTGAACCCATACCTAGGAGACTGGGCAAGAGTATGGCATCACCTTTGGATAAGAAGTTTTGGGGTAAAGGAGTGCCTGTTGATGCCATGGTTGTGGCAGTGTCCACCAAAAAGGAACTTTTCAAGGAGGGTTCCACTGTCATCTCCCTAACTGGGAGTTTAGGCTGAGGGACAGGTTCGGTAAGCATGTCCATGCTTCTGCAACCTTCGCCTCAAGGTCACTGAATTATTTGGCACATTTTACAAGATTACAGGAGGATTTGATTAAGGAACTCTCAAATAACCTCTCTGGATACATTTCTGCAGAAGTCCAATCATCTGTGACTTCTCAGTTGGCTACCCTGCAATCTATTTCAAATTCTTCCATGAGGCTCATTTCTCATGTAGCCGAAGGAACCTCAAGGGCAGCAGGTCAGACATTTCCATCAGGATACATGCCTAGATGTGCTTATGTGATTTTATGGAGTCCTACAAGTCTTGGTTTATCAGTGCTCCTTTTGATGGCACTTCTTTATTTGGCCCCAAAGTGAAGGACTCATTATCCAAGTGTGAGAAGGATGGAAAGACCCTATATGCTGTGAGCGTACATTTTTTGACCCCTCAAAGATCCTTTTCTAGGAATCAATGGGGTGGTTAAAAGATGTGGTTCAAGAAATCCCAGGGTCCTTTCTAGGACACTTGTGGAGGAAGTTCCCCCAGGGGTAGAGGAGGGAACTCCAATAGTCAATTGCCTGGTGTCAAAGCCATGGCCTGAAGCTCAATGCCAAAAAGTGTATTGTCATCCCCTGTGGTAAAAACTCTGTACCCATGAACTACCACATAGCTGGTAGTCTACTTAATGCCAAAAATGTGATGAGACCTTGGGACACAGGTGGACAGTAGTCTCTCCTTTGATAATCACATCACCACAGTGGTCAAGAAATCCTTTCTACGTGGCTCACCTCATAACAAAAGCTTTCTCATCCAGAAAAAAAGAGGTCATTGTTCCCCTCTAATCATCACTCATTAGACCTATTATAGAGTACAACGCTCCTTTTGGTATGTACCTCACAAGACATCTACAACTGGAAAGGCCGCAGAAATACCTCACAAAGAGGATTACTGGCCTCAAACAGATGCCTTATGAAGACTGTCTCAAAAAACTCCAGCTTTACTCCATCGCATATCGCCTACTCAGATGCGATCTCTGCCTAACATACAAAGCTATGTCAAACCCAGATCTGTTGGACATGCTCCACTTAAAGAAATCCCAATCCCTCCGAGCTACACACTCTAGGGACCTAAACCTTATCACCACAATAAACAGAATATGCTGGAGGGATAGATTCCTGTCCCAGAGACTTCCCATACTCTGGAACATACTACCTATTTATGTCAAACAGAGCTCCTCATTAGCACTCTTCAAGAAAAATCTTGATGATTGGATGGGAGATAGGAAATTCACCCCGGGGATCACTTCTGTGGCTCTGCTTGACAGGGGCACAGGAAAATAATTTTCTTGGGTGGCGAAAGCCAGGGTACATTTTTGGCTAGGCTTATATAGGCCCTAGGGCCAATAGCCTAGTACCCTCCTATGAACCTATGAACACTGCCCCCTTGGAAGAGAAGTCCTGCAAAACCAGGCGTCTAGAGATTCTTTCTGTGACAGAACTTACCAGCACTCCTGAAAGGAAGCCTGATTGTCCACCTCTGCAGTCAATCAGGGGTCAATTATCTATGCACCAGAGAGCCTGGCTAGACATAGCAAAAGATAATTGGACACAGAGGATTATTTCCAGAGGTTATTTAATACCCTTTTCCCTTCCATCTCCAATCTCAAGAAAGATCCCCTATGTTCCACCCAGTCAGAGGGAACAAGCAGCAATTCAAATAGAAAATCTGCTAGAAAAAAAGAGTCATCCAAGAGGTGCCTCCAGGCCACGTACAATACAGAACTTACTCAAGGTCCTTTTTAGTGTCAAAGAAGCCAGGGGACTGGAGACCAGTTTTGGATCTCAGCAACTTAAACAAGTCAGTTCAATGCACCAAGTTTCGAATGGTCACAGTTCAGTCCATTCTCCCTTTTCTGGGCAAGGATGACAGGATGTGCTCAATTGTCCTTCAGGATTCACACTATCATGTAAAGATGAACAGATGATTCAGAAGGCACTTACGCTTCCATCTGGGAGACAGTTGCTACCAAATTAAGAGTTCTGCCAATTGGTGTCACCATAGCCCCTATGGTGTTCACCAAATGTATGGCAGTAGTAGCAGCTCACTTGAGACTGCAAGGATTCTGTGTGTTTCCATATCTTGATTGACTGGCTCATTACAGCCCCAACTGGGCATTAATTAATAAGGGCAAGAGACCAAGTTCTCCAAACGTGTTCTTATCTGTGGATAACCATAAACTACAACAAGTCTCAATTGAAACCAACTCAGAATTTGTAATTCATATGAGCACTGTTCAACACAAAGTCAGTGATAGTTTCACTACCTCCCTTAAGAGTTCAAACTATAAAATCACAGGTCAGAAAAATAATCTACAGTTCCAAGATTTCAACCCGCTTGGTCCTTCAATCTCTAGGATCAATGTCAGCGGAAATAATGCTAGTACCTTTAGCCAGATTTTACATGGGATTCTACAGTGGATGCTAGCAAAACAATGGTTGATACTTTACCAACCCATGGCAACTCTGATATGAATCATTCACATATGCAAGAGAGATCTCCAGTGGTGGATTCAATCAGATCAGGTTCTACATGGCCATCAGTTCATTCCCCCTCAGCCCAAGGCCATAGTCACCAGGGATGTTTTCGATTTGAGGTTGGAGAGGCACTTTCTGGGGAAAACAGTCCAAAGCACTTGGTCCCCTGAAGTGGGCAATTTGCATATCAATGTCCTGGAGATGAGAGCAGTACTTTTAGCACTGCAGGCCCTTCAAGATGCTTTCCCTTTGGGAACAATTTCAGTTCAAACAGAAAATTTGTAAGTAGTTTGGTACATCAACAAACAAGGAGGGAACAGATGTTACCCCTTGTGTCAAGAAGTGCTCAGAATATGGCAATGGGTGATCTCATCCAACTGCTTTCTCATAGCAACACACATTCTGGGGAAGTCCAAAGTGATAGCAGATAAGCTGAGCAAGTGCATTCTTCTACCTCACAAGTGGTCTGTCAACAAGAATGTGACAGAAATTATGTTTCATCAGTGGGGCCAGCCTTGTTGAGATCTTTTTGCTTCTCCTCTAAACAACAAAGCAGCTACTTTGCCCTAATCTTCCCACAGGAGAAATCACTGAGGCATGTTCTACTTCATGATTGGCCCTCTGGTCTACTATACACCTATCCACCAATCCCGCTAATTCCAAAATTCCTGCAAAAAGCTACCATGATGAAGAGCAAATTCATCTTCATTGCACCATACTGGCCTCAACAGATTTGGTCCCTCTTCCTTTGGCCTCACTTACTTCACCAACCTTGGGTTCTGGATCTGACTGCAGACCACCTGTCTCATCCAACAGGTATGATCCATCCAGACATATAAACCTCAGGCTGATGGCCTGGCTACTCCGATGCCATTAATAGCTAGACAACCTATGCTCTCTTCCTGTCCGACATATGTTTTTATCGTCACATAAACCTTCAACACATAAACTTTGTTCCAGTAAATGGAAAAGATATGTGTACTGGGAACATCAAAATCATGTTGAACCTTTTTCAGCTCCAGTTCACAACATCCTTGAATTTTTGACCCTGCTTTTTAAAGGAGGAGCTATTTTCTCAACTGTTAAAGTTCAGTTAGGAGTGATAAACTTTCACATTGGGTTTGAGGGTTCCTCAGTAGCCTCTCATAAGTTGTACAGAGCTTTCTTCCCAGGCACTCCACTTTTAAGACCTCCTTTTAAAGACCCTACATCCCTCTGGGATCTGAATCTGGTACTGTAGGAAATTATACATTCCCCCTTTGAATCAGCAGCTAAGTGTGACCTTAAATATCTTACTTGGAAAATGATTTTTCTAATAGCCATTACATCTGCTAGACGAATTTCAGAAATTCAAGCATTGTCTTCAAAGCCTCCATTCTTGATTTTTCACAAGGATAGAGTTACATTACAAACCAGTGCACCCTTTCTTCCCAAGGTGCTGTCAGAATCCAATATCAATAAGTCTATTACTTTTCCAGTTTTCTTCCCCAAATTTGCTAACAAAGGCAAATGCATGTTACATTTACTGGATGTTCACAGACAATTACGTTTTTACCTGCACAGAACAAAAGACATAAGAAAAACAGACCAATTGTTTGTTTCCTTTGCAGACTAGAAATTGGGAAAACAGTTGACAAGATAACTTTAGCCAGATGGCTAACTGATTAAAATTGGGTGTTACCTTACCACAACCAGTACAGGCTCATTTAACTAGATCCAAGGCAACATCTTCAGTTTTTTTTCAAGGACGTCCATGGACAACATATGGGCAGCAGCTGCTTGGGATACTCCTTATACCTTTGTTACCCATCGCAAATTGTATTTGGTCTCCAGGGGTAGAGCATCATTTGGTTCAACTGTGTTCAGGAACATCCTTCCTCGAGTCCACTTGGGATTTTAGGTAGCTGGGGATTCTGTCCCATCAGTAAAAGATAGAATGAAAATTGACAAAATCAGATGAAGAAGTTATGTACTTACCATAACGTTCCATATGTGTTGTCCATTTTCATTCTTCCTCAACTTCCCACACACCAACCCCCATCCTTTGCAAACTTCTGGAAGAATGATTTTTTTTACAGGACATCACTGTCCTTTATATTGACCTCCAGATATAGTCTTTTTATGTATTGACTTATACAATTTTTAACCTCCTTTTATCTATGCATAGTAAATATTTCCCTTCAGGCAAAAATCAGCAAATAAGATCTGAAGTAACTTAGATTTGGTGCATTGTGGGTAAGGGAGAAGCTTGAGAGTTTAATGGTTGCCACGGGCTTTAGCAATGGCAAAGGACTGGATCTGAACCCATCAGTTGAGGAAGAATGAAAACAGACTACATAAATGAAACATTATGGTATGTACATAACTTCTTTTTTTCATACAGATGATACAAAGCGAATGACTTAAATAAATTGATTTTATATATATATATATGTATATATATATATATATATATATATATATATATATATATATATATATATATAAAAATATAGAGTGGAAGAATAGGCAAACTATAGACTCCAACACTGAAGGAAGAGGAAATGTAAGTTTCTAATGAACTTGGAGGAGTGGAGAGAGAGAGAGAGAGAGAAAGCTGTCTCCTTAAGGCAGTGGAATTAGTAGGAATTGTGAGGCAATATTTCAGTGCTAAAGCAACAGGCCATTACCACTAACTGGAAAATATTAAAAGGTAACATAGCTATTTGATCTGCAGTATGAGAGAAAATAATGTTTTAGGAGGGGGCAATGGCTCTTAAAGTATGTTAGAAAAACTCAACTTGAAAAGCATGTTTCTAATAACAAAACAAACCAGAATGAAGATGGTAGCAACATCTACTGTGTGGTCATTTTATTTCATACAGAGTCTTGTGCTTTTGGTTACAAATTGGAACTATTGTGCCCTTGAATAAACAATTTTCTACAGTTTCCGACCCTTATTTGGGCTCTCCTAAGCAAACCTTGATCTTGGTTATAATAACAAAACAAACAAAAGCTGAGAGACATACACATGTTGATTTTGTAGATTATGTAAGCATGTAGCAATCTTTATTTTTTAGACACTTCTACAAGTAAAATATATGGTTGTATTAGCTATTCTAATTGTGAGCCTTTAAATGTAGGTTACTTGCTCAGTTGCACTTCTTGTAGCTCTTTTTATATTGACAAAACAGTTAGGAAAGTAGGCCCAAGAATTAAGGAGCACATCTGCAGCATTTTGTCCAAGAACAACTACAGTGCTCTCTTTAGACATACATTACTAATTTTAGAAAATGTTTTTTTTTGTTTGTTTGTTTGATTTGGGAAAGGGTATTTTGGATGAAAGACAAGACTATCTAAATATTGTTTTAAAAATAAATAAGCAGATTTGCAGCATCTGTTCAGAGGCAATTATTTATCAGGTTATAATGTATGTATTGCTATTAAACCAATGCTTGCACCAAAAGAACATTAGGTAGGACTTCAAGGCCAGTCAGTTTTCATTGTAATTACATGTTCATAGGTTCATAGGTATGTACTAGGCTAATGGCCCTGGAGCTTTTACAAGTCTATCCCATAGACATGCCCTGGCATCATGCTGCCTGACATTAGTTCCCAGTGCCTCTATCAAGTAGAGCCACTGGAGTGTTCCCCGGGGTGAACTTTATATTTCTCATCCACTCATCAAGATTTCTCTTGAAGTGGGCCAGTGAGGTGTTCTGCTTGACATGTATGGGAAGTCTATTCCAGAGCATGGGCAGTCCCTGCGTTATGAACCTGTCCCTCCAGCATGTTCTATTGATTGTGGTAATGAGGCTGAGGTCTCTGGAGTGTGTGGTGTGGAGAGATTGGGATTTCTTTAGATGTAGCATTTCTAACAGAGCTGGGTCAGACATGGCTTTAGTAGCCTCTTAGTAGACGATATGAGTCAGAGAATAGCTGGAGTTTTTTGAGTCTGTCCATGTAGGACATGTGTTTAAGGCCTAGGATCCTCTTCATGAGGTACTTTTGTGGCCTTTCCAGCTGTTGCATGTGTTTAGTGAGGCACATGCCAAATGGGGCATTATACTTGATGATTGGCCTAATGAGGGAAGAGTAGAGAGAGATGGTGACCTTACTTCCTGGATGCAAAACCCTTGGTAATGAGATGTGCCACATAGAAGGACTTTCTGACCACAGTGGCAGTGTGGAGGTCAAAGGAGAGGTTGCTGTCAACCTGTGTCCCCAGATCTCTTATAACACCTTCAGAGTTCAGTGGGCTCCCATTGATGTGGTAATTAGTGGGAGTTGAGTTTTTCCAAAAATGACACATTTTTTGGCATTAAGCTTTAGGCCATGGTTTCAACACCAGTCGTTGGTCTCAGTGAGGCCTTTCTGTAGGATGTCTACATCACTTGGGGAGTTAATAATGGCTCCCAGCTTGCAGTTGTCTGCAAACTTAGTCAGCCAGACTCCATCCCTGTTGGCCTGGACTTCTGAAAAGTAGATGCCAAACAGGAGAGGACCGAGGACCGATCCCTGTGGGACTCCATTCATGACTGGTCAGCAGTCTGACTTGGAGTCCGCTACTTTCACACTGTGGGTTCTATCTATGAGCCAGTTTGCAACCCACCTAGTGATATAGCAGTTGATGCCTAGTTTGGTGAGTTTATCAATAATTCCTGAGTGGGGAATGGTATCAAAGGCCTTGGCCAGATCGAAGAAGGCTGTATGAACTGCCTTGGCTTCATCCACAGCTCTGGTGACTGACTTGAAAAAGTCAACCAAGTCAAACAGGCATGGTCTACCTTTCACAAAACCAAATTGCATGGGATCTAGATCTAGAGTTTGGAAATTCCCTATATCCTTGTTAATTAGGTCCATGAGGATGTGCTCTATAGCCGTATATATCAGACTCGTCAGGCTAATGGGGTGATAATTCCCAGGATCTGTAGTTGCTCCCCCTTTACGGAGAGGGATGACTGTAGCAGTGCGCCATTCGGTAGGGACAAAGCCTGAGGTGAGGCTGTGATTGAACAGGGCACACAGATGTGGTGCCAGTTCACTTTGTAGTTCATGTAGAACACATCCAGGGATATTGTCAGGTCCCACGAAAGCTGCATTCTTGGCCTTAGACATTACAGCTTTAACCTGTGCTGCAGTAATGCTGGGTGCCTGGTATTCCTCAGGTATTGTGATTGGTCCTTTAGGGGGGAAGAGAGGGATAAAGTTGGTGTTTATAGTGCTGAAAAGTGTCCAATGGTACTTCTAAGGTTGATGACATCAGCAAGGCTTGTAAAGTAGGGCTGTTTTGAGGCTTACTGGGTGGAAAAGGCCTCAAAATACTTTAACCAACAAACACACACACACTTGCCAGTGCTGAGATTAGAACCCCTACCTATCTAATTATATGTACTATAGTACTACCTATTTATTGCATGCGCCACGGAGATGTGTTTTGTTTATGTATTTATTTGTTTATTACTTTAATCTAGTCTCTGTACAAAATGTGTATAATGGATTGTAATTACTTATATTTTTATACATATGGTCATTTAATATGATTGAAAAATGTACGGCTTAAATTTAACGTTTCTTTTAGTTTGAGAAGGTCCAGGAGTTGTTTTGGTGAAAGTGCTTACTAGTTTGCTTAATAAAATCTTATGTCCACTGAGCCATTGTTCATTGTTTCTTTTATTTCATCTACGTACGAAGTTCTTACTGTCACTGTATAGCTAGTGTATTTTTTGTTAGATTTAATATATGCATGCAAAGGTGTTGAAAGCTTATAGGAAATTGGAGACACACCTTATGACCTTTAATGATGATCAGTGGAAGTTTCTTTAGTCATTTATTAACCTGCTTTACTGCAATTTTCTCGAGAATGAACTCAGGAATAAAGTGAAAGGGAGTGGATGCAAATTATCTCATCTTAAGACAGTGGAGTAAGTAGGAATTGCAAGACATTATTTGAAAAAAAACTTTGATAGCTTTGTGAGGTCATAGTTAAGGAAATTATTGAGACTGAAATTTGAATGAATATAGCTGGTGGTTCAGAGGACAGTGTTACCAAATCACAGAGCTTGGTTGTCTGTTTTGGCCACTGTGTCTTTTATGTAGAATCTGCATGTCCTTTCTGTACCTATATGAGTTTTCAATGGGTGTTCTGAGTTCCTTTCGCTTTCTGAAGAAGTAAGCTCTGTTCATTTTATCATGTATTTTTTAATTCAAGAAAATGTTCTTACTTTTTTCTTAGCACTCTTTCTGACAAGCCATTGGTGGAATGAGAGCATGTGATTAATTAGATGCAGATGTTTAAAGTATGCCAATCTCATTTTTTTAAAGTCTGATGGTCTGCTAATGATACAACAAAGGCAGTTACAATTTTGTTGTGTTTGATTTATTTAAAAAGTTCATAGTACTGCTGATCAGAAGTAAGCCTCGGCACTTCTTTTTTATGTTTCTTTGGTTATGGTCATAGACTGCAGGTCTTTTTACTCAGTTTGTATTGTTTTATTTCTTCTCATTCATCTTAACTCAGTTTTTTTTACACAAATCACTTTACAAATCAAACATAGGAAAAAAAAAATGTAGGTATGTATGGACTAAAATACATTATTTTTGTAGCCAAAACTAAAGATGTTGGCATAAATAATAACAAATAAGTTCCAGTATAGCATTAATAGTTCTAAAATAAAATTTTACACAAGTCAAAACAAGCATAAAAAGTCTAATATCTCAAAATCACAAAGAAACAATTCAACATTTCTAACATTTCAAATAAAAAAGGTATCTGTAATGTGCGTCACACTGCATGTTTTACTTTCATCATTAAACTCTTAAAAACATTAATTTAGTAGAAAGTGATAATAGATTATTGAGTAGAGGAACATGACTAACAGCCAAATGCCACCATCTTAACCTCCCAACTATACTAGGAAGTAAAATATGCAAACAAAATTAACACAAGCAAATGGCAAACAAGAGTAAGACATTTAATATCATACCTCTCGACCTCTCAGTGGAAGAAATCTGGACAAAGTCCTACAAAATGGGGGGACAAAGTCTTTTTGAATGCCTCCTACAATATGGCCTTCTTGTGAAGACTCCATGTTATGGTGAAGAGCATATCATGCATCACTCCCAAATAAAGTCATAATGTCCCATAGGGGACCATCTTTGGTCTGTTTGCCACCAGTTCAGACTTCAATCTGATTATGCTTACAGTCTCAAAGGCTTGAGAAAAATATAATACTCACCAGTAAAAACATCTTTCTGGAACAATAGCATCTATGTACTAATAATCCCATGACTTTCTGAAGTAGTACTAATACGTAGATTAATCCTAGTCATGCATCCACTCATTTTCACCCCCCATGGGATTGCTGATAAAGGTGCAAATCAGTCTGGAACATATTTTAATGACACTGTAAAAAAAGTCATGCCTGAAGAATAATTGTTTTAGTTCCTCATTGTCCTTTATTCAAACAACTAAATCTAGCCTTGTATATGAATTTGTCTACAAGTTGAAACCAGGTCAGCATTAACTAGGAACTTACTCCTGAATGCTTAAAAATGTACAGCATTCCTATTGCACACCAAATCTAATACAGATTAATCCAGCCACCCATCTATCCACAACCCCTTTTTCCCATTTCTGCACATGGGGTCGGGATATCACTTCAACAGTGACAATCATCTAGAACCAAGTTCTACACTGCCGGGTGGCTATTTCAAAAATATACAAGTTCCCAGTATCTGGAAAAAAAGACATTCACTGCTCCTATACAAAACACAAATTCTTTAAAGTCTTTAAACAATTACCACCCCATTACTTTCTTGTTCTACTTATTAAAATCCTTGAAAATGTGTTCACTCACAACTTCTCCTGCACTAAATAAAACCACTAGCAGACTTAATCGAGGCATCAGTGCTGCCCTGCCTCATATTGCCGAATACATTTATAATCGTTTAGACAATGGACATGTAGAGAGCTTTTGCTTTGTGCATAGGACACTGTTGAATATACTGCAGTTCTCAAGATTCCGGGTAGCCATGGTCTGTGTTAGTGTCACTAAGCACATTTTTATGTAAGTGTTTCCATCTAGAGTAGACCTACAACAGGATAACGGGTTTCTCTTCATGATGCCATGTAGACACATGAGGTTAAGTGCTGATTTTCTTTTGTTAGTGGACTATATGCTTTGTCCGTTGATATTTTAGTTTCTTTAGGTTAGAGTTTGGCTAATAGATATAATTTAATTGTCTAATGCATCTTGGTTATTATTTCTCTTGATGCAGATACTAATTGTCTTGCATTTTGAAACTGATATTTGAATGCTGCAAGGAGAGCCTGTAATGTTTCTGCAATTATTCCAAAGCAAATTATAGTTATGGAGAGAGGTGTTATTTTTTTACTGTATGGTTCAACAATTTACTCTTACATCTAGTCATATTTTTCATTCAGATTCATTTCAAGTCCCTGAATCAAGAGTCAGGAAAAAAGTGAAAGAGACGGACGGAGATTAGAAGGATAACAATATATTAAATGTTACTGCTACAGCATTGCATAGTCACGTATTGTTATGGTAAGAGTGCAAAGTCCTTGCACTTTAACAGACAGAAAGCATAAAATTGATTCCTTCATTTACGTTACCTGGAATTATCCCTGCCTCATCAATGTATGATTATTACCAGAAGAATATTATACTGGATTAGCAGAAGTCATTCTAAAAGTGTCAAAAACATGGGTAATGATTAATGAAAGGCTGCTTCATATTAGGAACTAGCTTCTAGAAAATACAGGCAATCATTACAATCGTATGACAGAAACTTTTCATTTTTATTATTTTAATAGGTTAAACTATAGTCGGCATTGGGATTCTGCCTCCCAAGACTACGCATTAAAATAAATAAATATCCAATATATTGAATATCTGCATATGTTCCCTATTTAATTTATTTTGCAATTCTATGAGTCAAATAATTTTCAGTTATTTCATAATAGCCCATATAACAGTGACAAAGTACATCAGTAGGAGTCTTTTTAAAGATTAATAACTGAATGGGCATGCAAAACAACATGATAGAGAGATATGTGTGTGTGTGTGTGTGTGTGTGTGTGTGTGATGGAGGAAGAGGGATAAACACATAGGATATACAGTAACCTGAGAAGAAATTTAATATTATCTTCCAGTTTCACATAAAAGTACTTATATGCATAAGAACATGAAATCAGAATTTAGACAGCTTAGTTGAAGGAAAGTCACAGGTTTGTTGACTGTGTTTTGAACTTCTAACTATTTATTTATTTATTCATTTATTTATTCATTTATTTATTTATTTATTAAACATTTATTTATTTATTAAACATTTCTGTACTGGGAAAGTCTGACTAGGACAGAGCCCATTTTCAGTGGAGGCCTGGGAAGAAATGCTCCAGACGCATGTCTCTGGAATGTGGGAGGAAACTGGAGCACCCAGATGAGACCCACACGAATGCAGAGAGGACATGCAGACTCCACACAGAAGGAACCCCAGATGAGAAATGAATCAGAGAATGTCTTACTGAGAGGTGACAACACTAACTGCTGCACCACTGCAAACTGTGATCAATGTTTTTGTCTCCTTATGTGGGAGTATAAACTGGGCGGCCATGGTGGTGCAGTGGTTAGCGTTATGGCCTCACAGTAAGAGGTTTTCTGGTTCGATCCTTGGCTGGAGTGCCTTCTGTGTGGAGTCTGCATGTCCTCCCTGTGGTCGCGTGGGTTTCCTCTGGGTGCTCCAGTTTCCTCCCACATCCCAAAGACATGCTGTAGGTGGATTGGACACACTAAATTGGCCCTAGGTGTGAGTGTGTGCGTGTGTGTGTGTGCCTTCTGTGGAAGGTTGGGGGCTGGGCTGGCAACTCGACACCGTAAAACTCCACTGCCAATCATGAGCGGACAGGTGATCCGCTGTGGCGACCCCTAACCGGGAAAAAGTCGAAAGAAGAAGAAGAAGATGTGGGAGTATAAACTATCTTAATTTATGAACATATGCTTAACATTCAGGAAGAAGATTGTATGACATGAATGTGTGTTTCAGGATAGCATTTTATGACCCAAAGAGTACTACTCAGGTCCCACTGCCAGCAGTGACAACAATGAGGTCCCTACTAACTTCTGTCTCCTCTCTCTAGAGCTCTCTGCAAAGAATGAAATGTGTTTGTTTAGGATTTTCACCTAAATGCTTACGTATATTTAATAAGAAACTCAAGTTTCACATAGCAATCACTTGCCAATACCAAGCACTGAGCTAGATAGCAACTGACTGAATCACTAACATAGAGAGTTATGGTCAGGTTTCCGATTATAACCAACTTGTTATGTGTTAGAGACATGGCTGTTAAGAGATTCACCTGATGATTGAAGTGAGGCTCAGGAGGTGAATATTGACATCCATACTGAGAACACATAACAAGTAGTTAGGACTGGAGAGACTTGGTCATAACCCATACACAGACAGGCCTTCAGCTGCATCTGTGAGCTACAGAAAAAAAGGAGAAGTGAACAGTGTTTTACAGTTATGACAGAACACTAGGAAAGTGTATCTGAGGGACAGCACCTTTAAAAGCAGGGAACATAAAGTTTATGTACTGCACATTTTAACCTTCAAATAGCACATTTTCCTTTTGAGAAACCTATTAATGCCTTTTCTTCCAAAGCAAGAAATATAAGCAGCTCTCCTCACACTTCTTGTGGTATAAGAGGTTATGTAAGGTATTTTTCAATGAGGGTAATTAGGAAAGCAGAAATATATATATATATATATATATATATATATATATATATATATATGTATATATATATATATATAGATATATATATATAGTGCAAAAAAGGAGTTTTAATGATTTGTGTGAAACACATTTTAACGTATGGCTGAGCTCCTTGTAAGGCACATGCCCAAAGGCTGTGTGTTTTCAGACTTTGAACATAAGCTGAAATAATTATTAAGAAAATGAGATGGAAAAGTTTCTAGTAAAAGAGTAGATAACTTCCCAAAATAATTCTACAAAAGCACTAATTCCTCAAGATGGAATAGTGAAGCAGATTAAAAAAAAATGCATTTTACACGAAGGGAACTCCCCTTCACTTCACCTTCCATGTGAAGATTGCACCCCTTTACCCCCAGATAATTAATATAATTACCCTGGGGTTTATGTATGCTTGACATAATTTCCATTTTCAGCAGTATCTGACATATTGTTGTAAACCACTTCTCAGATGAAGTTTCAATCAACTGACACCCAGTAATGAGTTTTACACATACCAGGGCATGTTTGTACAAATGAAATTGATTCAAGTGCTACAGACATAAACAGCAGAAAAATCAATACCTGTTTAGTAGTTATCTTTTTGATCTAATTTATGGTGAAGTGGTTCTTACACTTGACTGAGGATGAGAATATTCCTGTTAGAGAGAAAGTAGGGAGAAGAGCAGGGCAGCTGTCAGGAAGGGATTTCCATAAGCATGCATTACAAATGCCCGCAGGGAAATCTGAGAAAATACTAGACTGATAGAAGGAGGCCATTTTGAAAAGTACTTTTCACTGTTGCAGAATTAACTGCCTGAAAATGGAGAATAGAAAACAATAGGGTGATACATATTATATGTGGGTACATATTGGGTAGTGTTGTATTAAACTGTATTTGGACATGGCAGACAGTAAAATGTTATGGTAGTTATGTGAGTCTTTCACTGTTTCTTAAATGGACAATTTCTTTGTCTGTACATTGTAAAGCATGCATGGCAATGACAAGCAACTACTCCAATTTCGTTACAGTTTTGTATTAATTTTTATTTTCTTTATTTCACTGTGTTCTTTGACTATTCATTGGATTAGTTTCAATATGGTTTATTACTGTTGGGCTATTCCTCCAACATGAATTCCAGACTGTTTTAATTTGAAATTCGGACTTCTGTATGACCACTTGCATTTTATTTCATGCCTGTTTTTCAGATATTGAGAGAAGCGTGGATATATGTCTGTTTGCATAGTTAACATTTTAAATGGCACTCAGTAATCCTCAGACTGTCTAAGTTACTGTTGTGGCAGAGTTGCACAAGGCTACTGCCAAGAAAGAACAAATTTGTGGATATTGTGGAGTGCCCATATGTTTATGTATAAGCAAACTGAACATCCATAAGAAGTCAGCAAAGGAGTAGCATATTCCAGGAGTCTCTGGACAATGTTCATTTTTCACACTACTGCATGGACAGGTTACACCAAGTCACATTGGACAATGTTGTTCATTTATCACACTACTGCATGGACTGGTTACTCCCAGACAGACTGGACAATGTTTACTTATCACACTACTGACACTATTGCAGTAAGTGGTTACTTCAAGACAGGCTGGGCAGTGTTAACTTATCCCACTACTGCATGGACTGGATCCTGCCCCAAACATCTGGGGTATGCTAGTGCAATGCAGAGTGATTTCATAACATCCCATGTAGATTAATGACCTTATGACATACTGCAGGATCTGCCAGTATGTTCAAGACAAGCAACTAGGAGACGCAACAGTACTCAAGCAGGTTAACAGCATGTATGAGAAGGTTTTGGCTAGTCAGCCATTATACCAGATTCAGAAGAGCAGTGACAGGCACACCAGATTTGGCTATAATCGAAAATAATATTCACTGTGCACAATTATTGATTGTGCTTTACCACCTAATAATGTATTTATATCTGTGCTGATGGTACACTAAAATGCTACTGATACAGCCAGTATACTCAAAATATTCATACATCATGAGATAGCTGCCTTAAATTTCAAAGTGCGTGAGATACCTCCTAACAGGCATATCAGTGAGAATATATTGACAGCAAGTACCATACTTCTACAAAGGACTGAAGGAACAGGGATCTGGGCAGCATCAGGGACATAGAAGGCATTTCCACATCAGTGCATCTTTTGTTCCCCTTCTTCCCATTTAAAGTGTAGTTAATGGGGAGCAGTAATCAGGGGTGGTATGTCACAGTTAGGTGTCATTTGACAGACAGTCACAGGCATGTCTACCTTCTACAATTGTATGCAATAAGTTGTTCCTAGAAGAAGCACAGCATATCCTCTCAAGAGTATAGGATGCTGCATGTGACTATAATATGATGAGACCCAGGATATCTTCTATGGATGCTACAAGTGTTGTTAGGAGTACTGTTTACTGTTATGTGGTCCTGTACTAGTGAAAGTACCAAATTAGTTACAAGTCCCTAAACAGCAACTGACTTGCCATACTAAGGGACTCTTATCAAGGGAGACATCAGCATTGTGGTCAGAGATGCTACACTTATACATTAGAGGTACATGAAGTGTAAAGTTCTGAACACTTCATGGACTACCAGAACAATGCATCCAACAGTACATTTGGACATAATGGACTTTTAATTCATCCCTAAGAGGACTAATTGTGGGGGCAGAAACAGACTCAAATGTTAGTTTGATAAATGTTTTATATATATATATATATATATATATATATATATATATATATATATATATATATATATACTTTCTCTAACTGAAGTCATGTTGGACATGATATGCTAGGCACATGTCTTTACTGTACACATGACATGTCAAGTACAAGAATAGTCTGCTGGCCCATGCTTCCTGTCCCAAGAAAACAATGTGCCATGTCTCTGTATAACTGTGACACCCCTCCTCTGGGTCAATAATCAAGAAGCCTTAATCCTCACTACTGGCACTGGAGAAGGGTGTTCACATGGAACAAAAATAGATATACACAGTATTTCCAGATGCAGCTCTCTACACCAAGCACAATTTCCCTTAAGAGCACACAGGCAATGCACTCAGACCAGGGGATGGTGTTTCCTCTGTCTCTCCAGACCCCCAGTAAGACTCCCCACTGACAAAGCTGCAGACTTGAGTCCTCAGCCGAGTTTTCCAAGCCAAGTCCTCCATCACCCTGTCTGTGATACCAGTGCTCTATGTCCATGATCCAAGTAGCTGACACACACTCTCTTTGAAATTTGATTTACACACACACACACACACACACACACACACACACACACACACACACCTGGGAAAGACTGGTACATATTTACCAGCTATGCCCCTCTGCCCAGACTATAAGGTAGGTACTGCCACCAGAACACTCCAAAACCAGCTACTCTAAGGCTCTTACAATGGTACCCAATTATACTGAGTAAAATTAGTACTGATACAAATCGTAGTATTTGACCAATGCAACAAGGCTTTAGGAGCGGCCACAGTGTCAGCAAATAAATGTAAGTACTCTCAAAGGTTAAAATATTCTCAAAAATACCAGCCACATAAAAGTTTAAATATATTTAATAATAAGTAATAAAGGAACATGAAAACACTAAGTATCTGTTTACAATAAACACCAGAGTTTCAATCACAGAAAATATTAAAAAATAAGATTGATGGAAAGATTCACACAGATACAGAAAAAAACGGCACTTAACTAATCTCACTATATTTTCCTGACTGATATAAAGAAATATTGTCCCCAAGTTCACTTACTAGAGCGAGGCAATATGAAGTGGGTGAGTGGTGTTCCTTTGTCAGGTTTCAAAAACAGACTGCACTGAGACTTCTGTCTAATCTAGTATTAAAACATCATTTCAGTGCTAGGTTGCAAAATGACATCACATACATCTGGTCATCTGACTCTGGTTTCCACACTATCCCCTTTGTATGAAACTGAACCAGAATTTAATGGTTTACTATCAAAATTCTTGAAGTCTCTGGTTTGAGTAATGACTTACTCTAACCGAATGAATGGAAATTACACCACCATTTCCTCATGCCACGAAATGCTGTAATTCAATAATGTCGAAGTCGACATTATCGACATTACCCAATTTACCTTGACATCTGGAGATGACCTACACACTTGCTTCCCTGCACCCCCATGTGGGGGCTGCACCCCTATATCCCCTGCTAATTATGTATTCCAACTCCAAGATTATACTACAGTGAGGAAATGATAATTTTCCCGATCCCCATTGCAGTGTGATCCAGTGTAAACAGCAACATTCAGAACCATGAATGCAAGCTGCATCTCAAAGTTCCAGAGGTGATGTAAATTCAACTTGGGATTTTAAACTTTTGCACCTATACCCTCGACCATATGACTGACGATAAGGTAAGTTTCACACATTTGATAGTAAACTGAATTTAGCACATATGTTTTACCTTACACACAGATAGAGCTTTGCTGAGATGTGTTATAGCATCTGGAAGTTCTAAGAGCATTTCAAAACTTCCACCAGGGTAGCAATTAATTCACCCCTAATGACAATATAGTAGGATTCATAGTCCTGGTTTTCACAGACATTTTGTCTCTGGCTACAATTAGAACTGTAAGATACAATCTTTATGGCCTAAACCAGGTAATTTAATTTCAGACTATTTTTCAAAGGTAGCTGGACTGAGATCAGTCTTTTCTCTTCCAGTATCCTCTGTTGCAATATATTCATTTCAACAGTTACAGTACAGTCTGACGTACAGATCTATGTCTTTTCTGTCCAACAGGACTCACTGCTGATACATTTTTAACATAAGCATCATTACAGATACATTTTCAACGCAAGCACCTGTACAAATCTGTTTGATATATGAAAGACATATACTTATTTACAAAACTCCAGCTAGCTGTACTGTTATATGTTACACATCCACTACCCTACTTCTCCTAGCATAGTTGACAATACCACACATCATCACATCTTTCCCCCTTTGAAGAATCAAGCAAGTTTCTCAAGTGACCCTGGAGAAACATTCCTTGAAAGGAATGAGCCTGTCTGAGAATACATTAACCCATGCCCTGTCTGGAGAACCCATCTGCATTGGCTTTGCTGAACCCATTACAAGGCTGTACTGTCATGTGATATGCCTGCAACCCTAGGCTCCATCTTAGTAATTTGACATTTTGCTTGCTGACTTGATATAGCCATAGATCCCCCTCAGACTTCTCCTGCCACTCACTGCAAATACTTAGCAAAAGGGCTTCCCTATCATGATAAGGCTTCATCATGTTAACATGGTACAGTTTGTGCCCCTGCCTCTTGCCTAGAACTTTTACCATGTAGTTAACATCACTGACCTTTCTTACCACTTTGAAGGTTCCTTCCCAGGCTGTCTGCAACTCTTTGTGTCTGAAAGGAATGCACACCATAACCTGCTGTCCCACAGCATACTCTCGGGCTTGAGTATTCCTGTCACACCAGACCTTCTTCTGCTGTTGGGCTCCTGCCAGGTTCTCCTGGGTCGTGCCCATGAGCTCCCTAAGCCTTGTCCTGAGGTTTAGGATATGTGGTACAACAGACTCCTTGTGGGATTCACACTCACCCTCCCACTCATCATGAATCAAATCTAAAGGCCCCGTCAGCCTGTATCCATACAACAACTCAAAAGGTGAAAAACATGTGTCTTCATGGGTTATCTCTCTGTATGCAAACAGCAGTTGGGGCAAATATTTTCCCACTCTCTCTTAAACTGATCTGCAAATACCCATAGCATGGTCTTTAGTGTAGAGTTTAACATCTCCACAGGACTATTAGTCTGGGGGGGGGGTAGTAAGGGGTGGACTTCAGGTGTTTCAACTCACTGCACTTCCCCAGACAAGCCAGCAGGTCTGAGATAAAATTGGCACCTCTGTCAGTCAGTATTTCTCTTGGGAAACCTACCCTGCTGAAAATATCTAACAAAGCATTTGCCACCTTCTTTGCCTCAGTGGAGGACAGAGCCACCACCTCAGGATGTCTAGTAGCATAATCTACTGCCACCAGGATATACTTCTTTCCTGTGGAACTTGGGGTTCTCAGAAGCCCCACAGTATCCATAGCTACCCTCTGAAATTACTCCTCAATCACAGGCAAAGGCATCAAAGGTTCTTTGACCTTGTCTCTTGCCTTGCCTACTGTTTGGAACTTCTAACAGGTTCTGCAGTATCCTGTTACATCCCTTGCAATCCCAGGCCAATAAAAGTTCTACATAATATGGCTCTTGGTATGCTTTATGCTTTATGCTCATATGACCTGCAAAAGTAATGTTATGGGCTATAGCTAAAAGTGCCAGACAGTAGGCTCTGGGCACTACCAACTGCTGTATTTCCTCACCCTGTAGCCATCCCTCAGGGGTCCACTCTCTATACAGTACCCCTTTGTTCCAGCATACAGACTTCCCTTTTCCTTGAGAATCAGGTGCCTCCCTAACTACTTCCCTCAGGCCTCTTAGTGTAGGGTCTGAGAGTTGCGCCTTTCTCAACTCTACCTTTGTGACTTTTCCCTGCTCCCCTTCCACAGGAAGTCTGGTATCTTCTGACAGTGGTGCCTCACTATCACGCCAGGTACTGCCACTCGCCTCTGCCTTTGCAGTCACTCTGTCCAAGGGAACATCAGTACCTACCACCATGTGTGGCTCACCTTCAGGCTCACTGCTACAGGATAGCTCTCTCCCTGAAATAGCCACCTCACCATCCCTGGCTTCAGGTGTGGGGTCTGTCTGGGTCTCCCCCAGGCTACCAGCCCCACATGCCTGCCTCCAGGTCTGACTCATGTAACTGCATGCACACAAGGTACTGCATTATCAAAATCATTCCCTATCAAGACATCTGTTGACATATCCTCAAACACACTTACTTGCTTGCATCCTTTTCCAGTCTCTCTGTCAAAGTGACCCTGGCCAATGGCATTTGAAATGGATCCCTCCTAAAGCTCTGACTGGAGTGGAGTACCCAATTAAGTACTGCTCCTCTTTAACCACTGCAGGCTTCACAATGGTTATGTCAAAGGCTGTGTCTGTTTTAGCAGTAGCTTCTTTTCCATCCATTAAGATAGGATATAAACTCTGGTGATAGTCTGGTAACCCTGTTGTTTCCAGACAACGTACCAATGGCATACTGTTATTCCCACTTACTGGTTCCCCCAACTTTTGTTCCAAACTTTGTCTCACCAGACATTTGTATGCTACATGGCCCCTCTAGTTACATGTAAAACATCTAAACCTTGATCCTGGCCATATACCTGAACTAGTGGCTTCCCCTGTTACTGGTGGACTCTGTTGGGTGGTTTAGGCTGCCCACCATAGGTTCTCTTATATCCATGTGCAGCATTGGGCATCCCCTTCTTGTGGAGTGATGCCCTGCTTGCTAAGTACAGATCCCTTTTTCTCCACAGCTCATCTGCAGAGTTAAACTCCCCATTTGCCAACCAGATTCTCATGTCCTCAGGCAAAGTGCTAAGGGCTGGTTCCCTCACCAAAAGGTCTACCAACCTTTCAAAAGTGGTGAACTGACACTCACTCACTCACCCACCTATGAAAGTATGTGCTTAACGCAGCAATATAATCACACACACTTTCATCTGCCTTGCATCTGCTTACAAAACTTTTTTTTCTGTAAGCTTCAGGTGTTAACTTAAAACATTCCAATAAACATTGTTTTACTTTATCATAGTTTAAACAATCAGTATCAGACAATTTAGAAACAGCAGTTACAGCTTTATCATGAAGTAAGTGGGCCATGAACCATACCCAAAGCCCTTGGTCAACATTATACTGTTTACATACCCTTTCAAATATATGAATACAACTATCAAAATTATCATCCTCTGTAAATTGTGGAAGAAATTTACTGACCTTTATTGCTTCTGGAGTTCAGTTATTCCTTTCATCATCACCTCCATTACCCTGACGAAGAGTCAGCATCTCCCTCTCATGTCAACTCTGCTTCCCATTTTTTTTGGCCTCCAAATGCCTCAGTCTCTCTGCTGATTCTAATTCCAAATATTTGGCCTCCAGTTCAAGTCTTTTTAAACTCCAGATGGATTTTTACGTCCTCTGAGGAAAAGGTGAACTGTCCTGTTTCTGAGGGCTGCAAATCCCTATCACCAGACTGGTTATCCTCCTGGTTGCTGGTCCAGGCTGCAGCTGCAACTAAGGCTATAATCATCTCTGGCCCTGGTGTTAGGTGTCTGGTGTTGATGCTAAAAGTAGATTTTCTCTGTCCACGTTTATTAGTATAACCCAAATCATTACCTTAACCAAGAGCTGTAATATTATTATTTTCTCTATTCGCTCACCAAACAGACCTTATAACTAGGCTAGACTAGAATATTGATTGCATAAGGCTAACTCAGTGCTCAACACATACATTTATCTACCTCCACTATTTTTCTGAACAAATACTATAACCCAGGGACTGAAAAATTATTATTTCTCTTATTGTTCCCAGACACATCTCACCATTAGTCAAAGTGGAATGCTACCAAACTAGGTTGCCTTCTGTTGCTGCGATCAGTATACTTTGGCAATGTAAGAATTGCTGGATACTCATAGACAATGATATTTTACTAAACTTGGTACTGTCTGCTTCTGAGAGGTGCAAGTACCTAGACAAATTTGAGGTGGAACTCCTACAATCAAACCTAGCTTGTGAGCATCACTCACACAACATTCTGCATGTACAGCAAATTATCATACACTGAGGAAATTAAAACATTCCTTAACCAAGCCACAATGGGCTAATAAGTGCAATGCTGAGTATAAACAAAACACTGCAACACCAATTAGTGACAACATAGCTGAAAGTCACCAGGAAACAGCACATCCCAAACCAATTAGACCTAGGCAATCTTCTAACACAAACAGAAAAGTAGTAGTGCTTTGTTGACCCCATAGTTACACATATGGATTGCACACCCATGAGTATGGATAAAAGCAGGGTGACAATGAGGTGTCTCTCAGGAACCTGTATTGCTGATGCCATAAGGGCCTTAGGACCTTTAAAACAGACATGAATGGCCATGGAATGGTGGTAGTGGTGCAAGTTGGTGTAGACAACCTTGTGTGCAAAGCCATGAGAGTTATGAAGACAAATATGACAGAGCTTTCCATTCATGTCATAGATGGAGGAAAGACCCTACTATTGAGTGGAATCCTTCCATCACCAAAAATTATACCAAAGTATAAAGAAGAATGATTGGCTTTAACAATCGGATAAATACTTTGTGGCATTCTAGGGGGTCTAGTATGTGTCAGCATGGGATGAGATGCTTAATTATTGTGTTTGTTTTACAAGAGACAACTTGCACATCTCATTCCTAGACTTTTACATACTGATGAAACGTGTTGCTGCTTCCAATGTGCCTTTTTTAGGAAAGGCCCAGTTGGCAAACCTTGCAACCTAACTTCCATAGCAAATCAATCACTGGATTATGTCAAGGTGACTCTACTTAATTCTAGATGTCAGAAACAACAAACTGCTGGACCTTGAGGCCCCCCTGCATTTGCAGCACATATATGTATGTTTTGTTGCTGAAACTTGGTTTAAGTGCCCACAGAGTACTCTCTCAGTACATGCATATTGTGCATACTACTAATTTAAACAGATGGAAAGTGTGGTGGCATATCCACATTTACAAAATACCTCATTACCTGGAGACAAGTATCTGGAGACCCGTAAATGAGAGCTTATGAGATGTAAATCATGCTATTAAGGTTAGCTAGTAGTTCATAGCAGTCTACACCCCCCCCCCCTTTACAGAACCCCCGTGCTTATCTCTGTAAACTCACATAACATTCCTAAATATTCTGGATGAACTCCCCTGCAGCATGTTATCCCAGGTAATTTTAACTCCCCAGTGAATAACAAGGAGACCTGTACCACCAACATAGAGTATGCTGAAAAATTCTTAGCTTTTATAAACTAAAACTCCCCTGGACATGATTGTTAAAAAATATAATAGAGAACAGAATATACTCTGGTCTTAACAAACTTAGTATCTGCATGCACTATTCCCTAGGTATCCTCCTCACTGGTCAAATCAGAGTACAAACTAGTAACCCGCGCAGTCAGAATCTCCAAACTGCCCGAAATAAATATCCCAAATATCAATGCCA